>NC_092211.1:734718-762391 GCF_043381705.1 Parasteatoda tepidariorum
TTCATCAGAGCGTATAATTCATAAAGTGAGTGCTTGGTACCAGATACCTCAGACTACCTATCAGCACCTTGTGGAATAAATGCCACAGCGGGTGCTAGCAGTTTTGAGATCTAAAGGTGGCCCTACATGTTATTAGCAGGGTGGTCATAATGTAATGGCTCTTCGGTGTATATTCAACTTTAAGAAGTACTATGAGACACAATAAGTTTAAAAAAAAGTACCATATCGAGAAATAAATTAAGAAATACCATATTGAGATTGCGCAAGCTTGAACACTATTTAGGTTCAACGCTGTCAAAATTTCTAAATGCTTATAAAATGGACGACGTTATTTAAGTCACGAATATATAACTGCAGAGCACTTTCTGTTATTCTAGTACAGAATTTTGAGAGTTCTTCGTGTGTTATATTTTTGTTTTGCTGTTTCAAAATATCATTTCCCTTCTATCCTAGGTATTCGTTTGACGCTGAACATAGAAAGGGACGAATACTGGGACTTAATATCTGCTGAGTACGGTGTTCGACTGATGGTGCACCCCCAAGGTACCTACCCTACTCTGCAGAGGGGAGGCATCATTGTAGATCCAGGACGGAGTGTTCACATCGGTGTTAGAAGGGTAAATATAGGTTATACAGGACTTGATGTAGTAGGTCCAAAATCTATGAAAATAGTCAAATATCTTGAGGAATATCAATTGTATACTCATGGGAAATATTTTTAAGAGATGCTTTTAATAACATCAAATTCGAACTCCTCACTCTTTCCCTCCATGGGGGTGGATGTGTCAACTTCAGAATTTTAAATAACGAACATTATTTTTGGTGCATAATGTACCCCAATTTGAAAGGCAGGTTGTTGTGTTTGGTTCGCAAAGTAGCACTGTGATTGTGCCAAATAAAGATGGATAAAATATTGTTTAAAATAAGAGATATCTAGAGAAATACATGCCAAAGAAGATTCATCTCCTGAAATTCTCGAACCCTGCCCTGAAAGTCGAAATTAGTGGCAACTATTTTACACCAAGGAGGTTACTACGGTTAGGTTACTATGTTAGAGGTTACTACGGTTAGTGGTTACTAAAGAGGCTACTAAGTTCTTCATTACACCAAGAACCAAGGATTGTTCCAGGTGTAGCGAAGCACCAAAGGGCACCATTCTTGTTATTCAGTAACACTAAAATTTCTGCAATATATAGTACACATCCTCTGATGAAGTTACTTTTACGATGTATTATAATTTAATAATTATTAGTTTAGGATGCATATCTTCTCTATACATGTAAAAGAGAAAGTTTATTTGGATATATGTTCGCTAATAACTAGAGAAGGGTAATACCGATGTGGCGTAACTACCACTATAATTAATAAATATCAATTCACTAGTATATAAGACATGCTAACTCGATTAAATCCAAAGGTACGTTTTGATAGAAGAAGGTTGCCATGATCGATAGCTACCTTTCTTCACATTGGTGACCAGCCGACGTGATAAGAACTTGCGTACATCGAAGGATACGCTCATTTCGATGAATGGTCCACATTGAACATACGACTTGTTATTTGTGACTGGGTCATCGTCCTCCTCGTCCATCGTCCTAACTTCTCTGTCTCATTTATACACAACAGGATACTGCACTCGTCTGCTATTAGCAACACAGGAGGGACCACATACACAACCGTAAACTTATGACAGCTCTCACCACTTAGCCGTTAAAACACGGTGAACTTAATACAGCACTCACTACCAACGCAGAAAATCCAGTGAGTTTAACACAGCTCTCTCAATAAGTCGCAAATACGGCAACTAGTAGTAGCATCCGTTCATCGAAATCTGTCCTTGATAAAATTCTGGTGGGTGAGTAATGTGGCGTAACTACTACTATAATTAATAAACATTAAATCACTAGTATGTAAGACATGCTAACTCGATCCAATCTTGGGGTATCTTTTGATAGATGAAGGTTGACATGGTTGATAACTCCTCTCCTCACACAGATTCGGATATATTCAGTAGATCGCAAATTTTCATGAAGTAGTTTGTAAACAATCACGTTTTTCCGGCGTCATTTAGTTCGGACACAGTATTGTAAAAAGGAAATTTCATTGATGGGAAGCATTGCTATAAATTAAAGCAAGCGCTTTCATAGAAACGGCATTCTTATAAAATATTAAAAAAAAGAGAAGCAGACGAAACCATTAGCAAAAAATTGATACCGTTAAAGTTCGCTTAACTCATACTATAAGTTCAAAAGTTACAGCTTGCTAGAAACAAATATGCAGGCTAACTTAAGTTATGAAAATATGTTTCCCCATAAATGATAATAATAAACATAAATATGCCAATTCTGATTCTTCCAAACGGTTTTTAAACTTCAAGGCTTTTAAGTTTATTAAATTCTATTTCTAAAACCAACTCTTAATAACTAATTGTGATTACGAGTTTTAAATCCTCAAACTCTACCCTATGACGCAGATAGGACACCGGTGTCCCTTTTTTATACATATTTTCTGATACTCTAATCAGGCAAATATATATTTTGGTTCTTTTCAAATATAAAAGAAAAACAGTCTAATTGTTTCAAAAAGAATCAAGAAGCTTATCGGAACGGAAAATATCTGTACTAAAATATAAAATCCAAAAAAGCAGTTGGAAAAAAAATATTTAAAACCCATTTGTCCTTTCAAATAGAAGATTTCCTTTTACCTCAAAAATAATAACGTGGTAGCAGAAGTGCTTCACTAGTAAGATTTATTTCGCAGATGCAGGACAGTTCTGTAAAATTTATGGTGTCATACATATCCGAATTTGTTCTTGAAAAAGTGTGCCTCATTTCAAGTTAATACCGAACCAAGCGTCCTTACACACTTTATAACTTGTAGTTAAATCTAAAAACCAACAAACGAGAAAGCTTATACCAAGCTCAGATGAATTTACTTCATTCAAGAATTATTTTCTCGAATTTTGACACTCTTTTGAGAACCATCTTGCAACAACAGTAGATTGTTTTCTGTCGCGCGACGAAAATGTGAAAGTTTGTCTCACACGATGCTGAACATTTTACAGAAATAGAGGAAAACTGTTATAAAAGGCATGTATGTTTCAATTGCACAATGTTACATTCTCATAAGAAGATTTACATAAATCTGTCAATTGTATTTAATAATATTTAGTTTCCATCCGCATTGATTCCGCCTCTTTATCTTAATATTGCTCTATGTGTTGTATGCATGTTTGTATCAATGTACTGTTGAACTGTTTTATTTAATGCATCTTAAATTAATGATTCTTTCTTTATATTGTCTTGTAAAAATAATTTTATTGACTCTTATATGTATCTTATCTTACTGCAATTATAAATTTTAGTGCTACGAAATAACAAAAAAAAATGATAGCTACTTTACGTCAAGTAGTGTAAAAGATATCGCTATATGCACAATCCTTGGCTCTTGGTTTAATGAAACACCAAGAGTTACGTATGATGTTTCACACCACCGCTTTGGTGTAAAATAATTGCCACTAGTTTTAGTGTTTAGATGCATTAATATTTTTTTATAGTGTATTACATAGTACAATAAATATTTATGTTTAGATCAGAAGTCAAAGCATGGGGATTTTTTTCCTGTTTGGTGTAAATAAATATGTACAGCTACTTTATTCACATAGGTGTTTTTCATATATTAAACCAATTTTTGTGTCTCTCTGGGCATTAATTTATTTATATTATGAGTTATATTTTTTCAGAGAGTGAGTAAATTACTGCCTGGTAGAGAAGGATCTTGCACTGATACATTCGCAGATTCACGTGTCATTCGCTTGCTGAGAAAACAAGATTTGGATTTCGAACTTTCACATCTGAAATATACCTATGAAGTAAGTAATTCTGATAACCTGAATTAAATTATACATTTTGCCTGTACAATATTTTAGTATAAATTTGGAAGAAAAACTGCCTATTTGAAAAGGAAATAACTAGTGACTGTTTATTATTAAACTGAGCCTGCTCTGAAGATTTTGCGATGTAATCTTCCTTGGTACCACGTAAAATGCTACCAAATTTATTAAAGTTACTGAATATAAATTTAGTAATTCTAAAATTTTTTTCGGTTTTAGAATAACAATAATAACATCAAATGTACCGCCGACTTTTCCCCTGATCTACTTCATTTAAGAAATTATTGAAA
The DNA here is from genome assembly GCF_043381705.1 of Parasteatoda tepidariorum. NCBI lineage: Eukaryota > Metazoa > Arthropoda > Arachnida > Araneae > Theridiidae > Parasteatoda > Parasteatoda tepidariorum. The sequence continues at coordinate 738,901 of NC_092211.1, forward strand.
CACGTAATGTGGTAATGTGTGTGTGTGTGTGTGAAATTAATTATATAAAATGAATATAATATCTAGATATAAAACAGATGTATCCTAATAAGAAATGAATATGATATCTAGAAAATTAACTGAGACAATATCAATTCTATTTTTACAAGTTAAACTTTTCTTACTTTTTCGTTCATAGAAAGATTTTTATTATACAAAAACTATTTCATTTTATGCTTTTCTGTTTGATGATTTCTTGAGACATTTAAAAGAATTGAGCCATATTTTCCCCAACAATTTCTCATCTTTGTAAATTTGGTATTGAGAGCAAACCTCGATCTGTGGTCAGATGTATTTGTTTGGAAACCAGATCTAGAAACTAGAGCTAGCTAATGAACATATATGTAGAGGGAAACGCTTGCTTAAATCTGCTTTTCTACCATTGATAGTACTTATTTAAAATCATCACTGAAATATTGCGTAGATGAATCATAATGACGAACACTGTCAAATGTTATGAACCATATTAATAATTGCAACACTGTCCCATTTTAGAGGGTGGACAAGCCCTCAACTTTCGCATTATTGACAGGACAGTCATACGAACGGAGCTAATTGGCTATGTTCGCAACTGGTTGATATAAATATTAAATAGTGCCTATATCAGACCATTAGCCATCAATCCACATTAACCATCACCATCATCACGACGCTTATCTAAGGGATTTATCCTAGTCCAAGGGACCGACCGCTCTCTTGGAACACTAACTATGAAAGAAAACGAATTGAAGATCTGCTGTCAGAAGACGCAAGCAATTAATGGTTAGCTGAAGGGTGGGAAAAACACATCATTAACATAGGCAACCGGATGACTTAATTGATGGATTACCGAAGGGAAAATAATCTTCGTTAAGCCTCATGACTACACATCTCTATAATCAAACGTAATGTTTCTCTCTTTGATTATCGCTAATGTAAAACAATTTATATAACAAAAGAAATGTAAGTGTATTAAAGTCACGTACAAGTTCACTTGTTTTCATCCAGATAAAATATACAGGGTGTTCAGCAAGGAATTAACAGACTTCAAAATTAAAAATTTTAGAAACAGAGAATGATCGAATAATAAAACAATGTCTGTTGTAAAAACTATACAAATTTTTTGTAGTAATTTCGGAACTGAGTTTTAAAGTTTGTTTCCATTCTAACTTCTATTTAGTTTCTGGCTCTGTACGGTCTACAGAGTTCTTGAAAGGAATACAAATGCCATATGATTGTAATCTAATTTGCGATACTACGATTACCAGAAACGCTCCTTGTTCGAGATAGTAGGTTGTTTTAACCTTCTAATCTGAAATGACAACCTCATTTAATATTTTAATGCTAATAGCTTTGATCATAAAGGGCTTGCAGCGCTATTTGTTGACAACTTTTAAAACTGAATTTCAGAATTTTCGTATGAAACCTATACAGCTTTCGCAATACATTTACCTTTGCTTAATTCTTCAATAGTCTTCTGTATCCGATATTTTTAAATTTGAAAATAGTCAGGCCTGAATGTATATAAAATTTCCCCCCCCCATCTAAAATAAAAGAGATTGTGCAATTTTTACTGATAAATGTCAATTATTCCAGCATTGCAACACATTGTGCCAAAATTCTTTACTGTTTGAACATTGCGGTTGCCTGGATGAGCAACCCAAAGTTGGTCCAACGATTGTGAAATGGAGATTTTGTAATCCTTGCAATAAGACAGAAGGTAAAACGATCAATTCTTACTTATTTTTAATTTCTTTGCCATTATTATTAGTTTTTAGAGTTGTTTTTCTCTCATGTTAACATCAAGACAATACGGTAGTTCAACTGAAAAAAAAAAAAAAAAAACGTATGCGGTTTACGATTAATTTCTAGAAAAGTGGCTTGACAACTTTGGAAGCTTCTATTGCTAATACAATGATCGCTAAAATAGAATTTCAAAAAAACTGACAAAACAAAACTTGTTTTATAATTTTTTTTTTGATGTAGCTTACCATAAAAAGATACCAAATATATGAAAAACTTAATTTTGAATTTTTTGTCGCTTACGTTGACTTTTCAATTGCCCGGCAGTATAGTATAGGACTGTTTGTAAAAATTTCCATAAATAAATAAATATCCCTCGAACAAGTCTAGAATTTTATAGGTGCGTAAAAAGATGTATATGGAATAATTTTTCTCTTAAAAAAATGGTTCTGAAAGTGTTTTCAGGTGCCAAAATATATCATGTCTCCTTAAAATGTGTAAGATTTTGAAAACTTTGATTTTAGGTTTCTCTAAACTAAACATTTCGCTTATTTAGATTCCTATAAAACACTAAGGATTTTTTTCTTAAAGCTTCAAATTCTAGATATTTTGGACTTATGTCAATAAAAATATAATATTAAAAACATAATAACAAAAACATAATAATGAAGAATGGTATGAATTTTTAAATCCAGCAGTAATTTTTATTAAGGAAAATTGTAAAGCTTGGATTTTTAAATTTTTTTTGTAATTTTAGTGACGTCACGGATTTGATTGTCTTTGATTTCTAATTTCGTGGATACTGTCTACTATTTAACAGAATATAGCGGTTATAGAGTAAAAATTTCATAAAGAAATACTGTAAACTGACGGAGGAGTAGGACGCCCGGTGGCTGAGCGGTAGCGCTTAGCGCTGTCGTGCCACAGGTCCTTGGTTTGATCCTCGGGCCCGGCAAGCTTGACTCAGCCTTTCATCCCTTCAGTGGGTCGATAAATGAGTACCAAGCTTGCTTGGGAACTGAAGACTGAGGGTTCCGCGTTCGGCTGACCACCTGACCGGAACATCTGCTCCTGCACCCCAGGGCCCAAGGTCAAAAAAACTGAGATGGGCACAGTAGGCCTTGGCCCTCAAGGGCTGTCACGCCGCTGAGTTTAGTTTAGTAGACGGAGGAGTAGAATTTCGAAATTCAGGTTAAAACTCTAACTTATTTAAGCTAAAACATTAATTATTTTTTCTCCTCTTTATAAAATTTCAAACGTATTGTTTTCCTATTAGAGAGAAAATTGTTTCAGAAACTTTTTTCAAGATGTACCACGTCCTCTTAAACGTTTTTTTTTACACAGCTTCTGAGAATTGAAATTCAAAGACACAATTTTTTTCTAGCTTTTATTCTTGTGGAGCAATTTATCTGATTGAGTTCATTTTTTGGACTACATTCTATTTTAAAATCAACATATAATTGAAGATAATCTTGGTGAAAAAGCGTCCTAAGGTACAGACAGACAAAACCTTTTTTTTTATGACGGAATATATATTATTGTGAATGACCGAAATTGGTTGATTTCCACGGGTGAATGTTGACAATCACATAGTTGCTTTATTAATGGCAGAAATACTAGGTCCAGTTAAATGCTACTGCCCGGTATACATTTGACCGGTATACCATACACTGATGTTTTTTAAGGTTCAGTATCACTGCCTGGTATGCCCTACATCAATGTTTTTATAACGTCAAGTACCACTGCCCAGTATATATTTAACCATTACTCCGGTACCGGTAATTTATCAGCTTATATCAAAATATCGAATAAAAATAATGTTATCAATGAATAAATTAAATATAACAAATTTTTATACAACAAATATTACGGACATTCACTGCTATGTGATTGTTGACATTGACTGGAAAAAAGTCGACATTCTCTTGATTTGTCATTTACGGTTACACATTTACAACACGGTTACACGGTTACGGTTACACATTTACAATTAACTTTTTATTTAATTTTTAAATTATTCAGTATATTTTACTTTCAAATTATTCAGTAGGGCATTTTTTTTTCTATAAAATAATAAATAAAACGAAATGTAACCTAAAGAAAAAAAGTGAACGAAAAACATTCGCAAAAATGAACTCAAAATTGTAATAACTTTCGAATAAATTTAAAAAAAAACTCTCGCTAAGTTCATAGATGAAATTGTTAGATTTTTTGAGTGCAAGGCAAAATATAAAGTTGAACACCCAAAAGAGTGTTTGTTCTTACGATTTTTTAATGTAGTGAGAAATTTATTTTGGGTGGGGTTCGTATAGACTAAACTATTGAAAAATGGAATGAAATCAATGCATTAAAATCGTTAAAATGAATTGTTTTTTTTTCCTAAAAATAGTTTCTCGGCAATGAAACATTCCAAATTTCTTTACATATGCCAACATTTACAAATGTATTATACTCCCGTATATTGAATTTACAACTATTTTTCTTAGAATCAAACCACACCATTTGCTACACAAACAAAACCCTAAATAATTAATCAACTTGAAGAAAAAATAGTCATACTATTTACATCGATTGTTCCCCATCGATTTATGGTAATCAACTTTACCGGAAGCAGGCCCAGAAAACTTGCACAAATTACCAACTTTTGTGTCACGCGTTACGCGAAAGTTGACGCACATTGAGTGTCATTAACCGAATTGACTTTGACGAGCAACAACTTGACGTGTTTACAACTATGTTCTTCCAACCCCTGGCGTGTCTGTCATATTTTTTTTTAAATAAAAAAAATTATTTTCCGATATCTATGAGATATCGTTATTTTCTACACAAATTTGACAGTCAGACAGCAGCTGCTCTTTTTCTTTTATATATATTCGTAATCTTTTTTTGACGAAGCTTAAGACGAAGTTGTCATTTTATATCAGTATCCATTGATTAATTTCCCTCATTCATAAGTTGAAAGCTGCAATAATTAAAGAAAAATAAAAGGACTTATTTTTGAATGATTTTGAGAATTACGATTTTAAAACAAAGATTGTAATATTTTCTGAAATTAACATATTGAATGTCATTCAAATTTTAGTAAAGAATGTATTTACTTGTGAAAGACAATTAATAGGCTGGGATAGCCGGGTTGGTAGGGCGTTGGGCCTGCGTCCAAGAGGTCATGTGAGCTCGATCCCCGCTGGCAAAAGACTCCCCATGTTGTAAATTTTGACATGTTGTAAATTTTGACTCAAGTTTATCGTGTCACAAAGTCCTCTATGTTCCCATAACAAATCATACATCAGAGAGTTCTGAATTGGAGATTGATCATTCTCTGGTACAGGTCAAAATTACGTGGATGAAAAAATGGAAATATAAATGGGTCCACCTTATAAACGGACAGTGACTTGTGTGTGGCTGAAGTCCTATTCTTGGTCATAGATGGGGGAGAATCCTTTCTGGCCCAAAGTCACAGGTGTTCCTCGCTCAAAGTTTCCCCCCCTTCCCTTTACAATCGCAGGTGGGGAGTTGACGCTAATCCATCGTACTTAAGATAATCTTTCTTTCCATAGGGGTTGATAGTCATGATGCGTTTATCTCTGATTGGCGCCATTTCGTTAATACTTACAAAATGTTATGATTTTACAAAACAAGAATAAAATTCGGAATTTTTAAAGACTGCTTTCTTTTCTGAGTGATTATTTTTAAAAATTTATTTACTGCAATTCACTTAAAAATTTATTTATTGGTCTTGTTAATATTTATTATTTACAAAATGTTATGATTTTATAAAACAAGAATAAAAATCCAGAGATTTTAAAGACTGCTTTCTCTTCCGCGAGATTATTTTTAAAAATTTACTTATTGTAATTCGTTTAAAAATTTATTTATTGTTTTCGTTAATATTTATTATTTACAAAATGTTATGATTTTATAAAATAAGAATAAAAATCCAGAGTTTTTAAAGACTGCTTTCTCTTCCGCGAGATTATTTTTAAAAATTTATTTATTGTTTTCGTTAATATTTATTATTTACAAAATGTTATGATTTTACAAAACAAGAATAAAATCCAGAGTTTTTAAAGACTGCTTTATTTTCTGCGAGGTTATTTTTAAAAATTTACTTATTGTAATTCGTTTAAAAATTTATTTATTGTTTTCGCTAATATTTATTATTTACAAAATGTTATGATTTTACAAGACAAGAAAAATTCAGAGTTTTTAAAGACTGCTTTCTTTTCTGCGAGGTTATTTTTAAAAATTTATTTATTGTAATTCGTTTAAAAATTTATTTATTGTTTTCGTTAATATTTATTNAGTTTATATTACGTTTAAATTAATTAGGTATAATGATGAGCGAAAACCTTTCAAATCAGATTTATTCAATCTAAGTATAAATCTTGTTACCAGTAAAAATATAAAACCTCCCAGGGTGAAATAGGAGAAGTTAGCAGCTATGTTATCTATAAAAAATATATTTAAATATAATATTTTTTAAGATTTGTTTATAACGTTTTTCCTTGGAGATCAGAATAATTGCAGACGCTCATTTATAATTCGATTAAAATTGGGAATTTCATTCGTCAAAATTGCACTTTCTTCCCCCCCAAAAATATAAGTTTGCGGCCACCCTGTATGGTATATGAATAATAACTACTAAATTGATAGACGTGGAAAAATCGTTTCAAATCGAAGTGCCTCAAACGCGGCACTGTTTCAGTGAAGAAAGGAAAAATTATAACCGCGAACAGAGAATGTAGAAGATAATTTTACAAACCAGCCGTATTAATTTATTTTATTGCATAACCGTCGTTGATCAGCTGACCCAATTTTTTGGGTTTACGACTACTAATGTTTAACGCTGTAGCCTTGTAATTTAGAACGCAATTCAGAAGACAACGGAATACCTGGATCAAATATTGGGAGAAATTTGCCTTCGTGGAGGACTTTGTTTTGATGAAACTAACCCGCATTAGCGCAAACCTCCCACGGTTAGCCTGGCGGCAAAGGAAGTCTAACCCATGATCCGTCTACCACACAGAATGTTTTACGTCGGTGCGAGCTGGGAGCAGAATTTGTATCGACCAGCTGTCGCTGGGATTCGAACCCGACTCATCTCATTGGAAGGCGAACGCTCTATCCCCTGAGCCACCACGGCTCTGTATTAATATATGTAAATATCAACATTGACTCCCCCAAAATAATATTGTACCATAAAAAGTTTTTATGAAAACATATTTTGCATTATTTCCGCCCTCTAAATTGAAGTGAATTTTTAAAAAAAATTTCATTTTCATGGTTACATGAAAACACAACAACACATTTAAGATTCAGTAACTCCGAAAATAATTCAAAATTTTATAAAAGGTCCAAAGATTTTTTTATTTTTATCGTTAGTCCTGAAAATACGTAAAAGAAAAAAAAAATTCATAATTTTACTGCAATTATTTTTTCCTTTCCATTGAAATATCAGAAAAACTTTTAATATAAACTATTTAATTGCGCCAAAACTAAATTGAAATTTAAGCAAAATAAAATGCATCAAAGTAAAACGGTGTCAGTAGCTACAAAGAAAAAAAAATTATATATATATATATATATATATATGCTTTTTTTCAATTCAATGATTCCTTTTTGCAGTTCTATTCGATATGATTTCACATTATCGAAAGCTGATTGGCCCAACATGCAGCACCAAGATTACTTGATCAACCGATCCAGGGCGGATTGGAAGAAATTTCCTGAAATACTGGCAGCCCTAGATGACAGCAACGAAAACACCACGAAGTTCGATGATGACGAGTTCTTCAAGTAAGGGTTTCAATAATTATTAAATTATTTTTTAAGTGTATAGGGTGTGCCGTAAAGATAACTCTTAATATAGCAGAAACTTTTATTACAAGGCCGAACAAGAATGATCAGCAAATAAACCATGCAAGATCTGAAATAATGTAAAATTTAACGATGTTAAATTTAACTTTGCTAGTTCACGCGCTATGAGGCTAAAGTTAGCATTGATCTAGCATAAACGACCTTTTCGAATATATATTCCTATATCGAAACTGAATCTGCCTTTACAACTTTGTTTTTTTAAATTGAGTAGAAAGTGTTCTCAAGCCGATGATAAATTGATTTTATCAAGGTTCATTTTAGATTTTACGACCATCACTGAAACAAGGTTTTTTTCACAGGTTTCTATAAACTTTTGTACACTTTAAAAATGAAGGTTAGCCTGATCATTTAATTTTGAACTCAAACAAAATGCATCTATTGAGACCCCTGAAAAAGCTAAAATAAAAAAGAAGGCAATAACAAGGTTTACAGTAAAAGCTAAAAAAAGATATTCTTTTCTTAAGGTTTTTGCATGTCTTTAATCAACTTTTAAGAATCAATCTTTATCTTTGGATAATGATATTTATGCTATTTATATTAAGTTTAAAAAAGAGTTAATTCAACAACCTTTTTTTTGCCAACTATGTAAAATTAAAAATGCAACGTTTTATTTTATTTTTTTATTTTATGACTCCAATTTCGGGTTTACGGCTACTAATGTTCAACTCCGTAGCCTTGTAATTTTGAATCCAGTCCAGAAGACAAGGTAACTCCTGGATCAAGTATTAAGAAAAATTTGCCTTCGTGGAGGAATTTTTGATGGAACTGGCCTGCAGTTACGTTACATGGAAAAACCACGAAATCCTTCCACAGTTAGCCACTAACCAATTATCCGCCTACCACTGAGGATATTTTACGTCATTACTGTGGTCGGTGAGAATCGGGTGCGGAATTCGTTTCGACCAGCCATCGCTGGGATTCGAACCCGGCTCACCTCATTGGAAAGGCTCGTCTCATATATGAGATGGGCCATGCAGGAAGAATCATGTGATCACGTATATATGATCACGGTTCTTGAACGGATTAAAGGTGATCCGTACGGCATACCCTGCATGAAACCTCTTCACACAATAACATTTTCATAATTGGATTATAGAATATCCTTCGAAATATTTTCTGAATCAAAATATTTTTTTTTTTTTTACTTCTCAGGGAAAATTTATTGCGAGTTCATTTGTACATGGAAGAAATGGTATACATGTCAATAGAAGAGAGATACAGCTACACGGTAATTGTTTTTTTATATTTTTGTTTTTTGCACGCTTTATTTCAGAGTAGTCTGCGTTTTTATTATTAACTGTTTGAAAAAACATTTGAATTAAATCATAGAGGTTAAAATATAAATAATACTCACCCATTTTCTTTCAAAACTACTATTTATTATTTCAGGCTTAAGACTCTTTTTTTTTTTTTTTGCGTTTTCACTCTATTGAAATATATAATTTCCACTTTAATTCTGAATCAGAATAAAAAAAATAAAAAAACCACACTAGTTTTTATTTTATTTTATCGAATTGCGACAAAATTACATTTTCGGACCAGACGATGGTTTTCGTTTCTTTTATTTTTTTTTTATCGTTTTATTTAATTATTTTTAAATGAAATTATAATCGATTTGTTGTTCGTTTTATTTTAATTTCGTATAATGGCTTGGATTTTTCTTTAAAGATTTTGTACGTTAATGAAGATAGTCTATTTTGTCTTGCATTAAAATTTTGATGTAACAGTTGCCACCATTTTTTGTGTTGACGTAAACTTGATATATTTTTAAGTATGGAGTTGTAGTTATCGTGCAAAAATATTATGCAAAATTGGCAAAACAGCAATGAGATAACTGCATGTGACGCGGTGTGGGTATCTCGATTTGGTTGTTGAATCCTAGCATTTGTTTACGTTAGCAATTGCTCTTTCCATTCTATTTCGAGTAAGCCAAGCCCGCCAAGTATCTTAAGTGACACATTCTAAATTATTTCACGAAGATTTTAATTCTTTCAGTATATATTTACCCAGGGACTTAACACTAAGACAGACACGAAGCAGTATGGAACATAAACAAACTAATTATGCATCGAAGTTGCCAGATACCCCCCAAAAAATATACGGTGGTTGCAATAAAATGTATAAACAAATAATAAATCTAAGTTAAATAAAAGACGAAGACGAGAAAGAGTTATATTTCAACTAATTCGAAGCGTGATACCTGTATTGAATTAACTTATCGTTGATTAACATTCTAACTTATCTAGAGAAACTTAGCTCACTCCATTTTGCTGATAAAGATTACCTGGCGCTGACGTCCTATGTCACATGTGTGGGTATAAGAGATCTTCTTCTTGAAGTGCAAGTACCCAATTGTTTTAAAAAAATTAGTGAGGATATATAATAATGTTTTAAAATTTTATAATAATGCTAAATGTTTTTAACAATGAAGCTATTAAATTGATTCTAATGCGCATGAAAATATGTTTTGTCTGTAAACAAACAAACCAAAAACGAATTAATTAATAGAACTATAACGGTGAAAAAGTAAATTAAAATATGACTACATGCACTGAAAAAAAAAGTTCAGTTTATCTCAACACCAAAAATGAGGGCAAGTTTGCAGCAAACGTTTTTAGTACTTAAAATAAATTGCAATTTAATTAAGATATTTTAACCTTCATTGTTCTTAAATTTATTTCCTTGTTGACTAAACTACATATTTACATTCTTTACAAGAGGCATTAATCCTTTAAACCAAATACAAGAATCAATTAGGATAAGATGCTTATTAACTTAAAATGGTGTGGAAATTGGTATAAAATGTAGACGGCTTCTTTTTCGTTGTTTCTATACTCTATGCATTTTTATTTAATTTTTTGTCCAGAATGTTATTTTTTGCTTTTATTAATTCTTATTATACCTCTTCAAAGAAATAGATTTTTAAAAATTTATTAACTTTTTCAGTTGCCGAAACTAATGGCAGATTTGGGTGGCTGCTTAGGACTCTATCTAGGTGTCTCAGTGATTTCTATAATCGAACTAATTGAACTTATTGGTACTGCTTCAGTGCTTGGCTTATGCAAACAAAAGAACCATACTAAGAGTTGGTCTTCTCATCCAGCTGTCAGGACAGGGTCCCGAAGGAAACGTGGCAAAAATCGAAATAAAACAAAAACAGAAAATTTACCACCAGGTTACTCCTTTTTCAGACCTCCTGTAGGATATGTTAAGCCAAAAGGAAAGAAAACTAATTTCAGCAATGATCATAACACATGGAGGTAAGATTTACATATATTTATCAAGGTGATCAGTAATCCTCGCCCTTTAGAGGCCTTTTCCTTCGTATTATACTTAATTGTCGAAGGGGTGGAGAAGGATAATACTAAGCATGCTTTAGGCCCTTTAGAGCACATTTCCATCTGATTAAATTTAATTATCGAAGGGGTAAGAAGGAGAAGGATAGTACTAAGTATGCTTCAGGCCCTTTAGAGGACTTTTCCACCTGATAAAACTTAACTATCGAAGGGGTGGAAAAGGAGAAGGATAATACTAAGTATTATTTAGGCCCTTTAGAGCACATTTTCATCTGATTGAATTTAATTGTCGAAGGGGTGGAGAAGGATAATACTAAGCATGTTTTAGGTCCTTTAGAGACCTTTTCATTCTGATTGAACTTGACAGTCGAAGGGATGGAAAAGGAGAGGGATGATACTAAGTATGTTGGACATGTTTGTATGTTATTTATATCCCGGTTCACCTCTTTGGAAGGCGAACGCTTTATCTCCTAGCACCTAACGTGACCATTTTTTTAAAAGTTTATTACCGTTGTTGAACAGCCTACCCAATTTTTTGGGTTTACGACTACTAATATTCTACTTCTTAGCCTTGTTATTTCGAACCCAATACGGAAGACAAGGAAACTCCTGAATCAAGTATTGGGAGAAATTTGCCTTCGTGGAGGACTTTTCGATGGAATTAGCCCGTATTTTCCTAACATGGAGAGGAAAACCACCCACAGTTATCCAAACGGAAAGGAGATTCTACCCCATGAACCGTCTTCCAATGAGGATAATTGTACGTCCGTTCTCGGATTCGAGTCGGGAACCTAAATCATTTCGTGCGATTATTGCTTTGATTCGAACCCGGTATACTCTTTGGGAGACGAGAGTTCTATCTTGAACCACGATTCAGATTTGGTGTGGGGGGGGGGACGCAGTCGAAAAATCATCACTGGAGTTAGAATAAGCAATAATCCAAATTCTCAATGGTAATCCAAAAAGCAAACTGTAGAAGTTTTCTCTGAATCAGTCGCCTCATCCTAAATATACGACCTTTTACATACGTCCTAATCTTAAACATACAGGGCCCGCAGTGGACTGATCGTTAAGACACGGTTCCCAGCAGATCACCGAAGTCAAGCATAACTGGCTGCGGTCAGTGTGCGGGTGGGTGACCACTTGGATCAGTGTGCGTAGGGACCAAGGATGTGCGGTATTAGTCCTCGTTAAATTGTACCGTTCAATACCCGTTAAACTACCCGTTAAACTACCGTAAAGTGCTCGACTTCGCCTTCAGGTCATCGGGCTACCGAAGCGGGGTGCCATCCCCTCTGCAGAGGATCAAAATTGTGATGGCATGTCTTCGGATCATCCTCAGGGATGCTTCCCAGACCGTCGCCAATAGCCCATTGTGTAGCTCTAGTGCGACGTAAATGAACAACAACAACCTAAACATACGATCTTTTGAAATTTGTTTTCACGAGAATTATTAGATCGATTTTGTTCAAATCTTGTATATTGCTGTTTAAAATGACATACTTCATATTGATGTAATTTTTTTTTATCTAACTTTACAATGGAGAAAATTTTCAGATTATTAAATTTTGAGAAACAGCGAAAATTTTCAAAATGCAGCCAACTGCACAAAAATTGAAATTAACATAAAAGGGTCCAAACTTTCGATCGCTCTCCTGCTTTAACTATTAGAATCATATTTTCTAGATTGCAACTACCATATTTTAAGAGTCAAAAATTAGAATCCGTCAAAGAGAGGGATGTTTTTCAGAGAAAACATGTTTTTGTGCTTATAAGCAGCATTAAATAATTTGCTTTTTTGAAGTTCAATCCTCGAATCAGATCATTTGGTCAAAACATCATTAGATCAGGGATCTTTTTTTAAAATTTTTAACAATGTACTCAATGTTTTCTATTGAAAGGTTACGACAACGTACTTATGATACAAGAGAATGTTAGTTACTATTGTTAGAAAATGAATAGATTAATAAATAAAATTAACTGAATATAAACAAACAAAAATAACTAACTAAAAATAAACGAATAAAAATGAATAAATAATATAATAAATAAATGTTGGGAGGAAGAACTGTCGATCTACTAAGGAAGAAACAGTAGCCGATATTTTAATACAATTAATTTTATTTCAATTTTTGTTTAAATTAATAATAAAAAATTAATAATAAATTATATATCAAATTTTATTTTTCAGGAGTTCGACATTTTTTGAAAAGAACGTTCAAGAAGATGAGATTGGTGGAAAACAAGTTATAAAGAGATTTTGAAGCATCGACAATTGTGCATTAAGTTCAAAGAAATAAAAAGCCCTGAATCACTTTTGATCTACTTATTCGAATTTCATGAACGAAGTTGAAGTTCTCATTCCTTTCTTAAGATATCGGAGAACCTTTATTTAAAAACAAGCCGAAACTTATAGCTATCTAAGCTTTTACTCTATAAAACACTTATGAGCAGATTGTTAAAAAAACCGATAAAATTTATTTTTCTTTTACGTTGGCAAAGAAATATCAAGTAAGCAAACAGTCATATATCTGAACGCTTAACTTTCATGTTTTAAAATTTCTGATTAAAATTTTCTTTCCTTGCGAATGATATAGAAAAGCTGAAAGAAATAGAGTTGAGTAGAAATGAAAAGTTACTAATTCTTATCTATACATTCAATTTTTAGAACTCCATTTTAATTCAATTTTTAGAACTCCATTTAGAACTTCATTTCAATTTTTAGATTTCCATCCTTAATTGTGCTTATAAATTTACGCAGATTCAATAATGATTTGCAACTATTTATGTTAACAAACAAACTGATTTACGTTGCTTACTCTCAACGAGAAGAAAACCGCTGATACACAACCACTTGACGTATAACTTCAGTGCCAGCTGTTAGTTTATAAAAAAGATTGCGTATTAACGCTACATATGTTAGGCTTACTTTATTTTCTCCTTATTTTCGTTAATAAAGGAAAATTAGCTTATTTCTTTTGTTTTGCAGAGCATTAATAACGTATTTCATTAATTTACAAGAATTTATTAGTTACGATATTACCACATGATACGATAATCGATTACGAGATTGCATATCGAATTGATATTTTAATGATTAGGCTTACTCGAAATAGAATGAAAAAAGAACAGTTACTAACATAAACTAATGCCACGTTTCAACAGCCAATCAGAATCGAAACTGAAGATAATGTCGTTTGTAGGTATTTAATTCCTAACTATCTTTCAGTTTTAATGATGCTTAGACCTTTGCTTTTCTTTTTTTCAATTTTCTGATATTTTGTTATTTTTATTCTTTTTTCTGACTTTATGCAAGATTAAAGAATAAGTTGCGTTACCTAAATTTTACTTTATTTTATAACAGCCGACCCAATTTTATGCCCAATTACCTAAATTCTAAAATTCATGATTTTGAAGCATTCGAGCATATTCGAGTATATATGAAAAGTTCATAAAAATGGAGATGGAATGGACTAATATTTTTGAAATTTTACGTTACTTTTTTTTAAACAGGAAGTAAAAGAAGATTTTGATAAAACAATTTTTAAAAAAAATCCCTATGCATTTTTAAAATTTAGAAATTTTTTAATTGCTAACATTAAAAAATGCTTAAGATAAAACAAAAATATTATTATTCAACATAAACTAAAAAGAACTTACTGATAAAATTATTTATTATGCTAATTAAAATATTTAATAGATTATTTGTAAAGATTTTTAAAACGAAATTAATGGCAAAATGGCTTTAAAAAAGAAGTGGCGGTATTTTTAAGAAAATGTTTTTGAAAAGTGTCCCGAATTTTTTTTGATTGCAGAAAAAAAAATATTATCAAAATCTGAATAGCTAATCATTATCAAGGTCAATCACAATGAAAACAAAACTAAACATTCTAATTTGCAGATCAAAGGTAAATTCAGGGTATGGTTTTTATTTCCCCGATTGTATGATGATCATGAATTTGAAAAAAATCCCAATATGTACGTGTTAAATGGATGCCTAGGTTGTAATTAATGTTCTCCAATATTATAAATAGATACTCATGTAATATTTACATGACTTATGAATAAAATTCTCAACTAAAATGTGCAGTTGATTTGTTTCAAATATTTTTTTTTCACTTAGAAAGATTTCAATTAGCTATAGTGCGTCAATGTGCACTTTGTTGATGTACTACTACTAATGGAAAAACTATGTACTCTGTAAGTGTGAGATTCAAACATTAGGTAAGCATATTTTTGGCAATTTTGAACTCCCCTACCTCCTTGTCAGCGAAAATAAGCAAATTACAAACCTCACCCATGCTTACTTGAGAAAAGTACTACATCACCTAACTAGCTTTAGCTTTAAGTTTTAAAATAGTAATCGAGTTTTAGAATTTAATTCTTATAAAAATATGTAATTTTGCATTAAAAAAAGAACGTTTTAACTCATTTAAAAAGAATTGAGTAAAATATTCCTTTATTTTCTTTTTGTGTTCAAAGCTGTTCTGAAAGTCTCCAAAAATTTTTTGTTCTAACTTTTTCTTGCACTGAATTTAACTTTTATGCCATAATTTAAATTTTCCGTGCGTAATTTTTTTTGCTAAATTTTTTTATTTTGTTTTTTTAAGATAATTTTAAAAATAAGGACATTTCAATGTCTTGCGAAAGCATCGCTCATACCCCTCTTCAGCTTTCCAGCAAAAATAAGAAAAAAATAATAAGAAAAATAAAGAGTTAGCTGTAATACAGTTGAACTTGTTAATGAGAACTCGTTTAACGAAAATTTCTCTTCATAATAGCCTACAGGCTTTAAAAAAATGTCCTATCATTTAGTTCAACGTAAATTTATAATTTTCTATATTTAAAAAAGAGGTAGCAGTAATGCAATCGAACTTCGTTAAACAAGAACTTGTTTAACGTAGATTTCTATACAAGCGAACTAATTTTCGAATCCTCGTCAAATTGTGTACGAAAATAATGCTCTTAAGTACATCTGTGGAGCAATATCTTTTAAGGTGATCTTGAATTTCATTAGAATGGGGGAAATAACGATAACAGAATACATACTTATTTTCAATTTGACAGGTAAGAAACAGCTCAAGATTCACAACCAATAGGAGTAAGTGTGCATTCCATATGCTTTGTTATAATGTTGATATTGTTATCAAGCAAAAGAGTTGGTTGGAATTTGTTGTGGCATGACTAAGCCAATGATCTCATCATTCATAAATTAGACAATAAGATAAGCCTTTTTAACTTTAAAATGAATCACTGTTCTGTCGCTGTTCTGGGTGATAATTGCATTTAAATATAAAGAAGCACGTTTTCTCAAATAAAAGAGAATATTCCATATCCCTTGTTCAATATAGTTGATCAGTTCTCCCTCATTTTCAAAAGTTATTCTATTTTTAATAAAAATTTTATGACAGTCGTTGAACAGCCGACCCCAATTTGGGTCTACGAATGTTCAACTCCGTAGCCTTGTTAAAAAAATTATTTTAACTAAAAATATGTAGTTAATGATCTATGTAATGAGTAAAGAATATTACTATTGCAAGTCACTATTAAAATGCTAATATTAAAGTATGAAGGATACAAAAAATTATATGTTTATAACAAGCTGAAAATCACTACTGCAACAATTTATTTTTTGTAGGGAATATGCATTTTCCTGCAGTTTAAGTCCTGCAGATTTAAGTGAGCAATAATATGAGGACGATAAAGCATAAAATGGAAGACATTTTTATTCTTTTCTGGTTTTAATGGAAAAAAAAAGGTATGCTTAAAAATCAGATATAGGGGAGAGTCGGGTAGCCCCGCCCACTTAAGGAGTATTACTTATATTTCTGTATAATATTGCGTAATAATCAATATTTTTGTATGTTTCTATTGTTTTATCATCTAATTAAATAATGCAAAAAGAATAAACCCCCCAAAAAGAATAGTTTAACTTTAAAAAAATAGAAATTTAAAAAATTTGACTACTGTATTCAACATATTTTCAAAACTATTGTTTACCATGTTACCAGCTCCATAAATGCTTGAAACTTTGCAAATAATTTTTTGTTAATATAACAATTAATGTGCGATGACCCATTGACTTGAAAAAATATTCTATACATATGAAATTGACAGTGGGCGGGGGTACCCGACACTCCCCTATGTGGGTAGTGACCAAGTTATCGTCTTCCTTACCAATTGTTTTTAAAACCTTCGTTGAAGAGTCGACCCAATTGTTTGGTTTTACGACTACTAATGTTCAACTGCGCAGCCTTGTCATTTTGAACCCAATCCAGAAGACAAGGGAACTCCTGGGCCAACTATTGGGTGAAATTTGCCTTGGGGGAAGACTTTTTGGATGGACCTGCATTTGCGTTACATAAAGAGGAAAACCACGAAAATCTCTCCCTCCCGGTTAGCTAGACGGCAAGGGGACTCTAATACATGATCCATCTATCACTGAAGATATTTCACGCCAGCACTGTGGTCAGGGCAAGACGGATGCGGAATTCGTATCGACTAGCCATCCCTGGGATTCGAACCCGGTTCACCTCATGGAAGGCGAACAATCTATCCCTTGAGCCATCGCGGGTCTCAAAAGTTATTCTGAGAAATCGCTGATTCCCACTTTTCTACAAAAGAAGACTGAAATTAACGGAGACCCCCCCCCAAAAAAAAGGTCGAAAAAGCGGCAAAAATATGGGAATTTTAAACATTGAGAAATTACAGTGGAGAAATTTTTGTTTTGTTTTGTGTAAAACGAGATTGTAAGCAGCTCTTAAATACTTTAGTAACGCTGATTTCAAGTCTGTAATCGGTTTCTCTCTCCAGGTTACAGTTTTTTTAAATGACCTTTTTAGTCCATTTTTGTAATAATTGACAAGTTTAAAACATAATATATTACAGAAAATAGTGTAAATGCTGCCACAAATTGCTAGAAAAGTCTGAACGCACCATTCGGATTAAAAATGCCAATAAACCCATGCTCGGAATCCTCATACGCCACTAGAAGCGCTTCCCCTTTATGAACTGTTTCCGTGTGCTTCTGAACAGTTCATAATAGGAAAGCGCCTCTAACCGCGTACTACGACATTTCTGTGCATGGGCTCCCATGCAGTTTTAATCCCGATGATGGGCCTTAACTTCCCTAAAAATCTTTTGCAACATTCACGCGAACTTCCGGTTTTAAGCATTTCGTTGAAAAAAAATTAGACCAGAAATTTCATTTGTTTAAAGAAAAACTGCAGCTTTGGAAAGAAAACTAATTTTAGATATGAAACCCCCTCACCCAAATTTTGCAAGAACAGGTGTATAAATACAACAATTTACAGAAAAAGATACAATTTTTGTCCCATTCATATTTTTCTTTCTGAGAAGAGGAAAAAACAAACAAGCAATAGAACTCTAATATTAAAATTTTTTAAGCAAAATTGAATCATGAATTGAATAATGAAAAATTGTTTATCATGTGGGTGGCATTTTGAGAAATGGAAATTATTTAATTGAGAGTAAACTTGTTGTTCAAGGTCACATATTAAAAACAATCCTATTGATGTTCACATAATAATTTTTCTGCCTTCCAAACACAAGACAACTACCAAAAATAGGCGCAGTTTGAATGATTTTATCTTCAGACTGCAATCCTTTTTATTGAACCTCTTTTTTTAATCTACAACAGCAACTCTATTCATTTTTCAACCATTATCATTTAAGGTGGTCTTGTGTAGTAAAAATCTATATAGAACTCAATTTTCCATTCATATGTCAATTTCGCAGACCTCCAAAGTCTCGTCTGGTGCGTTATCGTTTTTATTTTGAAACACGAAGGATTCTGCATAATTTTAAAATGCATCATACCTGACAAAATCTGAGATTTGTAATTTTTCAAAGGATAATTCAAGCATTTTAAGTATTCATTGATCTTTAGTTATTTATAAATATATCTGTTCCCCTTCAATACACCATTAAGAACTTATATTTGTTCTTTCACTCTATTTTATTGAGAATTCCTTTAATTTTCCACAGTTCTTCTAATAAAATAAACTCATAATCATGTTTATGTTTGAGTTCATATATCGTAATTTAAAATGAATTTGATTAGCTTTTCCAAGAGTCATTTCTCTGCCTAAAGATAGATTAGTGGTAGAAAAAGAAATGAATCAAGTTTCCTCCTGGTATATACCAAAAAGGGACAATAATAATAATAGGATTTTAAATTCATCCACTAATTATTTTTCGAACAAGTTAAAAAACAATCTGTATTTGAAAAAGAGAGTTAGATTTAGTTTTGGATCAATTTTCTTTAATAATAATTTCTTCAAAAATAGCTTTTTTCCCTTTAGATCAGAAAAAGCGCAATTTAGTTTATTAAAGGAAATTTCTAGTTTTTTTTCTTCTTTTTTTTCCATGAGAAGCTAAATACGTTTTTATTTTTAAATTATTTGGATCTTAAAAGAAGCTCATTTTAACTACAGAAACTTAATTAGTTACTATTTTATAAATTTTTTTAAAAATTATTTTGCTCCAAAATAAAATATTTTTGTATGAAATTTTGTATAAAATATTTACTATGGAAAATAAAATTTTTTCACTGAAAAATAATTTAAAATGGGTGTTCTGAACACAAAAGGGGAATGATAATGTAAAGAAAAGACTCCGAATCTATAATAAACAAAATTAAATAAAAATAATAAAAAATAAGATACTGAATAATTTTATGAAATAGATCTCAAATGAAAATAAGTAATGAAAAATAGCACAGCTATCATAAAGACAATGAAAAGTTTATAAGCACTTAAAATTCGCCAAATAATAGAAAAAAAACCTAAATATCTTTCAGACAAGTCAAAGAAGACTCTAATATACTCATAACTCCTTTTCCAACAAAAGGGTCTCTTAAAAGAGGAGTGTAATGAAATGACAGGATAATGGGTGGTCAAACAAGTTCAGGGGAAGGAAGGAAACAGCGGGCACAGCTGCTGTGCCAACGCCCTTGTAAGGGCAAGTTTTTTGAGCGGCACATATGCTGTGCCCGCCGTTTGCAAAGGGTTAAATTCAGGATTCAAAATATTAGCTGCCTAGTGCTTAGGCTTTAATAACATAGCTTCTTTTTTTTTCACACTGTCGAGCATATTTTAAGTCGAGCTGATGGTAAGAGGTTTTGGCAAGCTTTGTGAATTTTTATAAATGCTCCAATAACCATATTAATGGTCACTTTATCTGACTAATATTGTGATCCATTTTACAATAAGATTCAATCACAAATAGCAAAATAAGGTTCATCAGGGTGCTTAGCGTTTTTAAAAAATGGCTTAAAAGTGCTTATTTTCGTTTTCTAAAAGCCCTTAAAGGTGCTTTTTTCAATGGATGTTTTTACAAAGTGCTTATTTTTCCCTATTCCAAAATGAGATATTTTTTCTTTACCATGTTGATTTTCGCCATGAATTGTGCAAAAATACATTGTCATATTCAACATTTTCGTAACTAATTCAATCCCAATTCATTTTGGCGTTACGTTGGTCTACAGTGTATGAAAATGGCATTCGTTTTCCACGTTGAAATACTCGCGGGTTAGCATTTGCTTATACTGAGCTGGATCCAGTGGGTAGGATTTTTGGCTCTCATGAGCAACTCTGCTGCATTTTGCAAGATATTCTTAATTTCAGACTTAATTTTCCACTCTCTGTAATAGAACTGAAAAATCTCTCTAATTTTTGCTGATTACGGAGACCAACTAAACATTGTAAATTTTTTTTTTATCTAATAACGATAGAAAATTTTATTTCTCTTGTTATTTACATCGGTGGAGACACGTCATCGTCACTGGCAAGCAAATAAAACCATCAATTATCAAAAACTTGCCAACCTTGTCGATTTATGAAGTACTTAAAAATATTGTTTGAGTGCTTAAAAGGTGCTTTGTTGAAAAATTTGGCTACGAACCCTATTTATTTTCTCTCAACAAAAACCTTTTAGTGTAAACCTAAAAAGGTTTACAATACGGTTTAAGTATTACCTTCTAACCTTAAAACTAGATCTGTGACAATCTGCTATATTCTACGCACATNTGAATTTGCTGCGTTCTTTGTCTGAAAATTATTACTTTCAAATGATTATATAGAATCTTTTAAAATGTTTTTCTATTTTGATAATTTTAAACATATAATAAACTTTTAATATGGAGAGGAAAAAAATGTGATTTTTTTTAATTAGAAAAAAAAATTTAAATTATTTTTTAAGTGCTTAAAAGGCATTTATTCTTGTTGAAAATTTGGTTGCAATCCTTGTTGAAAGTTTTACTGTTAATATTCTCGACCTAAGAATCGAATATTATCATTAATAATAATCTATCAAATTCTTTGTACATTTTCTGCACACCATCGCAATTTCAGGTTCTTAAGTCTGATATGACTCTATTATTTTACTAATAGAATCATATTTTAAAAACATAAAAGTGCACAATACTTCCCTGTTCGTGTGCAGAATATCACTTCTATAATTTATATTCAAGCGATGCTCTGTATTATAAAAGCTGCAAATAAAAAATTCGTGTTTTGAAAATGTATTTCCCACAAAATGTTATAGCTTAACATTTCTTCTACGAATTTGTATAGCAATGTATTCTGGAGTCTAAATAATTTCCAACACATGACTTACATACCAATCCCATGCTGCAGTTACGACATTTAGATCATGCTTGATTGCTACGACACTCTTTTTAAACTCCTCCTGACACAGGAATGGTTCTGTTATACTATTCCCTAATAACTGCAGTGCGAAGGATCCTGTAGGTGATTTAATGTGTTTGGACTTTGCTAGAAAAAACAAACGCAGAGTTTGCAGAGCGCGGAATGTTGTGGAGTTGTATCTATAGTCACTGTTCACTGTTATTGACACACACCAACTGTAACAGGAAAAAAATATAATTTAAAATTACTAAAATATAAGGGTTGGTACAATATAATGATAAGCCACAGTTGTTCAAAATCGACATTTTCACATCAAACAGTCCATTAGCATAATTTATAGATAAATACTTTTCAAATTTATATAATTTCCACCTGGTAACAGCACAATTTGAAAGTGTGGCTTATTACGTGTATATGACACTTCACCCAAACGAAAGTTGACCCAATAGATAATTAATGATGTGCACCTGTGGGCACGGGAGATCTCCAGGGGTCCGTTTGGAGGGAAGGGTATAGAGGGATTTTATACAGGGGACAGAATCCTTTTTTGGGGAAAACCTGAAAGCGAAAATAGATTTTCCTCTTACTATCGCAACCATATATTCAATCGACAACATTTTTTCTAGCCATTTTAAATAATGTCGGAAATAAGCTACTTAAAATCTTCAAGAGGGGGCTATTTGATACTGTATAAAAAATTTTTGTTTACTTTGCACAGTAAATATGAAAATGAAACTAGTTATTGGAAATGTGAACAGAAAAATTGCACAGCAAAACTCACTACAATAAATGGCTTTTTGAAAAATGCTATAGAGACACATAACCAAGCTCCAGATTTCCATAAAATTCGCAGGAAAACGTTTTACAACATATTGAAAAGCAAGTGTGAGACGGAGTTCTCTGAGGCTATTCCAAGAATACACAGATAAAAAATTTATTTTTAAAAATGTTATATAGTATGATTTCATTTTAATTTTTCAATCGAGAATTTAATTTCTAGATAAGTCAGTTTATATATATATATTATTATTATTCAAGTATTAATTTCTCTTCTAGAATCTCATAATTTTGATTTAACCTATATTTGAATTAATTATAGAAACAAACTGAAGATTTGAAGAAAAAAAAATCCCTTATTTGACTAAGGCAATAATCAAGAGACAGTGTTTTTAAACTGAAGTAACATGTTGAAAATTGTTAATTTAATAATAAAATTTTTTTACACCAATTAAATAATAGTTTTTGCAAGTAAATTTAAAAATAGAATTTGTTAATTTATGAAAGTCATTTTAAAAAAAAAAAACTCTCTGGAATTTAATTACCAATTTTCCAAAAGTTTATTCAACATAAAATTGATTTATTCAGAAAGTTTTGGAATTATTCCCAGCCTTGTATAGAAAACTTTTTTTTAAAAAGTAGTAAAGCCATGAATAATTTACGGTACTGCAATTTGTTTATTTCATTGTAACGTTATTTCTAAAACTTTCTCTTTTAAATGTAAGGACATAATAATTTATATACCTATTATCAGTCATGGAAATTTTTTTCTATATGAAAAAATTAACCATCAAGCAAATATTAAAAGAAAAAAAGTGAAAATAAAAAACCTAAAATTGAAAAGCAAAATAAAGTAAATTTCTTTAATTAAAACAGTAACGTAAGATAATCACACCTGGAAATAACTCATAGATAATATGTTAGAGATATTTTAAATAGATATTTTTAATACAGATTTTATTTTCTCCCAGCTTATCGTAAAAATATTAATTAAATATAATTTCAGAAATAAATCAAAGAATATTTAATTCTGATTTTTTTTTTTTTTTTTACAAGTTTCAAATTTTTAAAAATTATTATTTGCTTTTGAAAAAGCAGTAAAAAATTACA
>NC_092211.1:763177-774958 GCF_043381705.1 Parasteatoda tepidariorum
GCCTTGTCATTTTGAACCCAATCCAGAAGACAAGGGAACTCCTGGGCCAACTATTGGGAGAAATTTGCCTTGGGGGAAGACTTTTTGGATGGACCTGCATTTGCGTTACATAAAGAGGAAAACCACGAAAATCTCTCCCTCCCGGTTAGCTAGACGGCAAGGGGACTCTAATACATGATCCATCTATCACTGAAGATATTTCACGCCAGCACTGTGGTCAGGGCAAGACGGATGCGGAATTCGTATCGACTAGCCATCCCTGGGATTCGAACCCGGTTCACCTCATGGAAGGCGAACAATCTATCCCTTGAGCCATCGCGGGTCTCAAAAGTTATTCTGAGAAATCGCTGATTCCCACTTTTCTACAAAAGAAGACTGAAATTAACGGAGACCCCCCCCCAAAAAAAAGGTCGAAAAAGCGGCAAAAATATGGGAATTTTAAACATTGAGAAATTACAGTGGAGAAATTTTTGTTTTGTTTTGTGTAAAACGAGATTGTAAGCAGCTCTTAAATACTTTAGTAACGCTGATTTCAAGTCTGTAATCGGTTTCTCTCTCCAGGTTACAGTTTTTTTAAATGACCTTTTTAGTCCATTTTTGTAATAATTGACAAGTTTAAAACATAATATATTACAGAAAATAGTGTAAATGCTGCCACAAATTGCTAGAAAAGTCTGAACGCACCATTCGGATTAAAAATGCCAATAAACCCATGCTCGGAATCCTCATACGCCACTAGAAGCGCTTCCCCTTTATGAACTGTTTCCGTGTGCTTCTGAACAGTTCATAATAAGAAAGCGCCTCTAACCGCGTACTACGACATTTCTGTGCATTGGCTCCCATGCAGTTTTAATCCCGATGATGGGCCTTAACTTCCCTAAAAATCTTTTGCAACATTCACGCGAACTTCCGGTTTTAAGCATTTCATTGAAAAAAAATTAGACCAGAAATTTCATTTGTTTAAAGAAAAACTGCAGCTTTGGAAAGAAAACTAATTTTAGATATGAAACCCCCTCACCCAAATTTTGCAAGAACAGGTGTATAAATACAACAATTTACAGAAAAAGATACAATTTTTGTCCCATTCATATTTTTCTTTCTGAGAAGAGGAAAAAACAAACAAGCAATAGAACTCTAATATTAAAATTTTTTAAGCAAAATTGAATCATGAATTGAATAATGAAAAATTGTTTATCATGTGGGTGGCATTTTGAGAAATGGAAATTATTTAATTGAGAGTAAACTTGTTGTTCAAGGTCACATATTAAAAACAATCCTATTGATGTTCACATAATAATTTTTCTGCCTTCCAAACACAAGACAACTACCAAAAATAGGCGCAGTTTGAATGATTTTATCTTCAGACTGCAATCCTTTTTATTGAACCTCTTTTTTTTTATCTACAACAAAAACTCTATTCACTTTTCAACCATTATCATTTAAGGTGGTCTTGTGCAGTAAAAATCTATATAGAGCTCAATTTTCCATTCATATGTCAATTTTGCAGACCTCCAAAGTCTCGTCTGGTGCGTTATCGTTTTTATTTTGAAACACGAAGGATTCTGCATAATTTTAAAATACATCATACCTGACAAAATCTGAGAATTGTTAATTTTTAAAAAGATAATTCAAGCATTTTAAGTATTCATTGATCTTTAGTTATTTATAAATATAACTGTTCCCCTTCAATACACCATTAAGAACTAATACTTGTTCTTTCACTCTATTTTATTGGGAATTCCTTTAATTTTCCGCAGTTCTTCTAATAAAATAAACTCATAATCATGTTTATGTTTGAGTTTATATATCGTTATTTAAAATGAATTTGATTAACTTTTTCAAGAATCATTTCTCGGCCTAAAAATAGATAAGTGGTAGAAAAAGAAATGAATCAAGTTTCCTCCTGGTATATACTAAAAAGGGACAATAATAATACTAGGATTTTAAATTCATCCACTAATTATTTTTTGAACAAGTTAAAAAACAATCTGTATTTGAAAAAGAGAGTTAGATTTAGTTTTGGATCAATTTTCTTTAATAATAATTTCTTCAAAAATAGCTTTTTTCCCTTTAGATCAGAAAAAGCGCAATTTAGTTTATTAAAAGAAATTTCTGTTTTTCTTTCTTCTTTTTTTGCTATGAGAAGCTAAATACGTTTTTATTTTTGAATTATTCTCATTTTAACTACAAAAACTTAATTAGTTACTATTTTATAAATTTTTTTATAAATTATTTTGCTACAAAATAAAATATTTTTGTATGAAATTTTGTATAAAATATTTGCTATAGAAAATAAAATTTTTTTACTAAAAAATAATTTAAAATGGTGTTCTAAACACAAAAGGGGAATAATAATGCAAAGAAAAGACTCCGAATCTAAAATAAACAAAATAAATAAAATATTGAATAATTTTATGAAATAGATCTCAAATGAAAATAAGTAATGAAAAATAGCACAGCTATCATAAAGACTATGAAGAGTTTATAAGCACTTAAAATTCACCAAATAATAGAAAAAAAACCTAAATATCTTTCAGCCAAGTCAAAGAAGACTCTGATAACTCCTTTTCCAACAAAAGGGTCTTTTAAAAGAGGAGTGTGATGAAATGACAGGATAATGGGTGATCAAACAAGTTCTGGGAAAGGAAACAGCGGGCACAGCTGCTGCGCCAACGCCATTGTAAGGGCAAGTTTTTTGAGCGGCACATATGCTGTGCCAGCCGTTTGCAAAGGGTTAAATTCAGGATTCAGGGAAAATATTAGCTGCCTAGTGCTTAGACCTTAATTTTGCCAAAATATATGTTCAAAATGAAGAATAAAACAAAGAAAAATAATAGACAAATGAAAAAAAAAAGGGGGGGAAATAATAAGTAAAAAAATAACAAACAACAGTTTAAAAAAAAAAAAAGGTGTATATATTTATATTTGAGAGAAATTGGTGCTGATAGATGAGAATAAAATTTTTAAATTTCGCCAACAATAGCAAATGAGGCATTGTTTCTGACATATTTTTTCACGCTCAGTTGAATTAAACTACTCTCGAGATATTCTAACTTATAGTTTAGAATTTATATGTGTTTTATACACAAAAAGGCAAATTTGCACCTATTTATTCTTCTGACATTGCACTATTTAAACAAAGCAGTCAGTGTTTCCAACGTAAAAAACTACAAAGTAGTTTTTTACCTTGAACCAAATGAGACTATACAATCATCCACAGAATGAATATTTTAAAACGCTTAATGAGTAAAAAGTATTTCTACTACATGTACATTGCATTATTATTTACAGTGAATATTTTCCGATGTAATTTCCATGCTGAAATATAAATGGGTATAAAATTCACGTCTGTAAGATAAATATATTTCAAATTAGAGGAAATTTATTTATAATAAATACTGATGAGTAAAATAAAAATGATTTTTTTTTGATAAGAAATTTTATTTTATGTTATGGGATTTGTTATTATTTTCAATACTCTTGAGTTATTTTATGATTAAAGACAGAATAATTTTTAGAGGGAAGATTTAAAAAAAATTATGAACTGAATGACTATTTCACTATTCAGCAAATGCCTCAAGAAATCTTATGTGATTATAATTTATCTCTTTACCACTTGACTTAAAAATAATTGAAATTAAATATTTGATCATTTCAAATTTGTTAAATATGATAAATATATTACTAACCATATCTTAATAATTTACTCCAGGAAATTTTTTTTTAAACTACAATGCTGATTGAATTTTTTATTTCTGAATTATTGAATAAATTTTTGGGATAATTCATTAAAGAAATACTGAACATAATTACAAATACTAATCTTGTAAATGTTTTTGTTGAGTGTACATTTAAAAATTTATATTTAAATAAATTTTTTATACAACTGAAGAAAAATTAGTAATTTAAAAATATAATGAGGAGTTCTGTATTGTATATGTTTAAAATTGTGCATAAAATGTTTCGTGGTGGCTAATAAAATTAAGAATTGAGTTCTTTGTCTGAAAATTATTACTTTCAAATGATTATATAAAATCTTTTAAAATGTTTTTCTATTTTGATAATTTTATACTTATAATAAACTTTTAACATGGAGAGGAAAAAATGTGATTTTTTTTAATTAGAAAAAAAATTTAAATTATTTTTTAAGTGCTTAAAAGGCATTTATTTTTTGCTGAAAATTTGGTTGCAATCCTTTTTGAAAGTTTTACTGTTAATATTCTCGACCTAAAAATCGAATATTATTATTAATAATAATCTATCAAATTCTTTGTACATTTTCTGCACACCATCGCAATTTTAGGTTCTTAAGTCTGATATGACTCTATTATTTTACTAATAGAATCATATTTTAAAAACATAAAAGTGTACAATACTTCCCTGTTCGTGTGAAAAATATCACTTATATAATTAATATTCAAGCGATGCTCTGTATTATAAAACCTGCAAATAAAAAATTCGTGTTTTGAAAATGTATTTCCTACAAAATGTTATAGCTTAACATTTCTGCTACGAATTTGTATAGCAATGTATTCTGGAGTTTAAATAATTTCCGAGGAAAAGATGGGAAAGTTTATCTTTTGTGTCGAGTCGAAACAATGTAAAATTAACAATTGTAATTTATTTATTATAGTGAAATTTATTCATCGAAATTATACAGCATTTTCAGTTATGCACAAATAAAAAGCTTTCCATGTTCCAAAAGAATATAATCTTTTAGAATCTTTGGAACACCGAGCTGGTCAACACCACGCGGAAGCTGAAGGCATGTCGCCAGTTGCCGACGAACGGAACACCTTGAAAGATGGGCCAGAGATCTTGGTCCTCTGGGTGAGACGTCGTTTTCCAACACATGACTTACATACCAATCCCATGCTGCAGTTAAGACATTTAGATCATGCTTGATTGCTATGACACTCTTTTTAAACACCTCCTGACACAGGAAGGGTTCTGTTATACTATTCCACAATAACTTCAGTGCATAGGATCCTGTAGGCGATTTAATGTGTTTGGACTTTGCTAGAAAAAACAAACGCAGAGTTTGCAGACCGCGGAATGTTGTGGAGTTGTATCTATAGTCACTGTTCACTGTTATTGACACACACCAACTGTAACAGGAAAAAAACATAATTTAAAATTACTAAAATATAAGGGTTGGTACAATATAATGATAAGCCACAGTTGTTCAAAATCGACATTTGCACATCAAACAGTCCATTAGCATAATTTCTAGATAAATACTTTTCAAATTTATAGAATTTCCGCCTGATAACAGCACAATTTGAAAGTGAGGCTTATCATTAGTTTCTGGCTTTTTAAGTGCAAATATCATTATTGATAGATATAATTAACGAATATAAAAAATGTAATTAATGAATGTAATAGATATAATTGATGAAAAGAATATAATTAATAACAAAATACCTTACAGTAGTCATATATTAATCCTGATTTGCTGTAAAGTATTTTAATTTATAACCGTCGCTGACCGGCCGACCCCAATTTGAGTTTACGTCTACTAATGTTCCACTCCGTGACCTTGTAATTTCGAACCCAATCCAGAAGGCTAGGAAACTCCTGGATCAGTATCTCCAGATGTATTGATTTGCTTTGTTAACTTGGAGGACTTTGTGACTCCAGTAGAATTTAGCGTGCACCAGTCACCATTGGGATTCATCGGTCTGTTGGATTTGAACTCCCTTTCACACGACAACGAGTTCAACGCTTGCTCGGCCTGCTGTATTAAATATATCTTGCTCAATTCAACTTTAATCTTAAAATTTATGAACAAAAACAAGATAAATTTCTTCCGCTCTTTTTTGGAAGAAAAAAAAATAAAAATATTAATACTACATCCTATTTTATAAGTTATCCAGATTTAACAATTACCGCGTTAGGTTCCAAACATAGCATTTTCAAAGTTATAACTCGTTATTATAATTATGATCCAGTAATTTTTTTTTTAGTCTTGTGCCTGTTACTTTCTTTATGTCAGAACGTGGTCAAAATTCCAAATCGTGATGGAAAAAGGAATGAGAGGCCCTTCAAATACTGTGTAAGCATTTTATGGTGGATGAGTCTTATTATTTGCTAAATTTTGATGGCAAAGTTGGATGAATGGTATAAGTAATGTTCATGTTAAGATTTGTAAATCCCCTTACACTCAAATTTTTTTTAAAGCAAAATAAAAAATGTAACAAGAAATAAAAAAAAATCCTAATATGCCCAAAGAAGACTCCTTGGTCTCTGTTCCACAAGTGATGCAATTTTCATGAATTTTTAAATAATTTTTACTCAATAAAAATTACAAAAAAATAAAGGCTTTCTCCAGGTTTTACTTATTTTACTATTATGCAGCTACAGTTGATTCTAATTATAGCTTTATTGGCCGGGCAATCGCATGAACTTACCACCAATTACATTCAATCTTCAATTTTTTAATAATTTTGAAAGTTATCATTTTAGGGGTACAGGTCTGTCGCGGCACGAATTTCCGCGATGATTTAAGCGAAATTGTCCTCTTTTCTTCTAAAACCCGCTAATTTCCCAATATCTTTCGACCTGAGCTAAAATTGTTTACAATTAGAATCATTTTCATTTTTATTTAACAGAATTTTTTACATTCCTGAAGTTTCAAATTAAACACGTAAAATTCATTAGACATTTAGGTGAGTGAATCAATAGAAAAATGGGGAAAAAAAATAGTCCAGAGATAAGAGATAAGCCCAATCTTGTCAATTAAGGTGGCATTCCTGTGCTTAGGGAGGGTAATAGATTGAGTAGGATTACCTTCCTGAAGTCAGTAAGAATACAAAAGAAATAGGAATCACAAAAGAAAAAAAAATTTAAAAATCAAATCTTTGACAGAAAAATTGTTATACAAGCTATTGCAGTGGGGAACGCTCTACCCCCTGAGCCATCCCTGCTCTATATTACATATTCGCCTCTGGGCCAGGGGCTTTTTTGTGAAAGAATTATTGTATTTTATCAAATAATTTAAACGATAAGATGCGAAACTTGGCATATCAGGGTAAGAAAAATTTGAAACACTATAGCGGTTAAACTATAAAACCATCTTTTCAGAACTTTGTCTACCTCCTTTATTGGGAGGATAAATCCGTATATATTGGAAAAAAAGTAAGTTTGTAAAAAAAGTGCGTTTTGTATCGTCCCAAAAAGTATATTCCGCCTCGGTAAAAATTATAATACCTATTATAAAAACTGTTATACAAATTTCTAATAATTTATAATTATCAAAGCATTTTACAGAATAAAAATCCGACCAGTAGTAGTTCTAAAGGTGCTCAGATTTTTTTCTTTTAACTATATATTATATGTAAACTTTTAATTCTCTAAAGCAGGAGGCTTCACAATTTTTTTTTCCAGCTACGTAACCCTTAATCATTAACTTTCCTTGGTGGAACACTGACTTTTAAAAAAAGCAAATTAGCAGATGTGAATTTGCTGCGAATAATTAATTTTTTTTTTCATTCTTTCATCCATACCAGTTTTAAAAATAGACTTTATGTTAGACAGTTGAATTTGCAAGTCTGCAGCAACTTTTAGTCTTTTACTTCTTGGCGTATGCATAAAGATCAAATTGAATAAATTAACCGAATTGCGGCTTTTGAAAAGGAAAATTATGAAATGTCAAAGTTATCAGAGAAAAACAATTAGTATTTCTTAAATTTTGTAACATTTTTTTGAATTTTAAAGTTCATTGAGAATTGCTGATACAAATGCAAATCGTTTTAGTAATTTATTCAGTATATTGTTATTTGAGAAAAAATTAATGATAAATTTCAAAATTTTCTATTTCTTTTTTTTTTTTCATTGGGGAATTATGTAATTTAAATGATTTCATAATAATAACCAAATTAATAAAATAGATTAATTATTGGTTGAAAGAAAACCTATTACAGGCTTTAAAAATTATTTTTAGTTTTTTTTAAAAAAAAAAGTGCTTAACCCCTGTGGCCTTTCCACGAAACACCTTTATGGTGACTTGCGGTCTACTGCTTTCAATAAACATCTGCGCCTCGGGACTGCCGCTTTGTTAATCAGATTTAAATTTTGCTATTTATTGTCAATTAAATTTATGTATTAGTAAATCTATTATTATTTTTTGTGATTATTTATTTTTAATAAAGTTCTCATCAAAATTGTTTGTCCGTTTTTTTTCCTCCACACCCTGCGAGCAAGTGGATTTTAAAAGTCAGTCAAACCGGAAGATTATTTAATTCCAGTGCAATTAATAATAAAATGTATTTCACATGAATAGTAATATTTAATAGAAATTATGCCGATAACTTGCAAAACAAATAAAACGTAAAAAAATTTTAGAAAATAAAAAAACTTTCAATGTTGTTCTTGTTTTAAATACAATATTTTAAATACTGTAATAAAAAAAAAAAAAAACAAGTGTATCTGGTAAATAAAAACATTTTGCGAAAAAATTTGAAATAAAAAAAAAAAATGCTGATATTCGGTGATTACTTGGATGACTGTAAATGAAGCAGTTTTCCACAT
The DNA here is from genome assembly GCF_043381705.1 of Parasteatoda tepidariorum. Classification (NCBI taxonomy): domain Eukaryota; kingdom Metazoa; phylum Arthropoda; class Arachnida; order Araneae; family Theridiidae; genus Parasteatoda; species Parasteatoda tepidariorum. The sequence goes on from NC_092211.1 coordinate 771,707, forward strand.
TTTGGGGCAATTTGAAGGGTTTTTGCACTTGATATAAAAAATAATATAATACTCTCACAACTTCATACTCTCAAAAATTCGATACGAAGAAATAATAGTTTAACAAACAGAGAATAAATTAAATGGAAAAATAATAATACTTACAAGTTCAATGATGCCAGCAAATATTTACCTCTCTCTATTGATATGCACTCTGTCTTTCCAAATTTGATTAATGGAAAAAAAATTTCAACGTTATCATATACACACTCAGTAAATAAATCGTGATATCTGCTGTCTACTTTTTTCCATAATGCAAATATATCTATTTTAAGTTCGTTTGTTGCTCTAAATATATCTTCTAACAATAAAAAATCATCGATAGTCACAGAGTCTCGCCAATAATAAAATCTATTTATAATAAACAATCTCAAGAGTTCGAGAAATACACTCTGGTGAACGCAAAATTTAGATGAAAGCCTTAAAAGTTCTTTAATTTTCGTATTAACAGGAAGGATATAGCGAAGGAGAACGCTTCTCACGTATTCAATCGCTTTTACATAGAACTTCAGAGCAGACGTTAAATACCGACAGCATTGGTTTTCTTCGTGGAATTCAATCAGAAGGTTGCCACACCACACCAATCTCTTGTAAGATGACATATCACGAAAAACCTTTTTCAACTTGTCAATTGATGAAATATCATCATCACATGTTGGTACCATTATATTTTCTATTTGAAAAGAATCATTCTTAAGAAAGACTGGCGAAAGATCCCATAAATTTAGCATTATCAATATTTTTTTCAATATCTCCTTCCTCATCTTTAGAAAAAACAGTATCTTCTTTTTCAAGCCCGCAAAGGCAAATCATTCCATTTGGAGCACTTTCTCTCAGATGGAAAGCTTTGTAAACAAGTGAGAAATCGCGATTGTCCACGCTTGTGGTAGCCATTATATAAATAAATTTCCAAAGGAAAAGAAAAATTAAACGCGCTTCGAAATTTCGATTTGGAACTACTTTAACAATTGATACAAATTGTTACTTCCTGAAAGATACCATCAAGTGACTGGATACCCGTATTTCAAGTTTTAAGAAACTCGTTTATTATTATTTGAACCTGAATGAAAATATGACTGATTTAATGAAAATATGACTTTAGTGTGACATTGACAGTGTGTTCGATTCTTGGAAGGAATCTATTGCCTTCAAGATATGAAATGTAAATGTTTAGCTCCACCCTCCCCCTCAATTAACTTTCAAACAGATTATTCAGGCAGGTGTTTCTTTCAAGCACTCATCTTACGATGACAGATACGGTTCGTCACAAACTTATTCCCCCCAAAATGAACAAAGGGCATTGTAAGGAGTGCTACAAAGGAACACCTGCTACTAAATGATGGTCAAGATGACCCAACACGCTCAAAATGTTTCCCCCACAGAGTTACAGAGGCTATAGGGTTATACTTCTTAAGGGTATGTTCTGAATGCAAAGTCATAAACTTCGTCCGAACTAATATTTTAAAATTAGTTGCATTATTTATATTGTAATTAACTAATTGTAATTATTTAAATTATTTCCGTTGTTTATGACTATGATTTAACTATTACATTCACAGCAACAAATTAGTTAACAAAAAATGATTTAGCAATCGAAAACAAATTAAAAAGAAAAAAGTGCATTAACATTTAATTAATTTTGTAATTTTACTCCTTTGAATTTGTTAATGTTGAGCAAGACATTTTGTAGATGCATTCTAATCATAATGACATGAAATGGTTTTTCGCTCCGCAGAAACATATTGAATCAGGAATAATTTGTGATTTACATATTGATTCTGACATAGATTTGAATTTAATCATGAATATAAATTTTCAGTATACAAGAAATTAAAATTAACTTTATGATATTAATTTAATTTTAATGATAAAGCACAAGGTATAAAAAAAAATAAAACAAAGGAAGGACGTAAAAGAGATTGATTTCACAAACTGAATTTTATTTTAAAATGACTTTGAATTTTAACAAGTCTTCAGATTTTTCTGCAATATTCCAAGGAGAAAAATTAATTCAATTTTCATGATAAAGGACAAGGGATGAAAAAAATTAAAACAAATGAAGGAATTAATTTTCATTTTAAAATGACTTTTAATTTTAACAAGTCATCTGATTTCTCTGATTTAGTCTAAGATAAAAATTAAGTTCACATAAAAGGAACTATATATATATTTACACAAATTAAAATATATGTATATATATCTTCCAGCTTGCCATATTTAAATATGTTTCTTATTTAACGAAGTATAATCTAAACACATTGTTAATTCTGAAATTATAACCTAACATTTATTGTATATTAGAGTGTATTGTATATTAGAGTATATTGTATGTTATACATGGTTATTATTATTTTTTTCAACTTAACAATGTAATATTATATTTCGAATTATAGCTATTCGAAACAAAATTGGATAGCTAGATAACGAAAAAGACTAATGAAAATTTAAAAAAAAAATTTAAAAACCTAATGATATTGGGAAATTATGTTATATACTTTTAAAATATTTTAAAAATTTCAAGCATAAATTGAATGAAATATATTTAATGACTTTAAATTATTCTAAAAAAATATAGAGGAAACAATTCTACAAAAATATCATTAACATAAACAATGTAAAAGTTAAAATCCCATGAAAATGAAGATTTAAAAAAATATTTACAATTAAACAAGAAATAAATCTGAAAATTTTTTTGTACTCCTTAAAACTATTACAGAGTTTTCATGAAGACTTATTTTATTAATAAGAATTACGGGTTACAAAATAAATCCCAAAAATGAGCAAAAACTACCATTTAGTTTAGAAATGTTTGAAAAACAACAAAGTCCGAGGAATAAAAATTATTCTAGAGAAATTTTCAAAAAATATCATTTTCTTCGGATTTTCATTAACTAACAAAAAATCAAAGTAAACTACGAAGTTTGAAAATTAAAATGTGAGGAAAATGCATTTCAAATTTACATGACTAAATGTAGAAAGTAATAAAGTCAGACAAAAGTAATTACTACACCAGGTATACTGACAAAAAATGCATTAAACTATGTCTGACGCACAAAGAAAGGAGTAAATTAAGAGATTACTGAGCAATCTTAGAATCGTCAGCCCTGTAAATAGCTAAAAATTGCAATGCTAGTAGTATTCTAGTGAAAATTGAGGTACGACTTTACTATCAATAATGGCAATAAAAAAAATCAAAATAAAATATCTGAAGTC
>NC_092211.1:775458-815386 GCF_043381705.1 Parasteatoda tepidariorum
TCAGAAATAAAAATTGTGAATGAATTTCTGTAAAATAATATTGCTAATTATTTCGCTTTTGTTACGTTGAATACGTTATCAAGCACGTCAAACAGAAAATAAATAAATAAACAGTTCCTTAATTGATACTCTTTTACATCACACTTTTTAGTGTTCCAAAGCAGTTAAAAATCCCTACATCATTTTCAACACACTCTTTTCCCTCATCTGTTTTCCCTATTGCTGAAGAACAAAATTATTTTCTTATCTTTAACTACCACACCTGCTCGACCCCACCCTTTTTTCAATTTTGACAGTTTGGATCAAATGACGTTGGGTGAAATGTCGGTGGAACCGGCTTATTATTATTTTCCGGCTTTTTGAGAGCAAATATCATTATTAATAGATATAATTAATGAATATAAAAAATATAATTAAAGAATGTAATAGATATAATTGATGAAAGGAATATAATTAACAAAATACCTTATAGTAGTTATTTATTAATCCTGATTTGCTGTAAAGTATTTTAATTTATAACCGACGCTGACCAGCTGACCCAAATTTGAGTTTACGTCTATTGATGTTCAACTACGTAATTTTGTAATTTCGAACCCAATCCAGAAGGCTAGGGAACTCCTGGATCAGTACCCCCAGATGTATTGATTTGTTTTGTTAACTTGGAGGACTTAGTGACTCCAACAGAATTTAGCGTGCACCAGTCACCATTGGGATTCATCGGTCTGTTGGAATTGAACTCCCTTTCTCACGACAACGAGTTCAACGCTTGCTTGGCCTGCTGTATAAAATATATCTTGCTCAGTTCAACTTTAATCTTAAAATCTATGAACAAAAACAAGATAAATTTCTTCCGCTCTTTTTTGGAAGAAAAGTAAAATAAAAATATTAATACTACATCCTATTTTATAAGTTATCCAGATTTAAAAATTACCGCGTTAGGTTCCAAACATATTATTTTCAAAGTTATAGCTCGTTATTATAATTATGATCCAGTAATTTTTTTTTAGTTTTGTGCCTGTTACTTTGGTTATGTCAGAACGTGGTCAAAATTTCAAATCGCGATGGAAAAAGGAATGAAAGGCCGTTCAAATACTGTGTAAGCATCTTATGGTGGATGAGTTTTATTATTTGCTAAATTTTGATGGCAAAGTTGGATGAATGGTATAAGTAATGTTCATGTTAAGATTTGTAAATCCCCTTACACTAATTTTTTTTTTAAAAGCAAAACTTTTTTTTTGTAGATTAATGTACATCAATTTATCCCACATTGGTGTTTTGTGGGGGAAGGAAAAGTTAACATAGGCACAGACAGGAAATCATTGATCATACTTATGTTTTATAATATTTACTGTTATTTTTTTAAAAATATAAGTAAAGAATTTGCATTTTTTCAGAAGTTTTTTTTTCACTATAAAAGTAATTTTTTTCTGAAATATATTTGCTTCTAAGGGACAAAAGAACTTACCTAAAAAAGGTAATTCTCACAAATGGTATAAATTTGGGGGATTATTAGCCATATGAGGGGAGGAGCCCATCCTCCCAAGTTTTCAGCTGCCATATCCCATCCTCTTAGACTCAGCACGATCTCCTTGACCCATGCTGGTGGTTATCATGTTTTTTATTTAATATTTTAACAGTTTAATATTAAGACAGTTTAGCAGTTTCTTCTGTAAACTCTTTGTGGGTATTAAAATATTGACTGGTTTAAATTAGTTTATAACTAACGTATTTGCACAATTATATTATGGAATTTGTGTTTCAAATGATATTTAAAAGTCCTTTTAATTGAACAAAAATAAAAATCTTAAAATTCCGCAGCCACATCATTGAAGTTCTTATAAAAAGCGAATGGTACTTTAGAGCTACACGTGGCGCAGAAATCACAAAGTTTGAATCTTTACAGAGATTGAATAAAGCGAAAACAATTTTCACTTTTGTCTTTAAAAAAAAGAATAATAAAATCCCAAATTGAATCAGCCACGCAGCAAATATGCTCAACTGTCATCAATTTAGTAATATTCACTTGTTTATTTGGATTTTTTTCGCTCATTCTGAAGGGAAAATAAATTTAGTAAATATTGTACATATGAGGTTTATATTTAGAAAATTAAGAAATCAAATACAATTTTACTATACCCAATTAAATTTGATATTTTTTTTTTCATTTATGGAATCATTGTAAAGAAAATTTTAGTAGTATGGCTGTTTTGGAGTATTTAATACAATTCAATGCAAAAATATTATCAATGAATTTTGAGAATTTTCATTTAAACAAAGATCTACTTACTTCTAAAATAATTGAAAATAAGCTTATTTTGCATATAATGTGAAATTTTTTAAAAGAATTCATTACATTTCTTCAACTCTTGTTTGAAAGTCGCTAGAATCACCGTTCAACGAAATTATAAAGATTTAGTTTTCCCAAACGTGTTCCAAAGGCTCAGCTATTCGCAACATTTCGTCTTCCACTGAATTTACATGATTTACACAGTTTACCCAATTTTGAGTAGTAACGTTGCTCATGGCTTGCATAACGCAGATCGATCTGTGCATGGAGGAGAGGCAGGGACTATAGTGTGTAGAAAGGAGAGAAGGAAGTAGTAAGGCCTGTTTAGACGATTTCTCGGATTCAAGAAGTTGGACCGTGTAAACTTTTTTAAAAAAAAAATATTGCGAAATACCATATAAGAACATACTGTCTACCAGTTGTTTGAAACATTGATAGCTCTCCACAGCTACTTGTAGTTTCATATTAAAAAAATTTATTGATGTTCAAAAAAAGAATTATTTCCTTTTTATTTCTCGAAATCAAAATTAAATACTTATAATGATAATAATAAATAGCCACACCAGTTGAATCAGCCACGCAGCAAATTTGCTCAACTGTCATCAATTTAATAATATTCACTTGTTTATTTGGATTTTTTTCACTCATTCTGAAGGGGAAAAAATTTATTAAATATTGTACATATGAGGTTAATATTTAGAAAATTAAATAATCAAATACAATTTTACTATACCCAATTAAATTTGTTATTTTTTCTTCATTTATGAATCATCATAAAGAAAATTTTAGTAGTATGGCATTTTTGGAGTATTTAATACAGTTCAATGCAAAAATATTATCAAAGAATTTTGAGAACTTTCATTTAAGCTAAGATCTACTTACTTCTAAAATAATTGATAATAAACTTATTTTGCATATAATGTGAACTTTTTTAAAACAATTCATTACATTTCTTCAACACTTGTTTCAACGTCACTAGAATCACCATTCAACGAAATTATTAAGATTTGGTTTTCCCAAACGTTTTCCAAAGGCCCATCTATTCGCAACATTTCGTCCTCCACTGAATTTACATGATTTACACAGTGTACCCAATTTTGAGTAGTTACGTTGTTCATGGCTTGTATAACATACAAGCCATGAGCAACACTTGCATGAGCATTTTACACAATTTAATTTGAAGGTCTTATTTTCACGCTCAACATCACACGCTTTTATCTGACTCCATATCAATTCAATCGGATTCAGTGATATGGAGGTAGCCTTAAAACTCCATGTCCGTATTTTTCGGCAATATCTTCAACTCGATATCTGTCAAACAGGTGTTTGTTTTCTGCATCCTTTTGCAGAAGCTCTACTTTAGGCATATCGATATCCCATTCAATATTTTTGCTGGATAGCCATTCTTGGATTGAGCTTTTATTTCCAAGAATTAGTGGGAGTTTTCTCCACTTTGACGGAGTAGTTCATCATTATCCACAACAATATCACTTTTCGGTCTTAATTTAGGTATCACTTTTTTTAACCAATTTTAAGAATGGTTACCGTCCATTTCTTCTCCACTTTTTTCCCCTATAAATACATCTGCGTCACCTCAAACANCTTGTGAAATGTAAAAGGTCCTCCTTTAATGAATTTTTCGTTGCATCCAAATGCACAGCAGTATACCACCATTTTTTTTAAATTTTATAGTTAAAAACACAGCTCATCAATTCACCTCCATAGGAAAAGAATGGGGAGAGGGTTTACTGGAGGGAAAATCGTCCAGGAATCACGTGACGATGTTCTTTGCAACGAGGGATGGGGGACTGGTTCTCTCTACCTAAATTACTCCTCTAAGGTGTAAACAGGCCTTTAAGGAGTAGTCCGTATCTCCTATAAATAGAAGAAAGCTTCTTCTATAATCATCACCTCCTCCTTCCCCTCAGGGGAAGAGCTAGTTAACTCATCTCTCCTCCTTTCCGTCAAGGGAAGGAGGAGAGGCTTGTTTAATTTGAAAGTTTTATTTTCAAGAAGAACATCAGGCGGTTTTATCTGACTCCATATGAATTGAATCGGATTCAGTTCACAGTTATATGGAGGTAGTCTTAAAACTGTATGTCCGTATTTTTCGGCAATATCTTCAACTCGATATCTGTCAAACAGGTGTTTGTTTTCTGCATCCTTTTGCAGAAGCTCTACTTTAAGCATATCGATATCCCATTCAATATTTTTGCTGCATAGCCATTCTTGTATTGAGCTTTTATTTCCAACAATTAGTGGGAGTTTTCTACACTTTGATGGAGTGGTAGGAAGCATTATCCACAACAATATCACTTTTCGGTCTTAATTTAGGTATCACTTTTTTTTTTTAACCAATTTTAAAAATGGTTACTGTCCATTTCTTCTCCACTTTTTTTCCCCCTATAAATACATCTGCGTCACCTGAAACAAATCCTTCTTTGCTCCCAATGTGAGTAATGATCAACCTTCTTCCTTTTGATTCAGCTAAACCAACAGTTAAATTCGAAGATGGAGCTCCATAGCTGGTCTTAATCGTTGCATCTTGCCATGTTTTACTGGGGAAATGACCTTCATTAACCCAGGTAATATATTGGCACATTTTTCCTTTTGTATTCTTTAATACTACGCAAATCATCCCACCGCCACAAAAGTATATCATTCCCCCTTCTATAAGAGAAGATTGACTTTTTCTTTTCTTGACAGAAAAGTAAGTTCCATCAAAAAGTCCTTCACGAGTCCTTTCTCCCAATACTCGTCCCAATACAATATTTAACATAGGGTTCATTTAACATTTCAAGACAAAAAAAAATAATAATCAATGGTACTACGAAAAAACATATTTTGTAATTATAAAGTTAGCGCTGTTGGTTTGGTTTTAAGTTTATTCTCAGAAATAAAACTGGGTCAGAACTAATGAAATACAGTCAAAACTTACAACAAAATATGAATTCAGTGGTATGCTGAGGCCACTTTATCGTGAGTGGTTTTGAAACCTCCTCAAAACTTACTTAGTATCTCATGTTTATAATATAGAGATTTTGTATTCCAAATACTACCTTTTCTTCAAGAGTTCAATGAATGTACTGTCCATTTTAATATTCCATTTAAAACTTTCCAATCCTATTGATGTATTGTCTTATTATTTTTCTATTTGCTACTTGCCATATTCTTATTTTTATCTTTACTAATTCATATTGTTTTATTACGTTATTATTAATTCATATTGTTTTATTACGTTATTATTAATTCATATTGTTTTATTACGTTATTATTAATTCATATTGTTTTATTTCTATTATACCCAACCATACTGCTGTTATGTAAGCGTTATTCCCTACTATATTTTTTACTACCCTTATTTTTTTACAACATTCTTACATCACTTTGTTAATCATATCAAATCCTATGATACTGCACCTGTTGCTGTAAAGTTTAAACCATCATGCAATATGTTATTGCTATCACATCCACTGTATTACTCCTATTTCTGAAACTTCCCTCGTTTGTTTATTCAATAAATTGTTAAAAATTGTGATCCTTCCTTCCCTCCGTTTGGAGTTGCATAATACTGAATGCGGACTCTGACGTCTTGGTGATGCATGATATTCATACCAGTTAGATTTCCAATTACCCAAAATTCTATTCTCTTTTTATCAAATTATTTTCGATCAACATTATTAGCTTTGTCTTAACCCTTATTTTATTTCGATCGAAGGTGCGTTCCTTAGTTGCACAGGAACTCCGTTGCTTACGAACAACATCTCCCGCGTTTGTTCAAATTTTTGGCTCTTTTGTGATGCAATACACATAAAAAAAATTTTTATTAAGAAAGGTGAAGCAAGTGTATTTAAGGCTACAGACAATAAGGAACAGATTCATTAAAAATTATATACGAAGCAATTAATCCTGTCAGCATACTGTTAAGGTATGAGTAAGTTTTCAGAAAAGTTTACTTTCTATCATGCAATTTTTTTTCGTAAAAAAATATTCATCCGGAACGCTCCGTTCCTGACAGTAACAACAACGAAAATGACTTGAATGAAGTTCCAGAAAGTGTAGTTTGAGAAGAAGGCAAGGAAATGTCAAGTTGGCATCCGGTTTTCTAATCCCCGGCAGTAACCACAACGAAAATATTTTTAATGATGAAGTTCCAGAAAGTGTAGTTCCAGAGGAAGGCAAATAAATTTCAAGATGGTATCTGCTATTCTTCGCTTGTGACAGTAACAACAAAAGAAAATTTTCTTAATGATCAAGTTCCAGAAAGTGTCGTTCGAGAGGTAGGGAAAGAATTGTCAAGATGGCATTCGGTATTCTCAGTTCCTGAAAGTAACAATGAACGAGAATATTTTTAATGATGAAAATCCAGAAAACATTGTTCGAGAGGAAGGCTAAGAATTGTCAAGACGGCATTCGGCATTCTCCGTTCCTGAAAGTAACAATGAACGAAAATATTTTTAATGATGAAAATCCAGAAAACATTGTTCGAGAGGAAGGCTAAGAATTGTCAAGATGGCATTCGGTATTCTCCGTTACTGAAAGTAACAATGAACGAAAATATTTTTAATGATGAAAATCCAAAAATTGTAGCTTGACTTGAAGGCAAAGAACTGTCAAGTTGACATCCGGTATTCTTTATAAATATATTTTTAGAGGGAAGATTTTTAAAAAAGTATAAACTGAAAGGCTTTTCACTATTTTAATATTCAGCAAATGCCTCAAGAAATCTTATGTGGTTTTAATTTATCTCTTTATCATTTGACTTAAAAAAAATTAAAATTAAATATTTGATAATCTCAAATAGCCGACCGGCCTGTGTAGGGGGCAGGGAACTGTCGGTGCATCAGAAAGGTTCTGGGTTGAATCTCGGGCAAGGCACCGATGTTCTTTCCTTCTGTGTACTATCTGTCCTCACTGTGGGAGCGACGTTGTCCCATCTAAGATGGTGCCCCTGAAAGAGAGGCAAACAAAACCGCCCTGTATATGCCTGAATTGATGGATGTTAACACCGGTGGGTATTGCAAAAAAAAAGTAATAATCTCAAATTTGTTATATATAATGAATAAAAGGACCATATATTAATAATTTACACCAAAAAATTTTTTCATTGTGTTTTTTAGTTCACATTTATTGAATAAATTCTTTAAATATTTCATCAAAGAAATACTGAACAAAATTACAAATACTCATCTGGTAAATGATTTTGATGAGTGTACAGTTATGAATTTTTATTTAAATTTTAACTCATTGCAATTTTGATATTAAATTAATTTTTCATACAATTGAATAAAATAATTAGTAGTTTAAAAAAAATAATGAGGAATTCAGTATTGAATATGTTTAAAATTGTGCATAAAATGTTTTATGGTGGCTAATAAAATCAAGAATTGAGTTCCTTGTCTGAAACTTATTATTTTCAAATGATTTTATAAAATCTTTCAAAGTGTTTTTCTATTTTGATAATTTTATACATATAATTGTATAATAAAGTTTCAACACAGAGAAGAAAAAAAATGTGACTTTTTTTAATTAGAAAAATTTTTAAAAAAATATTTTTTAAGTGCTTAAAAGGTACTTATTTTTTGTGGACAATTTGGTTGCAGTCCCTGTTGAAAGTTTTACTGTTAATATTCTCGACCTAAGAGGAATCGAATCTTATTATTATTACGTTTTCTACACACCATCGCAACTTTAGGTTCTTTTGTCTGATGTGATTCTATTATTTTACTAATAGAATAATATTTTATATATATTTAAGTGTATAATACTTCCCTGCTCGTGTGCAAAAAATCACAAAAATTACTTTATATAGAAGCGATGCTCTATATTATAAAACCTACAAATAAAACATTCGTGTTTTGATAATTAATTTCCTACAAAATGTTATAGCTAACATACCTTCTACAAAAGGAAAATTTAATTGTTTGTATAGCAAAAATCTAGTGTTGAGTTTTAATAATTTCCTAGGAAAAATTGGGAAAGTTCATCTTTGGTGTTGAGTCGAAACTATGTACAATTAACAATTGCAATTTACCTATTAGAATGAAATTTATTCTTCGAAATTATCCAGCTTTTTCAGCTCTACACAGGTAAAAAGCATTCAATGTTCCAAAAGAATATAATCTTTTAGAATCTTCGGAACATTAAGCTGGTCAACACCACATGGAAGCTGAAGGCATGTCGCCAGCTGCCCTCGAACGGAACACCTTGAAAGATGGGCCAGAGACCTTGGTCCTCTGGGTGAGATGACGTTTTCCAGCACATGGTTTACATACCAATCCCATGCGTAAGTTAATCGATCAGATGTTTCAATTGCTTTGACACTCTTTTTGAACTCTTCCTGACACAGGAATGGTTCTGTTATACTATTCCATAATAACTTCACTGCGTAGGGTCCTATAGTTGGATCCATGTCAGACTTTGCTAGAAAAAACAAACGCAGAGTTTGCAGTGCGCGGAATGTTGTGGAGTTGCATTCATAGTCAATGTCCACTATAATTGATTTAGCCAATCTGTAACAGGAAAAAAATGTAATTAAAAATTACTAAAATATAATGGTTGGTGCAATATAATGATAAGCCACAGTTGTCGAAAATCGATGTTTTCACATCAAACAGTCCATTAGCATAATTTTTTGGATAAATACTTTTCAAATTTATACAACTTCCACTTGATAACGTACAATTTGAAAGTGTGGCTTATTATTATTTTATTTTCTTGTCATCTTTTTAAGTGCGAAGATTATTATTTAATAAATATAATAAATGGATATAATAAATATAATTGATGAAAAGAATATAATTAGTTACAAAATATCTTATGGTAGTAATTTATTAATCCTGATCTGCTGTAAAGTATTTTGATATAGGGTAAACCAACCAGTGAAGGAACACTACCCAGTGAAGGAACATTTCATATATATTCATTAAAAATAAGAATTTGAAAGTTTTTCTTTAGATTGATTGGTAACAATAGCTTACTGCCAAACAATAGGAAGTCATCTAGCAATATTTTGGATTACCTGGTCAAATAGACTTCTCTGNTGGATTTGAACTCCCGTTCTCACGAACACGTGTTCAACGCCTGCCAGGCCTGCTGTATTAAATATTCCTTGCTCAATTCAACTTTTATCTTAAATTTTATGAAGAAAAACAAGATGAATTTCTTCCGATTTTTTTTTCTTTTGAGAAAATAAATAAATAAAAATATTAATGCTACATCTTATTTTGTAAGTTATTAAGGTTGACAAATACCGTTTTAGGTTCCAAATATGGCATTTCCTAAGTCATAACTCGTTATATTAATTAATATTTTTTATGTGGTAATTTTTTTTCTAGTTTTGTCTGTTACTTTGTTTATGTCAGAAAGTGGTCAAAATTTAATATCGTGATAAAAATGAGATAGGGGCCGTTCAGATATTGCGTAAGCATCTAATGGTGAAGTTTTTTTTTATCATTTCTTTCTTTTTTCTTGGTGAAGTTGAAAGATTGGTATAAGTAATGTTTATGCTAAGACTTATGAAATCCCCTTATATTCATTTTTCTTTAAAAAACGAAATAAAAAATGTAAAAAAAAATAAATAATTATCCTGATATGCTCAAATATGACTCCTTAGTCTCTTTTTCACAAGTGACGCAATTTTCACAAACTTTAAAGTATATATATATAAATTCCTTCCAGGTTTTATTTATTTTACAGTTATACAACGGCAACTACAGTTGATTTTAGTAGTAGAGTTTTATTGACACTGCAATTGCATGACACTTACTAATTATATTCAAGCATCAATTTTAAATAATTTTGAACGTTGTGATTTCAGAGTTGAAGTTCTGTCGCGTAGCGAATTTCCGACAAATTGTCCTCTTTCTTCCTAATATCCACGAAATTCTCAACATGTTTCTATTTGCGCTAAAATTGCGTGAAATTAGAATGTTTTTCATTTTTATTTAACAGAATTTTTTTACTCTGCTGAAGCCTCAAATTAAGCATGTAAAATTGATTAGACATTTAGGGAAGTGAATCAATAGAAAAATGACAAGAAAATATTTCAGATATAAGAGATAAACCCTATCTTGTCAATTAAGGTGGTCTTCCTATACTTAGGGAGGGGGATAGAAGATTAGGATTACCTTCCTGAAGTCAGTAAGAATACAAAAGCAATGGGAATCACAAAAGAAAAAAAAAATTATAAATCAAATCCTTGACAAAAAAAAGAAAAAAAATCGCTATTGCACTGGGCAATGAAATTTCTACTGCCCCTGTATGTATCCAGACAAATTTTCCTGGGCTTGTTGTGATTTCATTAAATATTTCAACGTTTTGAATGAAGAAGACTATCCTTCGATTTCTGAATATAATGCAAATGTTTGAGGATGACGAAGAATTGATAAGTGAATGCAGTTCTTACAAAGCAACTGTCAAGGAATTTTGCGTTGCTGGAAAGAAATTGATCCAGTTTTGGGAATCAAAGACCGAACTCGATCCAAAAATCATCTAAGTGGCAATTAGATGTTCGTCGGTGCTTACAAACAGCATGGACGTATCGTTTTCAAAGTATAAAAATGTATTAAGTGATGAACAACATAGCATAAATGAAAGTAATCTGGCAATGCAAAACTAATACCAAAATTCTGCTCATTTAAATAAAAATATTACCTGAGATCAAAAGAAATACTCAGGCATACGACAAAAAAAAAGAAGAAATACTTTTGCTGTGTATTTTTTACGCTTTTTTTTATTATTTGCATAATTTCTGTGTTTTGCATTATTCATATAAGAAATTTTTTTGTATTCACAATCTGGGTCATTTTCAAAACATCCCTCGAATTTCCGGTCTATTTTCCCGTGACAAACTACCAGCAATCATTATGATTTCAAAGTAAATCCTTATCTTTCATTTTCTTTTGCATTGTTCTAAGCAATTCATAATTAAAACGAGATTAATTAGCACACGATGTCAAGGTGCCTCTAAGAGGCCTTAAGATCTCAAACAAACATAAAGTTTTTTTTTTTTTTTTTTNAATGTAAATCCTTATCTTTCATTTTCTTTTGCATTGTTCTAAGCAATTCATAATTAAAACAAGATTAATTAGCTCAAGGTGTCTCTAAGAGGCCTTAAGATCTCAAACAAACATAAAAGTTTTTTTTTTTTTTGGCTTCTATAGAATGTCAAGAAAAAGATCTGATATTTTAAATTTGTTTAAGCAAGAAAAATGACAGTTTGAAATGGATCTTTTGCTCTGTACACAATCATAGTACAATCAGCCCCCCCTCAAAAAAATGAATTCTCCTTCATTTTGTGTAAATCCCTATCAATCTTCGCGATGATACAAATCCGACCCCAAATTAATAAACTAAAAAAAAAAATTTGGTAGTAAGGTTTTTTCCCTCAAATAAAAACTGAGAAAAAAAACCTTTTTTTTTCCATTATCTGATCTCTCCGTACTTCCTGGGAGTGAATTTATTTTTCACTAAGCTTGAACGTATTACAAATGCCTTGATAGAAATAAGCTTTTAATTCAGAAATGAAAATTAAGATTATTGCTTTTGTGTCTGATCAGGAATAAATTTTATAGTTCGTTTATGTAAAAAACTCCCCTAGCCATTCGCCCGGAGTGGGGACAGTGACTATCGTTACAAAGTTTAACTATTTCATGTAGGGATGTTGGATCATTATTTAAGACAGGTTTTTATTCGGGGAGCCGAGAGAAAGGAAATTAGGGGTGAAAGAAGCTCCCCTCTTTAGAATGCAGTATTTCTTGTCTCCATAGCAGCAGACGGTCTTTGACTTTCTATAGATAATCTAAAGGTCACTCTCATTCAAAAAATGGAGGAAGACAAACAAGTAACACAATTAGTACTTCAAGATTGCTTTTATCTCGTCGAAACAAAATGGAAGTGACCATCACGATTAAATTTAAGCCACAGATTTGGATCGAGTTACAAATGTTTAATAATTTAGTACAACAAACGTAATAAAGGTTTTCTTAATATACAAATTAAATTACTGTCATTCCATTTATAAGAACACGCTCTACATCACTGAATTATGAAAATTCTTCTTTGATGAAAATTTATAGATAAACGTTTAAAAAGAAGTTAGTTATACATTTCTAGTGGTTTGTAACGTTCTGAATTAGTGTTGCCGGGCAGGTTGTTCATTGTCTTTTATTTGTTGGCTGACTTGTATAACATAAAATATGAATAATTAGTTTTTAAGCACTTTTTTATTGATAAAATGGCACGAAAATTATTATTCGAAAAATTTGAATTTATGAAAATTTTTATACCATACAATTCAAACTTTTTTTTTATCGCTAACAAATTAATTAGTAAAAATTATTTCATTCATCAAAGTTCCTCATTATACAACATATTTTTTTTATTACCGTCGTTTAGCAGCCGACCCAATTTTTGGGTTTATGACTACTAATGTGCAACGCCCTTGTAAATTTGAATCGAATTCAGAAGACAAGGGAACTCCTGGATCAACTATTTGGAGAAATTTACTTCGTGGAGGACTTTTTGATGGAACTAACCCGAATTTGCATTACACGGAGAGGAAAACCGCGAAAACAACCCACGGTTAGTCTGACGGTAAGGGGATTGTAATCCATCATGATCCGTCGACCACTGAGGATATTTCACGTCAGCACAGTGGTTGATGTAAGCAGAATGTGGAATTCGTATCGACCAACCATCACTGGGATTCGAACCAGGTTCACCTCATTGTAAGGCGAACGCTCTATCCTCGGAGCCATCACGGTTCTATGTATTACAGATTTGTCTTTAGGCCAAGGGCTTAATACTTTATGTAAAGTATTAAGCCTTACATTTCATTTTATCCAATGACTCATTATCCAATCCCCTGTTTCATTTTATCCAATGACTCAAATGATAAGATGTGAAATGTTGCACATGAGGGTGACAAATTTTTAGATTGCTATAGCGATTAAACTATAAAAACAAAGTTTCAAAACTTTGTCTACCTCTTATATTGGGGATGATAAATCCGAAATTTGTCGGAAAGAAAGTAAATTTCTAAAAAAAAGTGCGTTCTCTATCGTCCAAAAAAGTATATTCCGTCACGGTTAAAATTATAATACCTATTATAAAAACTGTTATACATATTTCTAAAAATGTATAATTGTGAAAGGAATTTATAGAAGGAAAATCCGACCTAAATTCTAAAGGTGCTCCTTTTTTTAATTTTTTTTTCGTAATGTTTACTAAAGTTTTAATTCTCTACAGCAGCGGCGTTTAATTTTTTTCAGCCCTAAATGATTAAACCTCCCTTGGTAGAACACTGACTTTGTAAAAAAAGCAAATTAGCAGATGTGAATTTGCTGCGAATAAAAATTTTTTTTTTCATTCTTTCATCTATTCCAATCTTAAAATTCGATTTTATGTTAGGCTGCTGAATTCGCAAGTCTGCAGCAACTTTTAGTCTATTAATTCTTGGCGAATGCATAAATCAAATTGAATAAAATAACCGAATTACGGTATTTGAAAAAGAAATATTATAAAATGTCAAAGTTATGAGAGAGAAATAATTAGTCATTCTTAAATTTGGTAACTTTATTTTAAGCTTTAAGAGTTCGCTGATATAAAAGCAAATCTTTTTAGTAATTTATTTAGTATATTGCTTTTGGAAAAGAACATAATTTTTTTTCCAATGCCCATCTGGAGAAAGACCATACAGGCATCTGAATGGCCGATTTGTTGACCACTCTTTCAAGAGCACCATATTGGACGGGTCAGCGCTGTAAGGACAGATAGTACAGAGAATGAAAGAAAATCCATGCCCTGGCCGGGATTCGAACCCAAAACCTTTCTGATGCAAGGCCAGTTTCCCGACTCTTACACAGGCCGGTCGGCAAAGAATATAAAATACATTTTAAAATTTGTTATTTCTTTTTTTTTATTGGGGAATTATTTAAATGATTTCATAATAATAACTAAATTAATAAAAATAAATTAATTATTGGGTGAATACAAACATATTACAGGTTTCAAAAACCATTTCTACTTAAAAAAAAAGAAGTGCCTAACTCACGGAACACTTGTGACCTTTCCACGGAACGCCTGGGTTCCACAAAACACCTTTTGGTGTTTTTAAAGCTTTTTCAACGTGAATGGAGATTAAAGACTTGCCGCCCACTTCTTTCAATAAACATTTGCGCCTCTGCTTAAGGTTGCTACTTTGTTAATGAAATTTATATTTTCTTGCTTATTATCGATTAAATTTACTATTAGTTAATCTACTATTATTATTATTTATGGTAATTTATTTTTTGAATAAAATTCAAAACTAGTTTAATAATAATATTATTTGTCAGTTTTTTTTCCGCACCCAGTAAGCAAATGGATTTTTCAGTTAAATCGAAAGATTACTTAATTCGAGTATAATTAGTAATAAAATTTATTTCACATGAGTAGTAGTAATTAATAGAAATTATGCGGATAACCTGCAAAACAAATAAAGCAGAAAACTTTTTTTTTTAAAATACGTTTAATTGTTTTTTATTTTTTATTTTAATTACAATATTTTAAATACTGTATTAAAAAAAAGGGTGTATCTGGTAAATAACGACATTTTGCAGAAAAAAACACTTATGCTGATATTGGGTGATTACGTGGATAACTGTAAATTAAGCAGTTTTCCACGATTCAGGCCAATTTGTAGGGGTTTTGCACTTGATATAAAAAAATAATAAATGGTACTAAAAATTATCTATAGAATATTTCACATTTTCATACTCTCAGCAATATAAGATGAAGAACAATAGTTTAACAAACAGAAAATAATTAAATAGAAAAATAATAATACTTACCTGAATAATGAAAACTGCAAACAAAAACCACTCACTCCTGACACGTTCTCTATCTTTCCAAATTTGATTAATGGAATAAGAAATTCAGCGTGTTCATATATAAACCAATTAAATGAAATGTAAGATCTGCTGTCTACTTTTTTCCATAACACCAATATATCTAGTTTAAGTTCGTTTGCTGCTCTAAATATATCTTCAAACAATAAAACATCATCGATAGTCAAAGAGTGTGGCATATTATAAAATCCATTTATAATAAACAATCTCAAAAGTTCGAGAAATACACTCTGGTGAACGCAAAATTTAGATGAAAGCCTTAAAAGTTTTTGAATTTTCATACGAAAAGGAAGGATATTTAAAGGATAGCGAGCCTCTTTGTAGATTTCAATCGCTTTTACATAAAACTTCAGAGCAGACGATAAATACCGACTGCATTGGTTTTCTTCGTGGAATTCAATCAGAAGGCGGCCACACCACATTAATATCTTGTAAGGTGACCCAACACCACGAAAAAGTTTTTTCAAAATTTCAGTTGATGAAAAATCGTCATCACATGTTGGTACCATTATGGTTTCTATTCGAAAAGAATAACTGGAAAATAATCTCAACCCACCAATATTTTCTTCACTATCTCTCTCCTCATCTTTAGAAAAAACAGTATCCTCTTTTTCAAGCCCGCAACGGCAAATCATTCCATTTGGAGCATTTTCTTTCAGATGGAACGCTTTGTAAACAAGCGAGAAATCGCGATAGTCCACACTTGTGGTAGCCATTGTATGAATAAATTTCCAAAGGAAAAGAAATGTTAAAGACGCTTCGAAATTTCGATTTGGAACTATTTTCATAAATGCTACAACTTGTTACTTCTTGAAAGAAACCACCAGGTGACTGGATACCCGTATTTCAAGTTTTAAGAAAGTCGTTTATTATTATTTGAACCACATGAATGGAAATATGACTTTAGTGTGACATTGACAGTGTGTTCGAAACTTGTAAGAAATGTATTGCCTTCAAGATATGAAATGAATGGTCAGCTGTACCCTCCCCCCCTCAATTAACTAGTAAAGCACTGTAAGATGAGTGCTTGAAAGAAACACCTGCCTGAATAATCTGTTTGAAAGAATACTAGAATAGCGGTTAAAAAAAATTTTTTTTTTTCCGATTTGAAATATGCAAGTCTAACAATCGAGCTTTCTTGGTTGAACTCCATAGTTATAAAAGAAACTCTATTAGCAGCTTTTAATATTCTAACCAAGAAAAAAAAATAATAATTTTGTGCTTAGTGCGAAGAAGGAAATGTTTTAAATTATAAATTTATTCTATTATTAGATCAAAAATCAATGGGGATTTCCACCATCAATTGTCAGAAAGGGTAAAAACCAAAGTGTGGAGAGATCTTCGACAGAACACCATTCCAGACTGGCCGCGCCGCGAAGCGGTGGCTCAGTTTCGACTATATACCGGACATGACTGCCTAGCCGCGCACCTGTTTCGTTTAGGGCTGGCACCTGATCCCTATTGTTCTCTATGCATGAGCCAAGCTGTTTTGGACGGCAGCCACATCCTGTGCTGCAGGGCCCTCCGCGGGTCGTCGTCTACCGAGCGATATTGGGAAGCAAGAGCGCTCCTAAGGAAATGACTTTTTACTTTCTTGTTTTGTTCCTATGTTTTTGCTTTTTCATGTCAATTACCTCTGCCATTTGAAATAAATAAATAAATTTATTCTGGGGTGTATGGTCATGCTGAAAATGAATAAAATATACTGAATAATGGTTTTCAAAAAAGAACTGTAAGGATTTAGAATAGTTATCAGAAATATATAACTCTTTTTTCTTGAATTTAGTTACTTTATTTTGAATTCAAGAAGAAAAAAAAAGGGGTTTAAATGCTTTTATTGATTAGCTAATTGAAGCTTATGATTAGTGATTAGTTTATTGATTTTTTTTATAAATGACCCTTCTTATAATTTATTCCGTGTTTTTTTTATCACTAAAGTTTATATAAACAACTGAAATATTAAATAAATTATGAATTATTTGCTTGGTTACATTTTATAACCTTCATTGAACATCCGATCCATTTTTTGGGGTTTACGACTAGTACTTATGTTCTACTCCGTCGGCTTGTAATTTTAAACCCAATCCAAAAGACAAGGGTACTTCTAGATTAAGTACAGGAAGAAATTTGCCTTCTTGGAGGACTTTGTGATGGAACTAAACCGCATTTGCGTTACATGGAGAGGAAAACCACGAAAACATCATACAGTTAGCCCGATGCAAGAGGACTGACTCTAACCCATGATCCGTCTACCACTGAGGATATTTTATATCAGTGCTGTGGTCGGTGCAAGCTGGAGGCGAAATTCGTATCAAGCAGCCATTGCTGGGATTCAAACCTGGCTCACCTCATTGATATCAAACGCTCTCTCCCCTGAGCCATTATAGCTCATTGAATGGATATAAATATAATTACTGGTAAAAAAAAATCCTAACTTATGAAGCTTCAGTAATATTTCCTCAGTACTCTAAAGTCTAACTTTCGGAAACCGCTTTAACCGAAAAGTAAATCATCCGTTCAGAAACCGAAAAGTAAATCATAATGTTTGGAATGATTATGAATACTTAATTTGGACGATATTAAAACTGCCTAAACATATTTTAGTTGAAAATTTAATTTTGACTTTTGACCAAAGATCATGGTCTTCTGGCTCACTGTGCATATGAACAAATTTTTGATTCCTCGTCAAATTGTATACGAAAATAATGCTTCGAAGTACATATGAGGTGAAATATCTTTTAAGGTGAACTTGAATTTCATTAGAATGGGGAAGATAACGATAATAGATAACTTATTTTCACACTGACAGGTAAGAAACAACTCACAATCAATAGGAGTATATTCCACATGCTTTGTTATAATGTTGATATTGTTATCAAGCAAAAGAGTTGGGTGGAATCTGTTCTGACATGACTAAAACAATGTTCTCATTCATAAATTAGACAATAAAATAACCCTTTTTAACTTTAAAATGAATCACTTGTTCTGTCAGGGTGATATTTGCATTTGAATATAAAGAAGCACGTATTCTCTAATAAAATAATATATTCCATATCCCTTGTCCAATATGGTTGGTCAGTTCTCCCTTATTCTCAAAATGTATTTTTTTTCAAATTTTTTTTTAACCGTCGTTGAACAGTCGACCTAAATTTGGGTTTACGACTACTAACGTTCAACTCCTTAGCCTTGTAATTTTAAACCCAATCCAGAAGACAAGGGAACTCCAGGATCAAGTATTGGGAGAACGTTACATGTACACATGGAGAACGTTACATGTAGAGGAAGACCACGAGAACTTCCCCCGGTTGGCATGGCGGCAAGGGAACTCTAACCCATGATTCGTCTACCACTGAGGATATTTCACGTCAGCACTGTGGTCAGTGCAAGATGGATGCGGAATTCGTATCGACTAGCCATCGCTGGGATTCGAACCCGGTTCACTTCAAGGAAGGCAAACGCTCTTTCCCCTGAGCTATCTCGGCTCTCAAAATTTATTCTGAGAAATTACTGATTCCCACATTTCTACAAATGAAAACTAAAACAAACGGAAACTTTCCAAGCTACATTCGTTTTAAAAATTGACATATCTATTCTTTTTTTGTTGAAATGTACAAATTTAGAAGCAGGAAAAAGAGCAAATGCTGCGACAAACTGCTAGGAAAGTTAGAGCACATCATCCGGATTAAAACTGCCTATGAACTCATGTTCGGAATTATCATCATACGCCACTAGAGGCACTTTCCCGTTATGTACTGTCTCCGTAAGCTTCTGAACAGTTCATAATAAGAAAGCGCCTCTAACCGCTTACTCTGACATTTCAGGGCATGCATGGGCTTCTATGCAATTTTAATCCTGATGATGGGCCTTTACTTCCTTAAATTTCGTCGCAGCATGTACGTGATCCTCTGTTTTTAAGCATTTCATTCAACAAAAACTGGACTAAAAATTTCATTTTTTTAAAGAAAAACTGCAGCTTTAGAAGCAAAACTCACTTTAGATTTGAAATCCTCACACCCGAATTTTGTAAGAACAAATGTTTGTATAAATGCAACATAAAATTTGGAGTTCTGGTGCAACAATTCACAGAAAAATATAAAATTTTTATCCCATACATATTTTTCATTATGAGAATAGTAAAAAAAAAAGTAATAGAACTCTAATATTAGAATTTTAAAAAAAAGTTTACAAAATTGAAACTTATTGTCAAAATTACACAAAAAATATTTAGTTTAAGAATCTAGAAAAATTAATTTAGAAATGCACTGAACTCTCGTTACTACGATATCCGATACAACAATAACTCCCTATATTACAATTATGCTTCGTGGTCCCGACGAACTTGCATATGATTTAATGTTAGCCACCCCTCAATATTGCGATATTCTCTGACGCAATAAACTCCTGCAAAACTATTTTTTCCCTTCAAATTTTAACCTTATTTTCTTCATTTATAATTAGCTTTCAAATAATGTAAAAAATCTTATTTTATCATATTTTGTCACTTTTCCCCCATCTTTTCTGACAAGAGAAAAATCACTGCTGATTATGTACTTATCTTGTTTCTTGTCACCTCAGTGAATGGCTTTCACCACAGTCAATACCCCATCCTTAATGTGCATGGACCACCCCAACACTTTCCATTCTTAGAATTGCCTCCCTTATCTTTTAAGAAGTCACAGATGTAACATTCCTATCTGATTTCATATTTAACCATAATTACTAGAGGCCGGATTTTGATGACCTAAAAAATCTCAACTAATGCCCTTAAGTGCAAAAAATGCCCTTAAAAAGGGCAAAAAATGCCCTTAAAAATGCAAANTCTGACAAGAGAAAAATCACTGCTGATTATGTACTTATCTTGTTTCTTGTCACCTCAGTGAATGGCTTTCACCACAGTCAATACCCCATCCTTCATGTGCATAGACCACCCCAAGACTTTCCATTCTTAGAATTGCCTCCCTTATCTTTTAAGAAGTCACAGATGTAGCATTCCTATCTGATTTCATATTTAACCATAATTACCATTCATCAAATTAAATTTTTATGTAATATATAAATAGAATTATAGCTATTACATATATAACGTTGAAAATAAAAGAAATCATATTGTGTCCCCAAACTATGTAGGCTCTTGATATAATATTATATATCTCTACAATATATATATTTATTTGGTCCCCAAAATATTGTTGTAGGGAGGTTTTACTGTATTTTATCAGAAACCATATCACATTTCTCAACTAAGTTACTAGAGATAAAGCTTATCTTAACCATATTTCTTATATTACATTGTTAGTCATACATAAAGCATATCTTAACGTATTATAATGCATGTTCCAACATTTATTGTCGTCAAAAGGACGTGAACCAGATTTTAGTATATAGAGGTCACCTCCTCGATATCTCTTGGTTTAGTAGTCTAAATAGTGTTTAGTAGTGTTCTAAATTTAAAATTAGCGTTGAATTAGCCGTAGATCATAATTTAGTGAATAAATCTTAAAATATATGAAGTAATCCTACTCCAAATCTATTCAGAAAATTGTATGAATTATGTGTTCATCAAGTTTAAATTATCGCGATTTTTTGCTACTTCTTAAATCCTTACAATTGAAAGAAACTCCTGATGAAACAATATGTTGTTGCAATCTTAAAGAAGAGGATATTAATTTCTACGAGGAAGAAACATCTGTTGAAAGATATCAGAATATTATAACACCCGATAATAGATTTGTGACATCTTTTAAACTAGATTGCATTATTAAACCTATAATTGATGAGGATGCAACATCAGCTGATAAGTTAAAAAAGGTATTTAAAGATACGTCTCCTTCCTTAGCCTTAAAGTGGTGTGGTCGATTTCTTATAAGGTTTCACGAAAAAAACCAGTGTACAAAGTTTTTAACGTCTGCAATGAAGTTTTATTTAAAATCAATGGAAGCGGTGAAGAGGGCTTACTTCCACTATAATGTTTCCGTTGATGAGAAAGTTCTAGAATTTTTGAGACTTGCTTGTAAACACCGCCTTCCCAACAGCGTGTTTTTCGAAATTCTGAGGGTGTTTTACATAACGGATGACTACTATTTATTAGGCCATTCTTTCGAATATACTCCAATCTTAGAAGATATATTGAAAATAACACAGGATTTCAACATCGATATATTGCATGTGTGGAAAACAGAAGAGGAGATATGGCGGAAATCAGAAGAATGGAGAAGGTCATACAAATCGTTCTATTCTTCTTTATTCGAAAATGTTCAAAATTTTATACCTTTAATAAGATTCGGAAAAATGCAGTGCTTTTCTATAGAAAGTTATAGTTACTTGAAGTCATCTATGGATAAGTAAGTGGAATTTCTGATTATTTTTGTTCTATTAAATGTATTGTTTATGGATGGTGCTTCCCATACGAACGTAAACAAAAACAGATCTCGAGCTCTTTACCTTTACAACTTCCGGCTAGAAAGTTTACAGCTGCCTACTACAGCTTATTGTGCGAGACGTTATTTTCAAAGAGCTAATTTTGTTTTCTATAGTACAAGTAAGTAATGTAATTTCTGAACTTAAATCTTATGCATTTTATAGATATATTTTATATTTTATAGATATATCTTATGCATTAGATTATAGATATATTTTTATAGATACATTTTATAGTAGCGAAGGCGAGTTTATTTTGCTAATTATCATTTAAATTTAGACTTTGAAGTTTATTGTTGATAAGGCAAAAAATGTTTTATGACGATTCTTTTCTAATACTAGGTTTTTATTACCGCTCAAACCATATGCTGACTATCTTTTCGCCTCTTATTATTATATAACCGCTTGTACTCTTTTCACTATTTACTGTATCACAGTGGTCTCAAAATACATCAGATACAGTTACATGGAAATACGGGCGGTAAAATACCTACAGCACTTCCGGTCAATGTCGAAAAATACAAAAAATCTTTATTTAATTTTCGGATTTATTTCAAAAATGCTGTAGTAACGGAAATGGAGATTTACGGAAGTTAACACGTGATATTTTTTTAAGTAGTTTAATTCAATACTAGGAATGTCTACACCGATACTTCCACGTGTGATTCTGCTTCCACACTCAATTTTTTAAAATGATAAACGAGTACTTCTGCAAAGGGGGGGGGGGCTATAATGTTAACAGCTGCTAATTCTGAATTCTGCTGATGTTAATGTAATATGCGCTAATTATATTCACTACTTATAAAATATACTTTTATTTTTAAATGATATAAAAGTAATATTTCTTTTTTATTTTGTTTAAAACATCATGTTACGTTTTACTTTCTTTAAAACATCACGGCCCCGTTCTAGAGACCCCCCCTCATTTATGTGGGCCCTCGAAATGTTTAAATAATTTCCGTGTGTTTATCTATAAGAATTGTCTATTTCTCTTGTTGTCGTCGGCCATTAAGGCAGAGGGGTTGCGATTGTTCTTGTTTTCCAGTGGCGCCATCTATGGCCAAGAATTCGACTTCAGTCCCACGCATACGTCAAACCCGTTTTATAGGGCGGACCCGTTCACACATCCAATCATTCATCCACAGATCGTAATATTGACCTGAAACCAGAGAGCGATCAATCTACTATGCAGTACCCCCAGAGAAATAATTTGTAATGGGAGCATAGAGGAGTTTGTGACCCGACAGATTTAACAAGCATCAATCACTATTTATTACGCGGGAAGTCTTTTACCGGCTGGATTAGAACTCCCATTCGAACGCGAGTCCATCGCCCTGCTAACCAGGCTATCCCAGCTCAGAATTGTCCATTCGAACAAATTGACTATTAGAATTAACAAAAATTGAAATATATATAAACACAAATTTAATAATATATCAAAATTTACTTTGATGTATAACGTTTAAAGGCATTTTCCAATGCATTGTAAATTTGAGGATCAATGAGGCCCCAACAGTTCTGTGAATAGATTTCTATATCAGGCCCTGCATTATACTATCTTAAACATATAAATTTATAAGATAAAGCTATGTGTGTTGGGTATGTTACATTTTCTGATATTGCTAGATTTTACGAGCGAAAAAAAAGGTATTTTATTACAGAAATATTTCACAATATGAGAAAATTCTTAAATAGTTGAAAAATTATTCTAAAGAATTATTCCAAAGCAGCATAAATAATAATTTAAGAGCATTTCTTATTCCATAATTTGTTAAAAATTTAACGTGGTTCTGTATGTCATTTTTTAGGGACATACATCAAAATACTAAATAGCTTTTCTCTAAAACTGTTTCACTTAATAATAAAACTTATCTGTTGGTGCCATTTATAGTCTCTAGTCAAATTATTAGATGCTCTTTAAGATTCTACGTAAAATCTTAATTATCAGGTGATGTTATACAGCTTTATAGTTTTTAAGAAACTGAAGCTGTTTTGCACTTGTTTACTTCCGTGTATGAATAGGTCTAATTGGGTGATATATAATATAAATTCGACCATTGGGTAAATAAGACCGTATATTATATAAATATATAATATTTATTATATCAGGTTTTATATTATTATATAGTAATACGTAGATCAAATTATTAGACACGGTGTAGTTTTTTAATACTTACATGTTTTGCACGAAATTATATGCAATACTTTTATATTTAAACATACATGTAATAGGTTTTTATACAGGAGATCTTTATAAATTTCCTATTTGTATTTATTTTTAAAGTATTGCATTACAATGTTAACCAATTCATACAAGAACGTTAAAAAGTGCAAACCGGTTTCAGTTGCGTAAAAACAATAAAGCTGTACAGTATCACCTGATAATTAAGATTTTACATACAGTGCGTCTAATAATTTGAACAGGGACTGTAAGCATACTGTCAAGTATTTTTATTAGTAAACATCTAGACACTATTTTTATAGGAATTTTTTATTTGGTTTGTTACATTGGCTTTGATAATAAATGTTCATAATTGGCCCATTTGGTTCGAAAAAAAATTGTTCAAAGATATTTATAGTAAACTTATGCAATAATTTATACTAATTTCTGTAACTAGAAATAATTATAAATTTATTTACCTAAAATTTTTCCTAATTTTTTATTTTACGAACGCGAATTTCGTTTCCGATTTCATTGTGAAAAAATTGAAACCTAAACTTACCATAACAATTTAAAAATATAATTTTTTGTATATTTAAAAGCTTATTAAATATTTTACATCCGAGAAATTATTTAACATTAGTGCAAAAAATCAATTCATTCTATTAATTGAAATTTCCAACAACTATTTCGAATTCATTATTTTTATTGCATAGATTAATTGAGCATAGTTTACAAAAAATTTATTACAAAAGTAAATAGAATTGATTTAAAAAAAAATACAACTCATTAATCGTTGAATAATTATAAACAATGTAAAGCATTCCTTTAAAAGCCAGATTGATTTCGTTTAAGTTTTTAATTTAGCCATGTAAAATTACAATCTTTAAAATGTAAACAATTGTATACCTTACGTTTCGATTCAAAATTTTTACAACTGTTATGAAATAAAACAATAAAAAATAATAAACAGTAATAAATATTGACTAAAAGTTATTTTTTCCAAGGAATTATCTTTGGATAAGCGAATTTTATTATTGTGTGAAAACATTTTTAAATTCGACAATTCAACAACAGTTTTCAACAAAATTCAACAGTTCTCGAGTTATGGTAAAATACGCAAAAGTAAAATTAACATTAAGGGACTTGAACTTTGGACCTATTTCCTGACCAAACTGTTGGGACCATATTTCGGCTACCACTTATCTTTTGGGTGAAAGATGTACATCGAAAAAAATATTTATTTATTCCGAGAAAATAATACATTTTTGAGTCTGATTTCATCCCTTAAAATATGGCCTGCACTAAATAAATAGCATTTTCGAGGTCACCTTTTCGAGCCATTAAGATTGTTGTTGTTGTAGCTCATTTACGTCACACTAGAGCTGCACAATGGGCTATTGGTGACAGTAAGATTTAGTCCTAGAACATGAAGATCTGATCATTAGATCAAAAGTTATTCAGGGTGATCTATTTATTTACTTTTTGTCTCTGTGTATATATATCGCTGCAAATTTTTGTTTCTGTAGATTAATATCAGCGTTGAAAATTACTACTAACTTCTGTTAGCTTATTCAGATTGTAAACAAACCACTCGTGGTATTCTACTTGACGTTTGCGGGTGGGTAACCACTTGGATCAGTCTGCGTAGGGACCGAGGGTCTGCGGTATTGGTCCTCATTAAACTGTGCTACCGTAAAGTGCTCGACTTCTCGCGCAGGTCGCCGGGCTACCGAAGCGGGGGTGCCATCCCCTCCGCAGAGGATCAAATTTGTGATGGCATGTCTTCGGATCATCCTCCGGGATGTTTCCCAGACCGTCGCCAATAGCCCATTGTGCAGCTCTAGTGCGACGTAGATTAACAACAACAATCTATTTGACGTTTTTTGATATTCAAAGCTCGCCAACTGCAAACCTTTGAGAGAAAATATTTTTCTTATGGAGTGAAAGCTTGGCTGTTTGATGCAAGATTATTCAATTTTTGGTGTTTGGCTTTAAATTACACCATTTACATTGCATATAAACTCTCACTTTAGTTTTAATCCAAAATAAAACAGTGTATTTATGCTATAAAGGTGCGGTCTTATCCTCTATGTTATTTCAAATGCAAAATTCGGTACCGTCATGTGGGGCTACTTTGTGCAAGATTTCGCCGTTTTTGAACTTTGATATGTAAAAAAACTATGTTAATTCAAACTTAAGTAAAATTTATTGATATTATATTCATAACTGGACTCAGACGAGTGAATTTGATCAATATTGGCATTATTTGTATGTAATATTTACAAATAATAAGTCAAAACATACCTTGCACAAAGTAGCCCCCAAGTGGGGCTACTTTGTGCAGCGATAGGAATTCAGTTTAATAATCATGCTTTTAGTAAAATATTGATATAAAGTTGTTAAAAAAGTTAATTGTTGACATTTTTAATAAAAAAACATCAAGATATCTAAAGATATTAGTTTGAAAATAATTTTCAGCGTTAAAAAACCATTTTTTATAAAGAATTTTTTCTTAAAAAGAATGTTTTTTTCAAAACATTTGAGTTTAAACAAAACAAAACCATATACATTTTTGAACATTGAAATAGATGAAATTTCAAAAATAATAATTATTACATATTCATTAACATTTATAATATTGATAAGTTTGAACATAACATGCTTGAATGAACGTGACAGAACTTGCTCTTCAGTTTCTGTCAAAATCACCTGATGCCCTATAAAATATATTTTTATGTGTTAAATCGTTTGATTAATTCATTAGAAAAATCTTTGCAGATGAAAAATAACAGTTTACCAGCACGTTTCACGTGTTTCTTGTGAATTTTATTCAAGATAGTATTTCTGTGGATTTTGTACTTCCGAGAAGCTTCTGTAATCGACATACCACCAACAGCTGCTTGCAAACATTGTTGCAGTTTTTCTAAAGTGTAATCACGGTAGTTTCTCGTTCCAGGTATTTTTTTTATAACATCTGACCATTTTTCTGTCGAAAAAAAAGCGAATGAAATTTTGCACAAAGTAGCGCCATAGTGCACCTTTTTTTCATTTTCTGTTTATTTGTTATTAATTTTCAAAATTTTTTTAACGATAACATGATATAATTGTTTATTAATATATAAATGAAAAATTTTGCACTTACGGCAATTGTTTTATCAACGTCTTTGCATTTCACAGCTAAAGTTTCTACGCACATTTTTCGACGTCCGACGCTCTCGGAAAGTTGTTGGCATTGGATAAGCAAAACACACTCTGAGATTGTTTTAAAATTCGAAAAAATGTTTGTAGTAATAGAGGAGACTTCTATCTTCAAATAACACACATTTTTAACGTGAAAGAAACATAATACTGAATAGCAGCACTTGAAAGGTGCCAAATTCGAATTTGCACAAAGTTGCCCCCGCTGCACAAAGTAGCCCCACATGACGGTACTTGCACTTCAAGAAGAAGATAGCGCTGTTGCAGTTATTTACGTCACACTAGTACTGCACAATTGGCTATTGCCGATGGTCTGGTCTGGCCTTAGGATGATCCGAAGACATGCAATCACAATTTAGATCCTCTGCAGAGGATATGGTACCTCGCTACGGTAGTCCGACGACTTGAGCAGGAAGTCGAGCACTTTACTATTTTTAAATGGCAAAATGCAAAATTTGAACAAAATATACTGAATAGAAATAAAATTTTAGATATATGACTTTTTTCAACTAAACGTTTTCTAAATTTGATAACCAACAATTTATTAGACTGATTTTATATTTATATTGATTCGATATTGATATTCGTGCATTTTATATAAGGTACATTTAAAATCACCTACTTTAAAATCATGTCAAAATTTGTGTGTCTCAAAATTCAAGATTTTTCGACTGTTATTAAATAAAGTAATAAAAAAATTAATATTAGGGGTACCGGAAAATAATATCTCTTCGGAGTATTTGATATTTGTTATCAAGATTTTATTTTTAATCAATCATGTATTCACCCCCGTTAGCAACAACCTTTCAATGCCGGATCAAAAATGAATTGGTTTTTAAGACTAGCCAATACTTAATGCGTCAAAACGACATTACTTACAAATTTTGTAATTGCTTATGAGAATTTTTCAATACTCTTAAAAAGTTCGAGATATGGAGAAATACATAGAAAGTAAAATTAAAAGGTACAAACTTTGGACCGCCCCACAGACCAAACTATCGATACCTGTCGATAGCGGCTAGCTACCTTTATTTTGAGGGTCAAGAATCGAAATTCATTAAAAAAAGGTGTGTTTATTTAGAGAAAGTAAGTTAGCCAAGTTTCTCTACATAACTAATTAATAATGATAATTAACGTTAAGTTGCCGACCGGTCTGTGTAGGAGGTAGGGAACTGTCCTTGCATCAGAAAGGTCCTGGGTTCGAATCCCGGGCAAGGCATGGATGTTTCTTTCTCTCTCTGTCCTTTCTCCTTTGTGCGTGAATGTGACCCGCCCTATAAACGGGTTGTGGTCGTGTGAATGGCGTGGTAGAAGTCGAATTCCTGGTCATAGATGGCGCCACTGAAAAACAGGAACAATCGCACCCCCACTGCCTAAACAGGTATACGACAAAAAAAAGTTAGCTAAGTTTCTCTACAAAACTTAAAATGATAATTAACGTTAAGTTAATTAAATAGAGAGTCGTATGGCACACCGAATTTGTTAAAACCAAAGTCCTTCTAGTCTACTTCTTTTACTTAACTAAGATTTATTATTTGTTTATGTATTTTATTGTAACCGAGATATATTTTTGTTTTGTGTGTCTGGCAATCTCGATGCATGATAAGTGTTTATGTTCTACGTGACTTCCCGGTCTTTGTCGTAAGTCTTCCTGTAAATCTACAGATTTAGTGTGTAAAACTTCGTGTAAATCTATAGATCTTTGTGAAAGAATCTTTGTACAAGAATATCGGCTGTGTTACTCAAGAGAAGTGATACTTGACAGGCTTGGCTCACTCGAAATAGAAAGGAAATAGTAGTTGTTAACGTAACCAAATGTCACGTTTCAGCAACCAATCAGGATCGAGACACCCACATTACGTCACTTGCAGGTGTCACGTTATACATAATCTTCTATATCATTGAAGGCAAATGACACCTATTCCTATATGGCATAGTCTGTCGTAGCTTGCGACATCTACCGACAGTTATTGGCGTTATTTTTTTAATTCATTTCCTGTCAAATATTGCTTTTTTGGTGCCTGTAAGTATTTTGTATAAATTATGTGCTTTTTTTCTATTGTCTCCAATAGGTACCTCAACACAATAGCGGTAGAAAACGATTATAGCATTACAACTTTCCGCTCCCTTCAAATCCTACACTCCTTTTTTTCTGCTCGTTACAAGTTCTGTTTTCCAACGACTGCAGCCTACTCACTGAATCTATTGTGGAACAGCATTACAGATCCGTTCTTGCGTCAAGAGGACTTCGAAAGAAGTTTGATTCCAAAATCTGCGGTGGACATGTTTACACTGGAACAAACCTGGTCCTGGTATAGTGACCATGTACTGAAAAATGAAATCTGCACCAAAGAGCCAAGATCCCTATTTCATCTTTCAAGGTGTTCCGTTCGCCGCCAATTGGCGGTATGTCTCCAACTACCCTGTGGTGTTGAAAAACTTTTTGTCCCCAAGAGTGTGAAAGAGTATATTCTTTTGGAACATTGTAATGATTTTCTAACTTTATGTTGATGACATGAAAAAATATTCATGAAAATGAATCATTTACTTCATTTCATAGCTAGTATTAAACTATCGGATTAATGTTTATTTTGTACTGTTGAAACTGACGTTGAAAACGATAGAACTTCTTGTTTAGCAATTATTTTATTTCATATTTTATTTTATTATCGGCGTTGAACATCCGACCCACATGGGTTTACTATAGGCAATGTTAAAATTCATAGCCTTATTGGAATCCAACCCAGAAAACAAGGGAATTTTCAGATCAAGCATTTTGCTCAGTCTGTCAGTCTCAGTCAGTCAGACTCTTTGCCTCAGTAGAGGATTTTTTAAGTGGAGGATGCAACTTTGTTGTATTAAATAGTTTTTTGTTCTTTAACACTTTCTCTTAACTCAAATTAAGCAAACAATAAAGGAAGTCAGTCACTTGTAAATCTCATCAACTTATTAAGTTTCATAATTTTCAGTTTTAACATCTATATTTCAACCTCTATAGAACTCTACTTTAACTTATAAAAGTGATATTAACTTATATGATTTGTAAGTCATAGCTAAGGACTTTTCTAGAATCAAAATCAAATTCGTATATTGTACTAGATTTATACTTAAGAGCAAAAATAGCACTGTGCACTATAAGGTATTACTATAATTTTATAAAATATTACTTTAAATAAAAGTTTAAAGGCAAGTTAATTTATACATTATCTCGCGGTTTGTTTTGGCTTAAAACATCAAACTACCGATTTGATTTTGCATTTGTTGAATTTTCGCCATCTTTTCGAGTAAGAACCCGCGCACCTCTTCACCTCTTTGGAAAATTGCTGATCTATAGACACTAAATAGTTTCTATTAAAAGTATTCTAAATGTAACATGCATTTTTCATAGTATTTAAAAGGAGAATAACATTGAGTTGTTCGCAGATGATCATTACATAAAACTTCTAATTTTGAATTGAAATTAGACAAACTTGCATGCAAATGACTTGTTCAAACTATAGACAGACATTAGGGAAGCTTACTCGCGTTTACACATTGCACTTACAGCTCTCACGCATTAAACTTCTTCTGTAGCTCTACAGCCTGTTTCAAACCAAGTCTGTCTTCTATCGGAAATTATCCGCTGTTACAGTTCTCTATCGGTTGAACCGAATTTCACGTAAAGTTTTTTTCCTTCAACTATTTTAAGCTATCTAGTGCACTGTTTATCTCTTTTTCTTTAACATCTTTGAAATTTAACTTTAGTTTAAATCACTGTATCTTTAGATTTGTTCAAACCAAGTAGATATGTCTAAACCATATACCTTTATAGTTTTCACAATATTTGGTTCTCTGGATTTTGAGACCAGTTCAATATTAGAACTCCAGACATTATTTTCGCTGTCAGCAACAAATATTTTCCTTAGTATTTTTCGTTCAAATAGTAGTAACTTAATTTCGTACAATCCCCGGATTCGAAAACTTCTGGAGTATTTTAAGCGTTTCCTGATTTAACTTGTCAAAGTGTTGCTCTATAGAACAGCTTGGTAATTGAAACGTCTAATTATTTAGATTTCACTTGGGTTTGTTGTAAACTACGGTGGGAACAATTCATAAGTCCATCAGTCTAATAAAATAGTGCAATATCAAAAGCAATGTCTTTACATAAATTGTAGAAAGATCTATCGAATAGCTTAACACTAGAAAGACTGAAACTTAGTAGGGTAAACCAACCAGTGAAGGAACACTACCCAGTGAAGGAACATTTCATATATATTGATTAAAAATAGAAATTTGAAAGTTTTTCTTTAGATTGATTGGTAACAATAGCTTACTGCCAAACAAAAGGTAGTCATCTAGCAATGTTTTGAATTACCTGGTCAAATAGACTTCTCTGGAAAAAAAATTTGAATTTGTTATTATCTCTGCAACACCTTGCTTCTTTGAAAAAATTATAAGGTGAGTGTTTGTATTTATATGTTTGAAGTGGAATTAATTGCATGCAATAGTTTTATTTTTCTCACTGTGAAAAAGAGAATTCAAAATATAGTTATTGAAGTTACGTTTTATTTTTTTAAGCATCATAGCATAATAAAGTACTGAGATAAGGGGGTGTTTATTCACTGGATTCCCAAACGATAAAAAACCAGTGAAGGAACAAGTGTTCCTTTACTGGTTTTGTTTTCTAAGTTAATGAAAATAAAAAACAAACTTTAATTTTCTTGTACCTTTAGTGATGTTCCGCATCAAAAGTATGTTAAAAATACGAAAAACAACTTCTAACCAGTGAGGGAACAGGCATGTTCCTTTACTGGGCATAGATTTCCCAGTGAATGAACAGTATGTGTTAATATGTTGACACTTTAATTGACTAAAAAAAAGTTAACATTTTCCAAGTATTTATATGTTATAATTTCAGGAAAAGGCTTGTTTTTAAATATTTGTATGGCTTATAAATTCATAAAGAGCATTAGAAAATGACCAAAATTGTTTCTTTACTGGGTGTTCATTCACTGGTAAGAGCTGTTCCTTCGCTTGGTCTTCTTACTACTTGTTATTTGAACCTCCAAAACTTTAAAACAATATTATGTAAGTTCTCTACAATTTTTTTACATAATTTGTAATTAGTAACAAATGTGTTGACACTGTCATTTAACTAAAATTACAAATTTTGAAATTAATATGATTTTTTAAAAGGCAAGCGAAGCTTAAGTGTTCCTTCACTGGTTAGTTTACCCTATATACCTATATCGCACAAAAGCAGTCAAAATGACAGGATTGTGAAAGAATAACTAATGTGTAAAGAAATTTGTTTAAAATTAATTTTTAACATTTTTTATATTATTTACAGTTACATAACAAGCTATTAGTAAATATTAACACTAAAAAAATTTATGTTGCATAAAAAGTCACAACATTCTAAGAAATTGTGTCATTATATACATCGTTGTTTTTCTAATTGAAATTAAAAAGCAGTCAAAATGACTTCCTTGGGCAATCTAGTGTTAATATCTGAGATTCTGTATAAAAATAACACTCACTGCAACCGAGTGCACAAGAGAAATGAATCATTAATTCGTATTTATCAACTTAACAAGAGCTTTTCTTTTTTTTTGAAATTCCCATTTGTTCGAAAATTATTGCAATTTTAGATCTCATTTTTGCTTTTCATAACTTTACGTAACATTTTGCTTTCCTGTAATTTTAATAAAAATCAAAGTTTTTTCCATTATTGTATAGATATTTTATTTAGTCTTATATTTGTGACTTTTGCATTTTAATTATGCGAAGTTTTAGAGGTAAACAATGGGAATACATACCTGCCAACTCTTCCGGATTTTCCGGAAGATTTTATTTTCATATTTAAAGTGGTAGTAAATATATACTATTTTTTCTTTTATAAACTTAATTGTTAAATGATTTTGATCACCAATATTCTTACAAAAATGAAGCACATATATTAAAATGCGTTACTATCATGGTTGTCAACTTAAGTTTTTTCAAATGCAGCGTATTTGTTGGCTTAAAATTGAAGTTTTAAATCCATTTTAATACCACTGGGGAAAATGATAATGGAAGGGATTAAAAGTTGGCAGGTATGGGAATATATATTTTTTAAATACAGGATAGAACAAATAAGTTATTGAATTGGCGGTTAAGTTTTTTGTTTTGTTTACATATTTACCACCCGCATGTCATTGTTTTTAACGTAATGTTTTAGATCATTTAAAAGAGTTTGTTTGGAACGTTTTGTTATTGAATTATTTATGTTAATTAGCAGATAATAAAATGAAATCTGAAGTTGGGAAAACAAAAGAATTTGACACCTTTTTATTTGAATATTTTCAAAAACTGCTCAGGACATTTATTGTGCTGTTACAAACCAACTTTTGCACAAAAAGAGTCAAGCGATAAAATAACTGGTAAAGAGAAAGAAATGCTCCCACTCTTCAAGCTTGTAAAAGTTAAAAAAAAAAAAAAAAAAAAAGCTGAAATTTAGTTGCTAACTAAATTCTAAAAATTTGGAGCTTTCCTTTCAGTCTGCTTTGCTTTGAATTTTCAAATTGTTGATTATTTTTTAACGACCGGTGAAATAAATGATCACAAAAATGGATAAATCAAACCATCATCTTTCTAATTTTTAATCATTAAAACATATTTACAGATTATTAAATGATTTTTATTAAAATGATGCATCATGAAAAAAGATTTCGCATAAACCATCTATTTTTTTACATTAAAAAATATTGTCACATAATAAAAGGATTATTCTTTTTAAAATGATACATTATATGAATATGCTTAAGCCACCAACCGTCGAATTTTTAATCATTAAAGCATATTTTCATTTGCTAATCTTCTATGTTCTCACATTAAAAAATTATTTTTTTTTATATGATGCATCATAAAAAAAGGCTTCTAAGCAATTCAGACAAATAGTGGTGGCTTATGTATGTCAGACGATAATAAAACCTTATGTCACAGCTATGAGATTAAAAGTCATCAACTGAACACAAAGAAGGATGAAATGCAGTTTTTTAAAAGAATATAGTTCTTTAACTCGGCTGATACACCAGGCAATCTTTCAACACCAGATGGAAGTTGGAGACACCAGGCCATTTGGTCTCTCACAGAGCACCTTGAGAGGTGACGTAGGGACCTGGGATTTTTCACGTAATCTTTCATATCTCCTAAGACATGAAACTCATACCAAGTCCAGGCATCTCTCAGTACAGTCTTCTCTTTTGCACATTCTGGAAGAAAACTGTTCTGAAATTCCTCTCGAGTCAAGTAAGGGTCTGTTATGCTACTCCAGAACAGTTTCAATACATACTCTGCAGCAAAAGGGAGAGACATTCTGAAATAGTCAGTAAGATACAAGTGCAGAACTTGGAGCGAACGCACAA
Source organism: Parasteatoda tepidariorum (assembly GCF_043381705.1). Taxonomy (NCBI): domain Eukaryota; kingdom Metazoa; phylum Arthropoda; class Arachnida; order Araneae; family Theridiidae; genus Parasteatoda; species Parasteatoda tepidariorum. The sequence continues at coordinate 809,800 of NC_092211.1, forward strand.
TTAACGGGTCGAACTTTCGAACAGTCGCTATGTGTGCAGGAAGCCTGTAAAAATAGGGTACAGGTAATAAACAAAATAAAAATAGACAGTGAGTAATAATTTGATTTATATCATCGTCAGAGTTAGGATTTTGATGATTTTTGAAAATTCTTAAAATGCTATTAGAACTTGAAAGTAAGCTTCTAAAAACTGTCAAGATTCGGTTGTCAAAATAATGAAACAGAAATCGATTCTAGTTAGAAGAAATGCTGCAATTGCTTAGTGCGTAGTTGAAAATGATAGGAAAGCATGATGAAAAAGTCATCTTTGAACTTACAAAGAGCTTTTATTGGTGATTTTTTTTTAACAGCGGGAGTTGAGATTTGGAGAGCTTCGGGCAGACAGAAAAAAGGTTATTTAAAGAATTTTTGACCACGAGTTTTGTCGAAATTGGAGTGTAATTTGCTATTACTTTTTTCTTTATCAAATGAAATATATTTTTTAAAAATTTAATCACCGTTCTTCATAAATTATTCATCTGCCAACATAATTATTAAGTATTCTGTTGAAATGAGGAAATCCGCTACAAATTAAATCAAAAATGTCCTTAGCAGACAGACGGTGGAAATCCTGGCAATAGTTAGTTGTAACTGTTAAAAAATAAAAGCGTGGCCAGCTTATATTAGACCCCGGTCAGCAAAGTGTTTAAAAAAACATAATGTACATAAAAATTTCTACGTACATGTTTTATATTAGATATCCTATGTAAAACTAAATTATCACTTGTAATTTGTATTTAAACATTAAAAAAATTAAAATAAATACGCAATTTATGAATAAAATAAAACGTAAATAAATATCTGTTAAATATAAAGAGGAGTTTTAGTTAAAATCTTCAAGCACATCGGGACTGCATTGCAATAACGAATGATTTTTAATATTCTCCAAATTCAAACATTGCCTAGAGTTCAGAGGCAAATTCTTTATAACTTTAAAAACTCTGTTCAACATCTGCTCTTGCTTTTGGATTTCATAATAAAATTATAATTTATAACGCGAAAAAATAAATAATTTACAAGCAATATGTGCTTAAAAATAAAAAATCATTCAAAAAATATAATTCAAAAACTTCAAAAAATATTAAACAAAATCAATTTTTGAGCGAGTTAAAAACGAAAACAAAATACCACTGATATTTACTGAGAAAGACTAGGTTGAAAATATCAAATCTCATATTATTTTATAATCAACCCAATTTTTTGGGTTAGTACTCAAGCTCAACTCCGTAGCTTTGTAATTGTGAAACCAATCCAGAAGACAAGGGAACTCCTGGATCAAATATTGGGAAAAATTTGCTTTCGTAGAGGACTTTTTGATGGAACTAATCCGCATTTGCGTTATAATTAGAGGGAAACCACAAAAACCTCCCATTGTTAGCCTGATGGAAAGGTGAGCATAGCCCATGATTCGTCCACCACTGAGAATCGACAGAAAATCGAAATTATTATTTACCCCAAAAATTGATTATTTTTCTTTTATTCTAATACAATTCTAATAATTAAAGTTATCACAATCAGATCAATACAATGCTTTTCATTAGAATTTTGAAATTAAATTAGTTTTCATTTGAGCAACTTTTATGGTCTTAAAAATTTTCCTTTTGATTGTAGTTTATTAGTCCAAATTCGTAAAAGAATATGTTTCATTCTAAACACTGAACTCTTTACAGTAACAAGATCTTTCAAAACGAAAAGATTAAAATCTGATAGTCTCAAAAGTTGAGAACTAGATCAGAAACTTACAGCGACAGAGCACATCTTCACATAGAAAGCACCAAATGTACAATTTTTTTCCGATTTTCTTTAACTTATCTAAATGTCACTTTGGATTTTGATTTTTTTTTACAGAATTTCCGATTTTTTTTTATAACGCAAGCACAGTTAAATACAATAACTTTTTTGAAACAATCCAAGGAATTTTTATAGCTTATTTTTCTACAGAGGTAAAATGTATAAAAAAATGAAATAAGCTATATAAAATAAACTATAAAATAAACTTGCACTCCTGATCAGTCATAAAAATCATGCTAATGACTTGAAACAACGTTAAATCGGCTGCCAATTAAGTTTTACTAGTATATAGTAAGGTATATATAGTAAGAAAAAGTACTTTGACTACAAAAATATGATAAAATATTTTCTAATTATTCAAGTGCTAGTATGAATTTAAACTACACTCACTATTACCAAGTTTTAACTTAATAAGTTTATTAAAACTTGAAAAGAGAGAACAACAGAATTATAAACAAAACTTTGAATAAATAACTTTGAACAAAATAGTTTGAAGACTATTAATAAAATATGTTTTTTTTTTCTTTCTGCTTTCAGTTAGCAGCTTTCTTGCTGCAACTTGGAAAATTTGAGTTATATTTGGTGCCGAATTGCTCAGAATAAAACAGGTCATAACATTTATTTCTTTTAAAAAAACATTTTATTAGGAAAAACCTACATACCTTTTAGTTTTCTAATGAAATGTATGCTATTATTTGAAATACGATGCTATTATAAGGTGTGAACATTAAAACATGCCTGCAAAAAGCTCCAAAACACTATTGTCAGATAACTGAAACAATGCAACTATGGTATTATTATTCTATAGGCACGACAGCCCTTTGTGGGTCAGAGCGTTCCCTAGAACCTTCCTCCCTTCTGCTCTTTTCTTTGCGATAATTCTCCAGTTAGTATTTCTTAGGATTTTAAAACCCTCTTCCACACAGTCAAGCCATCTGATCTTATGCCTACCTCTAACTCTAGTTCCCGCAACTACAGTATTGTTTGATGAAAATAAAGATTTAAATATGGAGGTAAATTATCACAAATCGAATGTTTGAAAATGTAAACAAAAAGTACTTACCTTACGAATGCATTCCACCAATGGAGGTAACTTGATACCGATACGCAATCTGTCTTCCCGAATTGTATCAAGGATACAATGTTATTGATGTCACTAAACAATGAAGAACAGAATTGAAAGCAAGACATTGCTTCTTTCCCAGTGCTCCACACATTGAATATATCAATTTTGGCTGCATGCGTAATACTGAGAATGTCCTCTAAGATTGCAGAGGATTTAACACATTGTTCATTTTGTACACAAAACACCCTCAAACACTCAACATACAAGTCCTGATGAAGTCGATGCTTCGATGAGAGTCTCAAAAATCGTAGCATTTTCTCATTCAGCGCGCCGTTGCCATAAAAGAATGCATGTTTGACTGATTCAAACGCTTTCAAGTATAATTTTAACGCAGAAGACAGATACAGAGAGCAAAGATTTTCTTCGTGGTGGTCGATGAGCAGGCGACCGCACGATGTCAGTGCTTTGGGTAAGGACATTTTGGCGAGGATTTGCTTCAAGTTGTCAGTGGATAAACGTTCGGCGATATTTTTGAATTCAACGATGGATTCCATAGTGAAATACGTTTTTAGCTTTCCTGCAGAACGTAATAATGTTTCATATTTCTCGATTTCAGCTTCATCATTGTCGAAATAAGCTTTCTCATTTTCATGCCGGGAACAGGAAGTAATTTTACGGTTCTTCAACCGTTCTAATGCTTTAACAACGAGCAAAATATCCGCAGAATCTACCCTTATGTCACACATTGTTATCTACGAGATTTTCAGCGCGTTTCCTCGGAATCTTTTTTAAAAAAACAAACTGCCAGTTCAAAAAGGTGGAGTGTGACAATGTGATTGCGTATTAAAACTTTAACTGTAACCTTCATGCATGTTCGTAATTGAAACTTGCTGCAATGTTGGTGACCAAAAAATTAATTTTGAGAAGTTTTATACAGTCGACTTCCGATAAAACGATCCTGGGATATACAGTGAACACTCGTCTCTTTCGAAAATTTGTCATATTCATTATGTTTAGACTCAAACAGCGAACTCAGTAACCTCTGGATCAACTCGAAATACCACAAACGTTTTTCTTTCTGATCTTCCATTTAATAATATTTCTCTCAATCAGCTCCCAAACCGAAAATACTTTTGAATTTCGCTTCTCTGAAGTAGGTAGTTAGGGATTTCTTTTTTACGTTGCACTAGAAATGCACAATGAACTATTGGCGACTGTCTGGGAAGCATCCCTGAGGATGATCTGACGACATGTCATCGTAATTTTGATCCCCTGCAGAGCAGATGACTCCCCTGCTTTGATAGCCTGACGACCTGCGCGTAAAGTCGAGCACTTTACAATGAAGTAGTTTAACGAGGACCGATACCGCTCACCCTCGGTCCCTACGCAGGCTGATCAAAGTGGTCACCCACACCCTCACTGACCGTAGCCTGTGGCGCTTGACTTCGATGTTCTACTGAGAACCGTGTGTTTACGATCAGTTCACTGTGGGACCCGAAGTAATACAATTCAATTAAATGCAATTTGGAGCAGGGTCGAACTCGTGGCCTCTCCTTTGTGTGATCTGTCAGTCCCCACAGAATCTGTGAACCATCTCTTTGAATGCAAAAGGTTCGCTCTTCACAGACAAGCAAAGCGCGCCTCAATCATGCTGTTCCCAATTTCCCCTCACCGTCTATTCAGCTATGACCAGCACGAAAATCTTTTTAAGAAAAGTTAGTGTTCTTTTCAACCTACAAATCTCACATGTTCGCAAATACAAAATTTTATTTAATTTCATTGGTAGCCTCCGATAAAAATGTTTCCGTTAAAAGTTTTCCTCTGACGAATGTGTGTCTCTCCAAAAGTGTTTGAACCACTAAATTTTGATTTTGAGCTCTCAGAAAACTGCAAACTTTGCATCGAATTAGTCTTTCAGGATTATTTTGTAGACCAATTAAATTTCTTCTCCGCGTCAACCAAATAAATAAATAAATAAACCTAAATCCTTCATGGTTTAATTCAACAATAAATCTCTCAATCGGGCTGATGGCCAAGCGGTCAGCGTGCCTGACTATGAGGTCAATGTTTGCAGATTATAAATCCCGCTCAGAGGATTGATGCTTTCCCCTGTGTTGTTCTCCGTCGAACGCAAAATAAGAATTATAATGAATGATTTTCAACTAAAATTTTTTATAAAATGAAGCTATAAAATGAGGAAGAGTGTGTATGCTCTTCCTATTTGTATGATTTTGCTCAATATGCTTCATTGGCAATAAACTCATGGCTAGAACTGGGCTATGAATCGATGTATCGAGATATATCGATATAACGCATATATCGGCAAGACGATACAGCCACTTTCATTCAAGGCGATGCATCAGAAATCTGATTTAAGCCGTCGAGTAAAGGCAACGAGCGCAAAACGATATAGCGATATAAGACACGCAAGGTTATAAGATAACGATATAGCGATATAAGACTTCTCTTACGTTCCGATGTCGACTCGCGCTGTGGAAGACGATGTTCGTTTCGTTATGTTGAAATGGCCTTGATTGGTGAGCTGTAGAATCAGAATCAGAGTTTTGAGAACACATATCGTTATATCGCATGTTTCTTTTCGCACCTCTTAGCTTTTTTTTCTCTTTGTTGCGACTTTTCTTGTAGATTATTTTCAGTGGGACTAACTTCGTGATCGCCGATGTTACCTTGT
>NC_092211.1:815962-834482 GCF_043381705.1 Parasteatoda tepidariorum
ACGATCGAACTTAATAATTATGTAATTATTTATGCATAATAGTACAAGAAAATATTAATTTGTAAAAAACGCTTTAAAAAAAGTTTTTAACACTTTGTTTTACGCGTATTATGAATTTCTAAACAAACATTTCAATAAATATTTTAAGGAAGATTTGTACATTGTGGTCAATTTATTTAATATCTTTCTTAAGCAAAACATAAATATCTTCAAATTTATAAATTGATTTAAATCAATCTGAGTATGAAGTTTTGATAGAAATCTGCAGCCTTACAAGTAAATTAAATTAAAAAATACTATATCGCGATACATCGCTATATCGCGATGCAAAACTGACGATGCATCACGATGTATAATTTCTAATATCGCCCAGTCCTACTCATGGCATAAAGGCAGTAGTAAATCACCGCAATCTAGTTTCGCCGGATAATCTGTAGAGAGCATCTAAGGTCTCGAGATGAGGGAGATTTGAGGAAAACCGTTTCCAAGGATGAAATGTCTATGCCACAGGAAAAATATTTTTACCCGAAAATATGTTTTCTAAGGTGATTAGACTTCTATATTTCTATTGCTGATATTATGAAGAGGACACTTATAATTTAAAAACTATTAATCATATCAGCTTGAATTTTATCTCATTCAATTCAGTATACAAGATTTAATAGAAAATTATAGATATCAAAGTTGTTGTTTTTGTTGTAGGCCATTAGGGCAAGAGGTGCGATTGATCTTGTCTTCCAGCTGCGCCCTCTAGGACCTAGAACTCAAATTCTGCCACTCTCATACGTCACACCCTTTTATAGGGCTAACCCATTCATACATACATTCATTCAACCACAGATCATAATTTTGATCTGCACCAGAGGAAGATCATTCTCCATTCTGCAGAGAAAGTAGACCTGAATTTAAAAAAGCTGCACACCTGAAATTAGTAGTTTAAAAAACCTATTCAATTTAATAAAATTTTTTATTTAAAATTACTCTTTTGTAAATATAATAATCCTAAAAACAATTCAAATAGTAAAAAGAATTTTTTTATTAGTTTAAAATTAGTTTCGAAGAATTGCGCTGCAATATTTTTATGCTTTTTTTTAGAATTCAAATTTTACAAAGGGTAAGATAAAAGCGCACAGCAGATTATTTTAACCGTGCAGCAGACAAAATTTATAAGAGAATCATAGCCTCGAAACAGAACATATAATCGTAACCATGACTGTTCGGCTTTAGCCGATGGTTTTGTTTGTTTACTTATTATTTGTCCTCTGTTTATTAGCGGTTCTAACTAAATTATACTTATAAATGTTATACTTTAATTTAATCTATAAGCAGCAAAATTTATAAATAAATTTTTGTGTTCTGTTTTCAAAATGGATCACATATATTCTGTTCTTAGAAAAATTACTCCCAGTGCCTCTACTAACACGGATTGGTAAAACAGTTTTAAAACTTTAATTGAAGTATTGTATAATTTCGTTATGGTGACAATTCACAACATCAAATGAAGTTGTCGTTATAGTGATCTTGTCTTTAAAAGCAAGTCAACCACACATGCTTACTTCATAAACAAAAATGGTTAAAATTATACGGGAAAATATAGTGAAATGTTTATTTTTCACTTTTCTGTATTAATATTATAAGTAAAAGTATCACCCGTTTCCCGTTTTTTTTCTCCATCATATTGCACCTAAGCAGCAGAAAATTGAATCCCCCCCCCTTAAAAATTATAACAATAAAGGAATGCTAGTAAATTTTAACTTAGCATTAACAGACCATTTTTGTACGTTTAATGTTGCTGATTGTACAAATTTGTCTTCATAGAAAACTGCTCAGATTAAGCTATATTCTTTACTTTGAACTTGTATTGTATTATAATCAATATAATTCATCTATCTTGAATTAAATAGATAGAGAAATGATATTTAGGAATTAGAAATATTATTGCGCAAATAAGGGCTCATTAGTAAATTAATTTTTAAGCATGTAAACTATCAAGAGGTGCTTTCATCTTGTGAACAATAATGAAATAAAAATTATTTTATGGGCAAAATTAAGGAAGTTTAGTCACTGGTTCACAAGATCAGTAACTAAAAGGCATTACTAAGCAATATTTATTTTGACTGGTTGGTTTAGAAGCCTATGTAACAATACTCTTTTGAAAAAAACTTAGTGAGTTTATATGAAAAATTACATTACATTTTATATTCAAATTTGGTGTTATAACAATAGAACGTAATTTGGTGTTATAACGAATAGTAAATAGTAAGCCCAATACTGCATATTTGGCCTAACATCTCAGTTTTATAATTATCGTATTTTTAAGAAAGAAATTGAAAAAATCTACATATCTAAATCTACTAAGTCAATAAACACAAAAGTTTTTTAAAAAGGAAATAAATAGGTAGATCACGAAACAAAATTTTTAGTTGACTTAATTTTTAAATGAAAAATTTAATGCTAAAAATCTCAATTTAAGTTTTTCAAAATGCTGTATGTTAAAAAAAAAAGTAGATAAAAGAGCTTAAAGAATGTAGGAAGAAAAGATAAAAAAAAGAAAAGAAATGTGTTTTCAAAATATAAATTAAATTTTGAAAATCACAGTTATTTGTCTTACCTAGTAGGAAAAAAATGATAATAAAGGAATAAAGTCTATTAGAAATGCCCTGTTAAAATGCTGTTCTATAATAGAAACAGCAAAAGCAAAATAAAACTCATGGTTCAGTGTAAAGTAATCTAGTTTCAAGTCAACAAATTTAACTTTTCCCTTTGCTTTTCAGAACATAAATTTGCTAATTTTAGAACTTAATAAATCTGTGTAAAAACTACTTCTAATAATATATAGTAAAAAATAAGATATTAGATTACTCTTCATAAATCTGTTCAAATTCAAACAAAGAAAACTTTGCTAAAAATATGTAAAAAAAAAAAAAAATACATAGCCGAATATTTAGCCAACCATTCGACTTGCCAAATATTTAGTAATGGAATGGGATCAAATAGTAGCTGAATATTCGTTATATCCCTATTCAAAATTATGTTAAAATATGCTATTTTGTGGCAATCACAGGCCAAAACACATACACACTCAAAAGAAAGAAAGGAAAAAAAAATTGAACAACAGAAAAAGGCATATTGTTTTTACATTGATTGCCAATCTACGGAACTATTGATAATTTATTTTCTGTTGGTATGAGTAAAATATTTACAGTCTCAAGCCAACTACTGTTAATTTCGTGTCTTTTAGCATAAAGAAATACAGCAAAACCATCTTCTATATTTTGGTGGTAAATTATGTTTTTACCAGAGTGTTAATCTATATGAAAATATAGATTAAAAGTGTTAGAAAGTAACAATAGTTCTTTCAGTTTTAAAATTTCAGAAAATTATTTTTATTCTATTTGTTTTTAGATGATTTTCTATGTTTTTGTGTTTTAGGATTACTGAAGGAAAAGCAGTACTGTCACTTTCAAGTCGAAATACAATTGCTTTTACATCAACTACAGATCTTCTTGATAGCACAGCTAAAATTTCAAGGATCCATGTTTATGTTGCTGATTTGAATATGCCATGGGAAGCATACAAGTAGGCAGTACTTTCCTTTTCAAGTTTCTGCCAGGGACTTTCGATTCTTTTAAAATTAATAAACTTTTATTACAATGTATTGAACTGTGTAAACTTGTTGCAAATTTGTCTGTTTAAAATTTTACATTATGCATTTTATTGATAAAAATCTATTAGCATGATGTTATAAGTATTACTTTTAGTGAATTAGTTTCTAATTATCTATATTTAAACTCCAAAGTTTATGAGTTTTCGAAATACAAAAGTTGTTGGAGGGGGTCTAAAGATCCTGATCTCCAGGCTATTCAAGGAATGTAAGCTCAGATCCAACATTTTCATAAAATTTACCATAAGAGCTAAAAGCTGTTACATTAGTTTTTATTCAAAATATTTTGGCTCCCAAAAATTGGTCTTGATTCCCAGAAATGTTGCATTTCCGTATTTATATACATATTGTTTAAATCAGAAGTCATCATGGAGAAATCTTCAGAGGAAGGCATTGGCTCACATTGGACTGTCTGGCCAACTATGATGATGATACCTATTGTTTGAGGAAAATTTATCACCATCATGGAATAATTTGCACTATCACTCATTAAGGTCAAAGTTTTTCCATGCAGTCAATATTTTTTAGCATCTTGAAAGATTTTTTAAGATTACTCATTATATATGTATGTATATTTAAAGAAAAAGGGCTTAAGTTCCTCAATCTTGCAGAGATTCATAGGAGAATTTCTTTTTCTGCTTCACAGCCATGTTTTTCTGCGATTGCATCGTTGCCTTTGACTTTCAAGCAGTTTGATATTTGTAATAATCAGTATAAAGTTTTATAATAATTTAAGCATTTTTTTTAAAAAAAATTATGATTTTTCAAATTTTTCAAAAACAACTGGCAATAAAAGGTTTGTTACTAATTTCAAGATATGGTTAATATTTCAATTCATGAAACTTAGTTGTAATTGCTGGCAGAAAGTTTTTTAATTAAGATCTTGTGTTCACTGAAAGTTTTTTATTTTATCTTAGTCTATTTGGAACATTTAATCTAAAGGAGTAAAAATTAACATTGAGGTACAAATTTTTAAGCTACTTTTTCACTAAGTTATTTGAACCACATTTTACAAACCCCACAATTTCAGGTGATTTATTCCAAAATTTGAAAATAAGAAATCAAATTTTATTGGAGATACATTTATAAAGAGAAAGTATATTTTTGTGTCATATTGTGTTACTGAATTCATTGGTAGCACTGTTAATTATCATAAAATCAATTTTTTCAAAACATTAGAATTTCATTTGTGGGAAATCTGACTAAAACTAATTTGTCAACTTGAAATAAATATTTTGTATTTTTATATTACATTTGCTCAAAAAAAATTTACTCTTAGTAAAAAAAAAATTTTTTTTTTGAATTCTGCTATTATTATTTTACTTTTTGAATTCTGCTCTTAAATTTCATAAATTTTTGTACGGAAAATTACAATTTCATTTTTTTTTAAATATATTATTTCTGAAAATACTGTACATACTTATTTACTGACATATATTTTATAATAAAGTTTCTTACTTAAAGTTAATTACTTTTTTTATATTTTAGAGTTCTGAGTCATAATGAAGATATAACATGTGTTGAGTGGGACATAAGTGCTACAAAATTACTCATAGCTGATGCAGTTGGTTGCATTCAAGTGTGGGTAATGAATGTATGTATGACTTATGTGTTACTTATTGATTATTTATTTTGAACTATGATTTTTTTTTTTATAATTTAACTATATTTCATACCTTGAATTATTTATGATTTTTATCTCATTTATATAATTTTATAATAATTATATAAAATCAAAATTTTTGAACTGTAACGGAAAAGAGCATATATAAATATTATTTTTAAATTTATGTGTATTAAATATGTTTTTCTATGTTAATACATAGGTTTAAAATTTTTTTGAAGAACTGGAATTTGATTGCTCTTATTCATAAATACATATCATCTATATTAAGAAGAAAAGAAATTTAGGAAATTCGATACAAATATTGGAAAAATTATATGTACTTTTCATAAAAATATAGACCTGTTAATTTTTTTAAATAAGATGTTAATGCTGCAATGTATTATGTTATTATATTCGTAGTTTAAATTATGTTTGCATAATTTTTAAGTAAATTGTTTTTAGTTACATTATTTGGCATTATTTTGTTGTTTTAGGATTTTCTGTTGAATGATTGGGTACAAATCACCTCTACTACTTATGAAGAATACATTTTATCAGCCGCTTGGTTCCATAATGGTAAAAAAGTAAGTTTAAAAATTATTTTAACTGTGTTGTTAAATTTAATTAACATTCACAAATTAAACGTTAGTTAATTTGGTTTACTTATAAAGTTTCTAATAGTGTAAACGTTTTAATAGTGCTTTGAAAGTATATATGTTTCTCGATTTATAAGAAGTTTTGAATACAAAGCAATCACATTTATTATATATTTGTATATTGCACCATTTAATTAACATATCTTACTTGAACCTTGTATAGATGTTCAATATTTCAATTCAGTCCATTAATCTAATAATGTTGCAAAATATTTAACATTTAAATGAAAGCTAATAAAAGCTCTCAATAAGTTTTTAAAGCTAAAAATCAAATTTTCGTATTTATTATTTGTAATAGTTGAATTCCTTGTTGTTTTATAAACAATTTTATTGATCAAAGATTTTTCAAAATTATTGTTTAAATAATATAAGTAAACAAAATTATAATTTAAATGCATTTTTCCAACTTTAAATGTAATGCTTATTTTTTTTTCTTTATTTGAGGGCCATTAGTACAATTTGCTTAAAGGAATGTAAGAAAACATTATTACAAATAATGTTCATTTTTTTTTTACATGGATCTATTTAACTTTTGAAGAATAAAATGTTAAAATTTAAGATTACTTTAAAATTAGCTTTAAAATTTTAATAATGCATTAGTTGCATAAAATATGAAGAGAATAGTTTAAAACTTTTTTGAATCATAAAAGAATTGTTGAATTTTTTATCTTTTTGCAAGAAACATCATCCTAACATATAAGCTGAGCTTATCATTAAATGTTTATTTTTTTTTCTCTCTTTTATTTAGATTGCTCTAAATATGGATAAGAAAGACAATCATCTGTATTTAGAAAAATATTCTTTTACCCGATTTGGACCTTCAGTCAAACAGTTTGGAGGAAAACCTAGTGAAGGCTTGATTGCCATAACAACAGCTGGAATGGTATTTCAAATAACTATTTTTTTTCACGGAGTTTTTTATGGTATATATTTTTTATTTAAAAATGTATAGGATAAAACTACAGCTATCTAATTTAATTAGAATGGACTAGACTTAATAAAGTTAGAAATTGCTAAATAATTGGAAATTCATCATCAAAAATTTCAACTTTCATAAATATTATAACAAAGTTAATAAGTTCCTGTATCTGTGACATTTTAAATTTATTATATGCATTTTTTGAGAAGAGTATTTTTTTTTATTATGTAATGTCAAACGTCGATTTTCGCATTTATACATAATTTAAAAACTACAGATTGCAATTCGTATTCACACGATCTAAAAATTATGCAGCATGATTTATATTTACGCAATTTAAAAATTCAACATTGCAATTTGTGTTTTCACATTTTTAAAATCCAATATCGAGATTCATATTAACGCGGTTTTGAAATACAATATTACTATTCTCGTAAGAAGTAAGTTTTTTCTTAAATTAGTTGCTGCAAAAGTGTCATATTTTTCATTAGTAGTTAATTTAATTATAAATGTTAGTTCAAAAAATTATGTTAAATTAGAAACATGTATGGTATAAAAAATTAAAATCTTTATATTGATTTTTTTTCACTTAAAATTGTTAGGGTTTTTGAATTTGAGTCACAATCACCCCTGTTGCAATGTGACTTGGGGGATTGGCAATCATGCGGGAGCCCTCTTGCAATTTAATCTATAAATCCTCATTATTTAATTAAGATTTAAAGCATTGAAACGTAAAAAAAATAATTTTAAATTAAAAATATGAGATTTTATTTTGTATAACTTATACAAACTACTAGCTTTATCTAAACCATTATGTATGTTTGAATATTGTTATCAAGTTACAGAAACTTATTTTGAACAACTTGAATTCAATTTTGAAATTGTTGATCTGCTGGGAAAAAAAAAGAAGAAAGAGAATGAACAGCATTCCCCTTTATGTTTTTAATAAGAAAAAATTAGTGAAATTATAGTGAATAGTGATTAGTGATTATTTTTTTTATGAATGCTGATACCGAAAGGGAAATATTTTTTTATTTTGAATATATGTAAATGATTCTATGAAGTAATTTAACTTAGAACAAAAATAAAATTAATATAACTGTCTTTCCCTTAAGTAAATGCTAATTAATTTTGAATTATTTTTTCTGATTTTATTTCATTGTTATCATTATTTTAAAATTGTTACTTCACTGTATAAATAAAATTTAATGTGCTTTTTTGTAATGTTTTGGTTTGTAGCGTAGTATAAGCATATTTTTTTTCCTATTAAACATTTAGGTATTTGTTCTAATTCTCCAATCAGATGGGAGCATAATAACTTCCTCAGAGATTTTGGGACAGTTTAGAAGTAAAATAAAAGTTGTGGATCTGTGTTATGCTAAAAGTAAGTGGCTTTAAAAATGTTTCCTTATTTGAAATGCTGTTTCAATCTACTCTATTTGTATTATAAATGTTTTGATTGATCTGTGGTTCCCAACCTTTTTAGCTGTGCAGACCTCAAATTATGTCCCCCCTCCCAATTTTTTATTTTGAGGCCTGCTAACTACTAGCTTTATTTAAAGCAATGTCTATGTTTGAATATTCTTTTTAAATGATTATTTATGAAATATTATTTCTCTTGAAATATTAGTTGGAATTAATTTTTGCTTTTAGACATGACATTCTATATTATTGCTTTGATTATAAAACAGATTTTTTTCTAAACACTTAAAACAATATTCGTAAAAAATGAGTATTAAGTTTTAAATCAATGAACTACCACCAATTGAAATAACTATGCAATTGGGTCAATTACTAGAGATAACTAGATATCTCCATCAAATGAGTGCTATATTTCTTAGACAGATCAATTATTTTACCTAAGACATAATGCCATTTCTGTTAAGACATTTTCTGTTTTTGCTGTATCGTGTTTAGGAAAAAACCCTGAAACATGTTTAAGTCAATGAAATATTTTCTTTCAAAACAGAATTTGGTGAAATTATTTCGAAAGACGGTCAAAAATTTTATGTATTTATTTCTAATTAATTTTTAGTTAAAAAGCAGGGAGTATCGTATTGGTTATTCCAGAATTGCAGCTTGTACACTTCTTCCTTAACCGAAAGCAGAGTTTCCATGGGGTCAAGGAAACCAGAAATTGTCAGGGGAATTAGATTTTTGGAGAAAAAAAAACTGAGAATTTTCTGAAAATAATGTAATTTTTTGGGCTAAACCTGCAAGAATCTTGCAGCAGACTTAGAAAATAACCAATTTCAAAATTGATGATAACAATTATTAAGGTTGAACTTGGTTATTAGACTGAAATATAAAAGTTTGGATGGAACACAAGTATTTATTAAATATAAAATAACTTGTTTATGTTAATTAAACATAAACATAAGCAAGTATTTATTAAACAGAAAAAGAGGAACATATCTTTCAGTTTTAACGTAAAGAACAGTCAGTGCCTGTTTAAGCCAACCTACAATTCTTCGTTCTCAGCAGCAATATTTAGCCGATTGGATTAAAAGTAAATAAATATAACATCTGTTTTTATTATTTCTTGTGAGAGCTCTGCCTTGATATAGTATCAAAATACTTGATATCAAATATCAAAAAATTCATAGAATCAAAACGACTTGATACAGTATCAAAATATTAATTTGTAAAATATGCTCTGTTAATGATTTTTCATCTCAAATTTTATCTTCAGTAGAACCATATTTGTAGCTGAAAAATAAAAAGTTTTTAAAAATTAAATGTTCCTCGAAACATAAATTAATGTTAATAATGTAATTTAGTTTCTTAATCACAATTAAAGCATATGATGACTGATTGATGTGATTCAATTAATAAACTATGATTCATGTAGTTTTTAAAATTTCACTTTGTATGTATAATGTTCGTTTTATAATTTTTATACTTGTGTATTATAAAATCTACTTGTTAAAGCTAATCACATATCATATGCATAAATGTAAAATCGCATATTGTGTTTCATACTCACCTGATTTGAAATTTCCCATCTCAATTCGAGTATTCGTGCAATTTTAAATTACCCATCACACTTTCCGACCTGTGTAAACATAATTTAAGATTGCATTCACATTCTTTAGAATTACACATCACACTTCCTTTTCCCATTTTTTTAAAAATTATACATCAGTATTCATATTAACATACTTTTAAATCCTATATAGTTATTTGTATTTACAGGATTTGAAATAGCACATCACGTCGTGATCTGTTTTCATGTGATTTAAAGTTACACATTACATTAGTATACTTATGCATACAATTTAAAAATATCACATCAGGATTCATATTCATGTGATTAAAAAAATCACACATTAAAGTTATTATTCATGTGATTAAAAAATCCCACATAGGGATTCATAATGACACAATTTAAAGATTACCCATTGAGATTGTATTCAAACCATGTTGAAAATTGTTCTTTGTTAAAACATTGACAATATTCTATGGCTATTTGCTTTATACATATGCATTTTCCTGCTAAAATTTCCTGTATTTTTTTATTATTTAAAGCATGTTTTGCACAAAACGTTTCTGGTTTTCTATTTTCAGCTTTTTTAGCATTTTACCAAGCTCATCCCTGTTTAAAGCAGTTTTAGTTTTAATGTGAATTGAAGATCTTAAATACTCCATTTTTCATAAGAAGTGTTTTGTGAGACGTAATAAATGACTGAAAAATATGCAGTTTAAGTAGTTTTTTAAACAGCTAATATATGAATATGTCTTTTAGGTGGAGATTTTTTAGTAGTTGCCACGGATGGACTTGTCCAGTCATCTGTTCATTGCTATAGAGTTGGATTAAAAGTTAATCAGGGTAAAACTTTTCGTATTATGTTTTGCAATAATAATTTTCTAAATTAGCTTTTATATTTTTTTATAAAAATATGAGTTGTCATTTTTTTCCCCCTTTCCTTTATTTTTTTAAATGCAACTGTTCTATAAAAACGTTGAAAAAAGAAGTATACGAATTTTCTTTTCAATTTCTCTTATAATACGTAATAGAAAGTACATAAATGTAATTTTTTGTTGGGTTTTAATTTTTAAAGGCAAGGAAAAAAATTTTTTTTCTTTAAAATTTTATCTTTAAATAAATTTTTTGTTGACTCAAATTTGTTTCAAATATTTGTTCCAGAAGGATACTCCTTAAATATTTGTTTTATTCCATGTAATAATTATTTTCTTTATACATTATAAATGTATAATTTATATATGATTATATGCAATACATGTAAATATATATAATGATATATAAATAAATTTTCTATCCATATTTCTTCTTTGAACAATCTACTGTGTTTTGCTGGTACTTTATATAGCCTCTCATTGGTAAAGCTTTTATGATTTATTTTTAAAATTTTTTCCTTAATTTTGTTGCAGTTTTTCCCTTATATAGGCTTTTGGGCATTTGAATTCCTAATTCAGTCTCTTCAAAGTTCAATAATAGAAAATTAGAAAATTTATTTACAGTTGAAAACCTTTGTGAACAAGAATGTTAAGTGACATTGACTAATTTTAAAATGTTTAATCTGGAAGTTGTTTACAAAACATGCATTCTCTTTTAAAACTGATTTATTTAAAAACCAATGTTAATTAATGACTTAATTTCTATGCTTTAAGTTGATATAATGTTTTAAAGCAACACCCGGTATCTGAGTGTCAGCACTTCATCCTTTCGTGCCACAGGTCCCGGGTTCAATCCTCGGACCGGGCAAGATTAACTCAACCTTTCATCCCTTCAGTAGATCAATAAAATGAGTACCAAGCATGCTTGAGGACTAAACACATGGGGTTCCACGTTGGACTGACCACCCAACCGGAACATCTGTTTCTGCACCCCAGAGCCCAAGATCAAGAAAACTGAGATAGGCACATCCCATACATGACTTGGCTCTCTATGAGCTGTTGTGCCACAGAGTTTAGTAGTAATGTTTTAAAGCCTATTGAAGTTTTCAAAACAACACTTAATGTGTACCATAAATTTCTTAAGTTATGTGATTGCCTAAAATGAAGGTAATGTGAGCATGATAATATTTTCATGTCTATAACTTGAATATTTGATTGTTTGTATTTCAAGTGCATATGTTTGTCTAGTTTAGCATTTTATCTTGTGTAAATCCTATAAAAAGTTTTATTTATATAATATGAATAAAAACTTTCATTGCATTATTTTTTTTTTTTTAAACTTGCAGATGAATGCATAATCAGCTGCCAACCATTTTCAAGCTTTTATTTAAATTGTCATTCCAACTGTCTACTTGGAGAAAAACAAGGTATGTTAAGTAATGAAATAGAGAAATGTCGATTTATATTAATATATCTACTCTTGGTGATCACGAATGTACTTTGTTTGATGAAATGAAAAATTCACAGAAAAAAAGACAGATTAAAAGCTATAATCCTTTCTGACTGATACTGTTCTTTCAATGTCAAATGCAGTTTCACTAAAAAAAAAAATTCTTAACGTTTTTTTTAATATTGAAAAAAATATTTATTTAACCTATTTCATTATTTATAAACCTTTTACCTAAAAACAACTTTTTATTTAAAAAAATTGACAGCATACAGAATCATTGGTTGTCTGCTGACTAAGTCTATTACAACATGATTCATATTGTAGGAAACTAATTGTCATTGGTCTATTTGACTAGGGAGACTGAACACACTAATAAAACGGATTTTATCATATTAAATAAAAATATCATTTAGAGGAACATAAGTGTGTTTTGTATAATTTTGGTTGAAAATTTGTTTCAATTTTTGGTAATGCAACTTTTGGCCTAAAATCCACATTTTGGTTTGGCCACTTCATATATTCTAACAGCACACAATAAATAATAATTTACGTGCATAAGTAATTCACTTTCATTGGCAGTGGACTGACTAACTTGGCGACTATTTTGGTGATCTTTTAACTTTGATGACATAAGTCCATCTTTCCAAAATTTCGAGGCTCTGAAGACGTTAGGAAGCAAGATATTTGAGAATTGACTAGAAAATTGGCAACTTATCTCCTGAAAAAATTCTATGTGATGAACCATTTTGGTGTTAATATTAATACAGAATCACATTTTCTCTAAAAAAACATCTAAAGCCAGGGGTCTATCCAGGCCGAATTTACTACCGTTTAGCGGTACCTTCACAAATTCAACTGTAGGAAAAACGGTAGTTTCACAAATTCAATTTTAGGAAAAATGGTAGTTTCACAAAATACTTTTTCTTAAAATTTCATTTTTGTATCCCTTAAGAAACAATAAATCCATATTTTTGTGTTGATTTGTTAATATAATTTTTAATTTTTCACAAATTACGTCTAAATTTTCACAAAATAGGTACCTGTCAGAAAAACCTAGACAGACCCCTGAAAGCAGCTTCATTTGAAAAACAGATAAATGTTTCTATTTCTTGTGCAGTTTTATTATGAACTGCATGTTGTTATTATTCAACAAATTTTTAAATAATTCAATTGATAATTTAAAAATCAAAATATCAATTCTTTTGTTTAATTATTTGTCATTAGTTTCCAATATCTGTACTATTTATCTCATAGTTCTATTATTTGGGTACAATATTTTTTTAAATTTATATTTAAGTTCACTCCAAACTGTTAAATAAAGCTAATATGTTAATTTTTTTTAGTTAGATAATTTTTTAAAGTTGTCTGAAATTTAGGTGTTAAAGTTTAAATAGATCATTAGCATTGTTTGTGAACTAGTTTATTTTCAAGCTCCCTGGTCTGGAGAGCCTACTACTTTTTTTATGTTTCTATTCCTGATTCTAATAACAATAATATCTATCTAGTTTTACTCAAAATAATTCTGCCTATTTATTAAGAAGTAGTTGCATGCTTAAGTTAATATTTGTTTCAAAAAGTCAAATGTTCTCAACTGTTATTGAGGGTCAAACAATATCGATTGCATAGCCCTCTCTCCAGCTGTAGACATAACAATGTATTTGGACATGCCCCCTAAAAATAAATAATAAAATTAAGTTTCATTTCTTTGTTTACTATACATACATTTCAATTTTTATTTATTCCAGCTTATACAAAAGTTACTCATCTCAAATTCATCCTTCGAGAGGCAGCTGATGCTGTTGTTATAACTGCATCTGGTAAGAATATATTTCAATTTTTCACTTCTTAATTCATTATATATATATTTTTTCATTTATAATTTCCTATAATTTTGAAACCAAAATTTGACTTTTAAGTTTTACTTATTTGAAAATATCAACAATTTCTTTTATGTTTTTAATTGATAAAATTGAGAAAAAGTAAAAAGAAAAAAAACAGTTATTTATTTAGTATTATTAATATTTTTTCGTTGCAATTTTTTAAAAAAATACCAATTTTTAAAGCTATTTCTTAGATAAATAGAATAGCTAAAAAAATGTCTTTTTTATAAATGTTTAAAAGATGCTTTAAATTTAAGGTCCAACTGGAAGCACTGTTGAATTATGGGAACTGAGAGAGAAACCTGTGATATTTCATAAATTGATAAATACTGCTGCTTTGGAAACTCAACCTAAAACAGTGGTAAGATGAATTATATTAATGAAAATTATTCTGTTATTAAAAGCGTTAGCTTATTTTCAAAATGAGACTCATCAAAAATGAAGGAATTATCAGTAGCAGTTATGGGATCATTTTGATCTTAAGACCATCCTCAATACTTCTTCACATGCACACACTTTTCAAGAAATTTGTACGAGACAATACTCAGGCAATTTTAGATAAAATTTTATCAAAAAATTACATAGTTAAAGATCAATGTAATGAGTAAAGAATGTTATTATTACAAGTCACTTTCAAAATGCTAATACAGTCAAACCCCTTTATAGTGAACATGGTTTATAGTGAATTCTCTGATATAGTGAACAAAATGTTCGCTCCTGTGCCTTGCTGTACACTTATATCATTTTTTGTGGATATGATGAACCAAATGAAGAGAGGAAATTAGATATTATGAACTTTTTCTGTCTTTGACTGAATTTTTTTCTTCATTTTTTGGTAATTTTGAATTTCTACATAAAATACATATACCAATTTTCTAAAGCCATCTATTGAGTTGAATGTATCCATAAGCATTTTTTCTTGTTTGCTTCTTCTATCTCCGTTTTCTGTCCCTAAAGAAAAAGGCCACCCTTAAATTTTTTGCACTCAAGACGAAGAGTAATAAAAAATAAAAGTTAACACATTGTTTTTTAATCATTTTTGTATTTCTTTTTATTGGTCATTTATTTAACTAATGTGTAATAAAAGGGAGCAGTTTTGAAAAATTAGTTAAAATTGTTTGCAGTATGGATATAGTGAACTCCCGGTTATAGTGAACCGAGATTTCGGTCCCTTGAAGGTTCACTATAATAAATATTGACTGAAAAAGTTTTATGTTTATAACAAGCTGAAAATTACTACTGCAACAATTTATTTTTTCTTAGGAAATGCATTTTTCTGCAGTTTAAGTGAGCAATATTATGAGGATGAAAAAGCATAAAATTGAAGACATTTTTATTTTTTTCATGTTACAATAGAAAAAAAGGAATGCTTAAATATTATGTATAAGTGGCTCGTGAAGTTATTGTTTAACTTACCAACTGTTTTCTTAACCTTCGTTGACCTGCCGACCCAATTTTTTAGCTTTACGACTACTAATGTTCAACTCCGTAGCCTTGTTATTTCGAACCTAATCCAGAAGACGAGAACTCTTAGACCAATTATTGGGAGAAATTTGCCTTTGTGGAGGACTTTTTGATGGACTTTCACTTGTGTTACATGGAGCAAGGGGACTCTAACCCATGATTACGTCTACCACTGAGGATATTTTACATCAGCACTGTGGTCGGTGCAAACCGGATGCAGAATTCGTATCAACCAAACGTTGCTGGGATTCGAAAGCTGTTCACCTCATTGGAAGGCGAACGCTCTATCCCCTGAGCAGTATATCTACCATGTTCTCTTACTTCTAATACTGTAAAATTGTTAATACTGTTAAAATCGATATACGTTGTAATCAAGGCTTACGGACCATTACAATATATTGCACTTGCCTCTTGTAATAACTTCTAGTTCAGTCTACAATCAGTAAGCAAAAACTGTTTTCTCTAGATATGTATTTGGAATCAAAATAGTTGTTCAAAATAAAAAGGAGAGAGAGGTATCTATGTATATTTGATCTTTTAGTTCTTCATTATTATTTTAGCATTAAGCATTTTTATTTTTTATAATGGCCAGCTCTGTATAAAATCAATTAAGTATGCTATTTTTAATTGTCATTGTAATGGGTTTTTACTATATATCAAGAGGCAATGAACTATAAGCTTTGGGACACATGTTTCAAGAGTAGAACTTGAGTTACTCTTTTAAAAATTTTTACCAGAAGTGAAAATATTCCTCGTAAGTGTTTTCTCGATTGTGAGATGCTTTTTTATCTCATTTTTTTTTCATACATAAAGTTTATAGATTTGTGTACATAAATCAGTGATAGGTTGACTATGATACCTTTTTCATGCATCTTGGATTGAGGAAATTAACTGTTATTGCTATAACATTTCTGATGGCCATCCATCTAAAACATTGAAGCAGATTTAGTCCAAAAATAATTTATTGTTGCAAATAAACAAATAGTGAAGGACATCCCAAGTTTACACACATATAACTGTGCAAAACCAAGTAGTTGCTGCAATGAAATCAAGAAAAAGATAGATATACAATATCTTAGAAGATATTGTGTATAACAGCATAGCCAAGCTTGGCTACCATGTCACGAACAAAACATTTTATTTTAATATAGTAAAGAAATATTAAGCATGCGAGAAAATAAGCATTGAATTCCAACAACTGAAAATAACTGCACCTACTTTTGTAAGAGGTTTTTCTATTTAAAATAGAATAAAATCTACAAAACAAGCTTTACTTTGTCAATGAGTATTTATGTGTCAATTTAAAATAATTTTATAGAGGAAGCTTTTTTAATGCCACCAATTAAAGTATGAATTTTGAACGTGCTGTAAAATAGCCAGAAAAAACTAAACTAAATACATTATATTACGTTTTGTTTTTAGTATCTTTAGTCGGATTAACCTGCAAATATAAATGAAGTAATATTTTATTTAAAAATGTTTTAGTTAAAAATTCTATCAATAATTCTAGAGTGCTTATTTCTCTTAATTAATTTGTTATAATGTAATCTGTGTCTTGAAGTGGCAGTAATTTTCAAATGTAATTTTTTATTTGAAATTCACTTCCCAAAAATTAACACAGTAAAATTACTCGTAACTTTTTTTTAATTAATTTTTTTAATAACGGCGCTTAGAACAGTCCTCCTTTATTTTTCTAAAAATAAAATGCAATGGATATTTTTTTTTTTAGAATTGTATTATTCCTCTCAACTAACAAGTGATTTTTAAAACTTCTGATCTGATTTTTTTCCTATTTGTGCGATTTTGAAATTCATGCAATTTTATGCTTTTAGTATTAAACTTATACAATTAAGCCATCTATATGATAAAATTATTAACTTGATTTCAATTTACAAATTTGAAAATATGTTCCCATTTTGCCTTTTGTAAATACAAATATAAATTTTTTATCTTTAGGTATGGCAACATCATACATCATCAACTTCTCCTTCAGGGGTAGTGGCAGTTGCAACTCCCCGTTTATCCATTTATGATGCAAATCCTCCTCCATCTTATATCCTTGTAGCTTACAAAGATAATTCCATCAAGTGCTTTTATAGGTACAATTTTACAACTGTTATAATATGGCGTTATAGTTTTATTTCTCACAATTGTTAAAGTGTAAAATCTGTCTCACTTGAGAATTTTTTAATTAAAATTTTTTACATAAATTATGTAACGAATAATGTTGTGTGTGCATAGGTTTTCTTACTGCTATTCACTGTACTTCAAATTAAAATAAATTAGAGAATTATCTATCCTCTTCAAAAATGTAAATGTAACTTCATTAATTAATTTACTAATTTTTTTGTAATTCATTTATAAATTATTGTAAAATTTTCATTATTTACTATTTGGTTTTAGAATATTTCTGCATGCCTGAATTATTGCATGCTTCATGAAAGCTGGTAAATTTTGTTAATTTTTTTCTTCTTTAAAAAAATATATAATTCTAAAAATTTGTTTTCTTTAGCTTGTAATTCCCAAAGTTTTTTTAAATTTTATTTTTATTTTTTATGGGGACTAAAAGAAAATATGGGAAAAATTATGGTCATCTTAGTGCATGGTCTGAAAATTGTTAGGCTTGCAATATTTAAGCCAAGCGAAACAGTGCTGGTAATTTTTTTTTTCATTTAAACCTCTAAAGAAAACTTGCTATAAATGTTATAAATTTTTTAAAAATAGCCATAACTTTTTCTGAGCATAAAGTAATTCTACGAAGTTACCAATTTTTCTACTTAATCTGCTTTAAATTTTATTTCAAATTGAAACTACATGAAAAAAAAAAAACTTTTAATAGGAATGCAGAAGTTGAAGGTTTGGCTTATAAAACTGATAACGAAAATTCTTAATATATTCTGATTAATAAAATAAATGAGTCAATTTCTGTTATGTCTAAGCTTCGCATATTAAACATTATAGAAATTTTGTACATGTATTTTCTTGTTTGTTTTTAGTATACTGTGCATATATATATATATATA
>NC_092211.1:834547-838548 GCF_043381705.1 Parasteatoda tepidariorum
ACATACATACATATATATATATATATATATATATATATATTGTAACCTAAAGAAAACCTAGTTATAAAATTTAAAATTGTTCACATTTCCAAAAAAATAAGTGTTAGAATAAATTAAAATTCTAGCTTCTGCTACTTAAAGACTTCATACTTTTATAACAATTATGTAACTCAGCATAGATAGTCGCTGTATTCATCACATTAACTGTTATAATATATTTTTGCATTTTGCTGAAGTTTTAGTCATCTGATGCATCATTACAGATTTTAGGTTAATTTTTTATTCAATAGTAATCAATAAATTGAATTTAATTGTGTATATGTTAACCTTAAAAAGTAAGATAATAAAAAATACAATAACAACCAGTTTTTTAAATAATAGCTAATCTTTTTTATGAAAACCAGCTGGCCTTAACATTTTCAGTAAAGGCCGGCTTTTTTAATTGGACTTTGGGTATAAAAAAACTTTTATTTCTGATTAATAAAGATTATTGAGATATTGTTTGTTTTCTTTGATTTTACGAAAATATGAGTTATCACTGAATATATGCCGACATTTCTAAAAAACGTGACCACGTTTTGAATCTAAAAAGTTTGAAACTTAATATAAATTGCAATAAATTTTTAATTTAAGCAGTTGTGGGTATTTTTTTAAATGTGTTTCATTTCACATAAGAATACTTTCATCAACTTGGAGAAATATATCCAAAGATATTGACTAGATTTTGTGTCAGCCTGTTTAAACATTTTGCTCTTACATTCTTATTTATAATTTTCATGTTATACATTAAATACTTTAAACAATATATTGAAGTAACTATATTTTTATTATATTTTCTTTCGATAATATTTATTTATTAAAATTATTTCTTTTTAAATGAAATTTATTATTATTTTTTTTAATGAGCTGCAAAAAAGGAAGTTTAATTGATATCTGCATTTTTTTCAGTGAACATTGTACTTTTTTGAAATATTTCTAAAAGCAAAGGGTTTCCTTATTTCTTATACACTGACTGTGTTTCGTTTATTTTAGGGAATCCTTACAAATAGTGGGAAATATTTGTGTTAACACTGGAATTCACAGGAGGGACGAACATTCAATGTACAGTCACCAGTCAGGTAGTATTACAGTGTATTTTAAAAGCTTTAAATATGTGTGCATAACCCTAAATTGAAAAAAAAAAAAACAAAAATAGAAAAGAAAGAAAACCTTGCTCCCAAATATTTTTTAAATTGTAATTACTATAATTATTTTATGTATAATTTTTTAATTACTTCTTTACAATAATTAAAAAAAATGAATGTGTCAACCTTTACATTAAATTCTAAAAAATCTGAATCTTAATTAACCATTTTATATTTAGCTGGCAAATTAGCAATATGAAGACAATTTCAGAAATTTTTTTCTTTCCTCTATCTTAAAATTAAGAATTATGACATAAAATAAAGAACTAATATTTTGATTACAATTATAAAAAGAAAGTGCATGATATTATTTAGATTAAAAAGTGGGCATTTTTTTAAGGTGTCAATTTTCTCTGTTTAAATTTTATTACTAACCTGGTAAAGATGTATAAAATATGAATATAATCAAAATACCCCAAATTTTTTTTTCATTCTTTTGTCTTCAAAATAATAGTAAAATAAATTCAAAACAATCAAATAAATTCAAAATTTCTATTTGACAAAATATTAAGTATTATTAATCCTACTTAATTGTTGAATAAATGTTCGATATACATACTTCAAGGGGAAGAAATTAGATTTTTTTTATCTGTTATACTGCTAATAATGAGTTAATATGTTTTATTTCGCAGTAATACCCTGATTATCTAAAACCATTGAAGCAGGGTACATTAGCTGGAAGATTATCTGATCTTAGTGCATGAAACTTAATTAATTTGTGAAGTTACTTTGAATACAAACTGACAATCATAAGGCTAAGTTGCAAAAAATTTATAATTGCTAGTTCAACTTAACTGTCAATCTAACAAAATCCAATCAGTCCTACAAAAACAGCCTAAGAAAAAAAATTGTATTCTGTCTGCCTTACTAATTATGAATTAATACTTTTTTTTAGAGCAAAACCACAATTTTCTAAAACAAAAGAATCAGGGTACATTAAATAATCAGTTCAGAGGGATTATCTAATCTAAGTTTAGAAAACCTTAAACTAAATGTAAAGTTAGTACACATAGGAGCCAACTATAACAAAGTAATATAATTTTTAAAGTAAATTGTTATATATTTTTTTGATTTTTCCCTTACTTTGTTCGACATTATTGTAGAATAATAACTTTGAGGCTTTGATAAACGATACAATATTAATTAACATGGTGCTTAGCGTTTTTAAAAAGTGTTTAAAGATGCTTATTTTGGATTTTCATTTTTTAAAAGTCTTTAAAGGTGCTTTTTTTTTTGTTTTGAGAAGTGCTTAATTTTCCCTTTTCGAAAATGAGATTTTTTTCTTTACCATGTTGGTTTTCACCATGTATTATGCAAAAGTGTGATTTTCACATTGTTCTATTCAATGCTTTCACAATTCATTCATCACAATGCAATGTAAATGAATGCGAGTGTGCGTATACTGAGATGGGTTTGGGAAGATTTTCTCTGTCTCGTGTGCAAGTCTGCTGCATTTTGCAAGATATTCTCAAATTCAGGCTTCATTTTCCACCCTCTGAAATCTAACCGGAAAATGTCTTGATCTTTTTGTGGTGGCTAATATAATCATGGAAAAGTGTTCTTTGTCAGAAACTAGTTATTTTATTTTGATCATGTAAATTTTGCATTTAATTAATGTATGTAGTGCTTAAAAATATTTTTAAGTGCTTAAAAAGTACTTAAAAGATGCTTATTTTTTGCTGAAAGTTAGGCTATAACTTTCTAGTTAAAAATTTTATTTTATGCTGAAATCTGAGGAATAAGGAAAAAAATATTTTAAACATTTATTTTGATTGTAGGCATGAAACAGTACATGCATGGAGCTGCAGTCAGTGACATGCAACTCTCATGGACGGGTTGCACGGTTATAGCCATTGACTCATTGTCTCAATTATTCTTATATCGATTGGGACCAATTACTGATCCAGGTAAATTTTTTTGTATGTTTTATTATGTTTAAAATTCGATACAATTTAATGAGTTTATTAGTAATAAGCAATTATTTGGTACTTTTCTTAATAGGTGGTCCAATGAGTGTGTCATATGCTTTAACCGTTTTAGAGTACTGCTTAATGACGGGTACAGACTGGTGGGATGTTGTTCTTGGTTTGAGGCCTGGTATGTTGTAAAGTTATTTTATGTCATTGTAATTAAATTTAACCAATGTGAGTAAATTAAGGGTAGTGAGAGAACATAAAAAATCAGGCTTAAATGATAATAATAAAATTACAAAGTTCTTTGAAGTAGATATTTGCTTATGATTTTTTAAACTGCTGAATATCTTATTTGCAAAACCAATTTTAATTTTATTTCTTACATTGTTTTTTTTCTCTCTCTAAACATTGTTTAAAAAATTTTCAATACAATTTATTATACAGACAAATACAAAGAGTATTGCTAGAAATATTAAAAAATTTGATTGACAGAAGTATTTTGAAAAATTATCTGTTGTTATTTCAATTTGTAGGTTCATTTTTATTTCTTCTACAAATGTTGGTGCTAATTATGGTTCCATTTCAAGATCATCATCTGTTTCATTTTTCACTTCTTCAGTTTCTGCAAAAACTTTTTTTATCGAATATTGCAACTAAATCAAAAGTTACTGCATTTTTTTTTCTTTCAAAAAACTAAATAACTTGAATTTTTTAAAAATTTCGAATGTGGAATTCCGTTAGTTTCTAAAACGATCTTAATGGGTATTAATATCATTTTAGGAATAACATTCTTGATGGGATCTTTAAAATAAGGCTTGTAAAAACAAAAAATACAGAAATGATGCATTGAGCTTTGATTCCATATATATATATATATATATATATATATATATATATATATATA
>NC_092211.1:838739-866342 GCF_043381705.1 Parasteatoda tepidariorum
ACACACACACATATATATATAAATATATATATTCAAACTGAGATCAGGAAATCACTTTGTTTTGTTCATGAAAATTCACATACCATTTTTCAATTGAAAATCATATCTTTCAATTTTTACTTTATTAAAATTTTTTTTTAAATATTATTCTAGGTAATTAAATAATATTTCTTTTTTTTAAAAAATAAGATAATTTAAATTTATCTGTTATTTTTTTTATCAAAACAATTTAAATTACCCAAAAATTTTGAGTTTAGTGTGAATCAGAAAATTTATTTTGTTGTAGAATGTAGTTTGTAGNCAATTAAATAATATTTCTTTTTTAAAAAAAATAAGATAATTTAAATTTATCTGTTATTTTTTTTATCAAAACAATTTAAATTACCCAAAACTTTTGAGTTTAGTGTGAATCAGAAAATTTATTTTGTTGTAGAATGTAGTTTGTAGTTTTAAAGGTATTGGTTTGATGGAATTGTTATCATTTTTCAGGTTTGATAGAAACAATCTGTGAAAAATTAACGGAGTCATTTAACAGGCAGCCTATGGCTTCCCAACAGGGATGGATTTCTCGGTTTTTGTCTATTAAAGGATCTCTTTATAGGTATACAAATATTTGACTTTAATTCTACTTTAAAAATAAAAAAAATATTTCCTATATTTTTTGCAGTTTAATAATTTTGAATTTAATCATTTGTGTTAAATAAGAGAGTCAAAAATAATTATAATGCTGATAATTATTAAAAATGATTTTGTGAATTAGTCTCATTAAAAATGCTACTAACACACATCTGATGACTGATATTTAACTTATAGTTTATTTAGATTTGTGTTTCCTTCACTTATTTTTAATTTTAAATGAGCTTTAAACTAATTTCAAGGTAAAATATATGAGATAAAAAACCAGTGCTTTCTTTTTATATATTGAGAAGAATAAAATAAAAATTAGCAAAATTATAATAAAGTTCAATTTATTTGTTAGAAGTAAATATTGCAGTGCATATCAAACAGTGCTCGGTCCAGAAAAAATAAATTATGGAAAAATGGAAAAAGTATTTGTTGTATTTTATTTTCAGATATTTACAGCTGTAAAATTCAATAAAATTAGTACAGCAAATCCTGTGTAAGTAGACCACTTGTGGTGCACTGCTGCATCCTCTATTATAAGTTGACAAATTCTGGATACATTTATTATAAGGGGAAAATTAGTTTTTTTGGTTAGTTATCATACAGTGGAAAAATAATAAATTTCCAGATTATAGGTTTTTAGGATAAACATCAAAACATATTATTCTATAAAAAAAATAATGAATAGATAATAATGATAATTAAGGATAATTTCATACTACAGCAATATCTTATAGGTGGAATCATATTTAAAAAACGAAAGAATGCTTAGTATGATAAAATGTATTTATAAAAAAAAATAAAACTGAATCGACGATAATTTAAACTTTTCTTTTTCATGAATAAAGCTGTGTTTTTTTCCCTATTTTCCTTAAGATGTGAATCACAGTTAATCGAATAAAAATAAATTCCAAAAGTATCAGACTTCAAAGGAATCAGATTCTGTTTAAACTACTTGGATTCACTGAGAAAGAAATCTAAAACATCAGAATATAATTAAATGATGAATCTTTCTTTCAAAAATGAGCTATCTATTTTCCTCAAATTTACTGATTGCCCAGCTCTTGCAGCTATACAAAGCAATAAGTATAATCAGGATTTTATATAAATTTATTTTAGTTCCCACTTCAAAAGTAAACTTAATTTTACCAAACTGATTAGTTTAAAATATTATTTTAGTTTTGAATACTATTTCATCAATTCATTGAAATTACAACACATTATATGATACGTAGATACGTTCATGGAAAAAAAAAGTTTCAGTCATTTTTTTTAAAGCAGCTCTTTTTGAAAAATTTTGTGTTTCAGTATCAGCAGTCAACATTCAAGATTGTCGAATTGTTGACAGCTGTTTTGCAATCTCTTGTCTTATTGAAAAACCTGCACTTAGCAATTGCAAAGTAATATTAAAGTTAGAAAAAAAAGCAGTATCAAAGTATATTAAATTATTAACATAAATAGAATTAGAATAATAGAAACAAGTTTATTTAACTTAACAGAATGATATCGTAAAAAACCTCAGAACCTTTCAGTTTTGCCTAACAATCAAATTGATGTTGATGCTTTAAATTTCACTTTTGTTGTTGATCTTGTTACTAATTGGTTATATTTTGACAACTCTATTATTTTTTGATTCTTAATTATTAATCTGTCTTTAAAGTTTTCATTTTTTATACTTCACATTTAATAAGGATTATAAAAATATATAAGAAAGACTGTACTGAATAAAATATTCCTAAGTTGATGAATATTTTATCTTGGTTGATTTTGATTGTCTTTGATGTTAATGTATAATTAATACTGTAAGTTAATTTAAATTTAAACAACAAATCATTCAAATATTATGCCGCAGTTCTGGTGATTCCTATATTATCTTCTAAATTCTCTTATAGGTGTTTAAGTAATGGGCAAGCCAAGGCTGGTGATTGTCATGCTCTTGTTATGTTGAACGCAGTTTCTGCTGCAATGAAAGGGTTATTGCGTCCCAGAGATTTATCAAATCAGGATAAAGGTCCAGTAGAGAATCTTACTGGTAAGTATCTGGAAGAAAAATGTATTTAAAAATTTCTTACATCAAGAAAAAAAAAACCTAATTTATTTTGTAAAATTCAACTGGATATGCTATTCTTATTAACTTGGTAATTTTTTTTTTCAATGAATGAAAGGAAAACTGTATTGATATTTTCAATGCAAAGTTTTTATTTTTAATGATTTGAGAGGTTAAATTTAAATTACATTCATTTTTTAAAAGTGATTTGTTTCGTGCTGTTGAATATTAATTTAATTTTATACTTTTTAAATAATTAGTAATTTTCCTCATTAATTTATTTGATTAGTAGTTAAGGATTTCCCAAATTACAAATGTCAAAAATACAGTAGCAGCTACAGTATCCTTATTCAGTTTTTTTATATATGGTTTAGAAAGACCACAGTATTGCACTTCATTTTGTGTATAACTGAATAACCCGGTTGCTTGAGAGCATTTAAAGTTAATGTAAAGTCATTCTAGCGATAGATGCAACAGAACAAAATAATGCGCAGTAGTAAAATTTTTTAGTGGTAGAATATAATCTGTGGTTACTCAGGCAGTATGCAGCTCAAATGTCACTAGTCGTAACTCTTTGATCACTTCTAATAATTTTATTAACACCAGCAATGTTTATTTGCGCTGGTTTTAGTGGAACTGATGTTGATGTCCACACTAAGAAATTTTAAGGCTGCTGTTTACAGGTGTTTGTCTTGACATTGAATTGATCCACGTAAGCAGCCACTCTTCAACGATAAGTATAATTTTTATGTTCACCATTTGCTTCTGAAAACTGTACCACTGTGCATTTTCTATTCTAGACATATCAATCTCAAACACAAATTTATTACTTTAATGCTTAAAATTCATTTATTCACCAAATTCATGTAATATATTCTCTTCAAATGCTCTGAAGTGAACGGGTTATTGAGTTATACGCAATCAATATCGAAGGCAATATTAAGAAATTTTGTTATAAGCCAGTAATAGCTTTATTAATAGTGGCCGCTTTTTCAGAAATTAAATTATGAACTATCTTAGCCCCCTTTAAGTTAGAATATAATGTATTTCTTTAAAACATTTTTTAAAAAATGGTAAACAGTACTGAGATAATTTTTCATTCAGAGAATACAGAGAAAAATTTCTCATAGTTTGAATTTTTGAACCAATAATGCGAAATGAAATAAGTATTTATTGACAAATATATAATTTATTTATGATATAATGAATCCTCTTCTTTAATTCCCGACAAACCAAGACGTGATGCAGTTGCGGCCTTCCACTTATATACAGGCCACGATTGTCTTTCTGCTCACTTATACCGCATGGGCCTTTCCCCCACGCCTTTTAGTCCACTTTGTAAATCTGGAGATCAATTGGGCAGGGACCACCTGCTCTATGTGGGGCCTTTTATGGGCACATTGAGTCCTCAAGATATTGGTAAACAAAAGAACTTCTAAGGCAATGACTTCGGTCTTCTTTCTTTGTTATCCTACGTTCATTTGTATTCGTTATTTATTTCATCTTTCTATTTGTACCGTTTGCCTTTCCATTGAAAATATATATAAAAAAATAATAAATCTGAAATAATTCCACATTGAAATTATATTATTTTTAAATATTATCAACCATAAATTAAAGAGAAGACTAATATGAAATTGAGTTAAATTCAAATGAAGCCTCTGATAACCGAATTCATTCTACTTGAAATTTTGAACCACTGAACTTTCTGGTAATGAATACAGCTTTCCCATGTAATAAATAATATGGAAAAGTTGAAGGCAGGTGTTTCCGAGTACGCTTTGTGCATTTTTGGCAAGGAAAGTGGGGATTCGAAAACAAATTATTAACAATTTTTTTTTATCTCCCTGTGATTGGTGACTACTAATTTTGTTTTATATATCTATAAATCCTAAGATATTGCAGCTGAATTTCTAGAGCTATCACATGTGCTCGCTTTTAAGTTGAGCTATATTTATACTTAAATTTTTTTAGTTCTATTATTAACACATTAGTACCAATAGAGAATAATTTTTTATTAATATCTTTTATATTGTATTATTATATATCTATTATTATTGTAGTTTGCTTTTCAGGTAGTTTATTTTTTTGTTTTGTTTTTTTTTGTAATTATTTCTGACAAATTGGCAATATATTGATGTAAAGTGCTCTTAGAAATGCTAGTGAGTTAATCACCTAAAAACATTAAGTGCAATGAAATCTATATTACTAACATGCATTGTTAAATTAAAAAAAGAAAAAAAATCAAATGAAATTTTATGAAGTTATTGATTTACATGTTTTAAAAATATTATTTGAAGTTTCAAAATTTATTTGATGTAAAATTTAACAATCCAATGCTTAGGGCACTGTAGTTTTGTTTTTACATAATCTGAAACTTAAAATAGTCTCAAAAGCCTCCTTAAGTTTAATATTTAAATAAGGTGCTAAAACTGAATTTTCCTCCAATTGCTGCAAACTCTTGCTATGCCTCTGGTCATACCACACACAAAAAAGAAGTGCTAACTACAAGATCATGTTACAAACATTCAGACCATTGAATTTTTTTGTGGTTTTTAAAATATTTTTTCTTAAATTATGAAGATGTATCAAATTTTGTCAACTCATTATTTAGGATGAGAGCTTCCTTTCATTATTTGGATTTTGATTTTATATTTTTGGTTCCATAGCTATATTGACAAACAAGCCTACTGATACAATAATGCAGTTGGACAAATTGTTGCTTCACCTGGAGCATAAAGAATTCACAGTGGAACCAAATATCTTAGTTTCATTACAAAACCTGATACAGTGGGTTGCTGATTGTGCTATTTACCTGCTTGCTTCACTGCCGTATCAGTCCCAAAGTCATTTGAGATTCCCGGGGGTAAGTTTCCTTTTTATTGAAAAGTTGACATTTATTCTTTGCAAATGAAGAAGTTTTGTGGAGACATTTTACTAAGTTTGAGTCTATTAAGCTTAAACTTTATTAGGACTGTCAGAAAGAAATTAAAAATTATGTCTAGCTTTTAATTCTGATCCTTCAGTTTCAATTTGGTGAAATCTACAAATCTGATTTAAAATGTTCCACACTATTGGTGTTTTAGTCTGCTTTCAAAAAGAAATGATGTTACTAGCTTTATGATGTTACTAGTTAACTGTTCATTGCCGAATGTGCTTTAAACCTTCTTCCACTCTCAAAGTATTTTAATATTGTCACTCAGTACCTTCCCCCACTTTGATCTTAATGTGCAAAATTTAAAGTTTTGGTGAAATAAGTGAATGAAGTTACCAGTTGATAGTTCACTAAAACCATTTTAAGATTATCTGTCAGATCTTGATTTATTAAATTTAAAAACTTTGCGAAATAAATTAATGTTATATAATTAAATAAGACTAAAAAAATATCTTTTCTTTCAAAATCATGACTTTTTTTAAAAATGTCATGTAAAACTAAAGCTAAACTTTTTAAAATTATTTTATAATCATCTTGATCTTGATGTGCAAAATCTAAATTTTTGGTTAAATAAAATAATAAAGTTACCATAATTGCTGACTGAAACCGTTTTATCTCACAGATCTTGATTTAGATAATTTCAAGACTTGTGCAAAATAAATTAATGTTATAAGATTAAATAAGACTAAAATAAGATCTTTTGTTAAGAAATCACGGCTTTTCCCCAAAAATGTTATATAGAACTAAAAGTTAACTTTTTAAAATTATTTTATAATCACAGTTGAACAGCCTACTTGATTTTTCAGTTAGCGACTACGAATGTTCAACACCGTAGCCTTGTAATAATTTTGACCCAATCTTGAAGACAAGGGAACTCCTGGATCAAGTAATGAAATTTGCCTCTGTGCAGGACTTTTAACTAACCCTGCATTTGCATTACATGGAGAGATAAACCGCGAAAACTTCCAACAGTTAGCCTGTCGGCAAAGGGATTCTAACCTATGATCTGTCTACCACTGACGATATTTTATGTTTGCACTGTGAACCGGGTGCTGAATTTCTATTGACCAGCCATCGCTGGAGATTCAAACTCGAGTGACCTCATAGGGAGGCAAGCGCTCTATCCCCTGAGCCACCACAGCTTATTTTACTTTTAAAATTATTTTACTTTATACCTTTTAACTATTTAACTTTTATTTGCCCTATTAAATAAGAATTTTAATTAACTGAGGCAGATATGATTCAGAAAATCTAATATCTAGATTAATTGATAATTGATGAATAATTTTGTGAGGGAAAATGATAATTATTTCTAATATGTTAATATGATGACTACAAAGAAAATTTGTTTGATTTTTTAATTGTTTTGAACTAAATTTATTTCTGTTGATAACCTCTCACTACTTGAATTTAAATTACTAATTATGTGCTTTTCTTCAAAATTAAACAGCCATATATTATTCACTTTTGTGTAATTAACATTACTGCCATAGTTGATGTCATTATGGAACTCTACGTTATGAGTTTAATACAATATACAGTTTAGTGTTATGCTGAAATTGATATTATTTGACCATTTTATATTGCCTCTATTATAAATCAATGTTTTGACATTCCTCCTGTTGTCCAAATATAGTTGAGTTTTCTTGTTGTCGTCGGCTGTCAAGGCAAAACAGGTGCTTTTGTTCTTGTTTTCCAGTGGCGCCGTCTTTGGCCAATAATTCCACTTCTGCAACACCCATATGTCACACACACCCGTTCATAGGGCGGACCCATTCATACTTCCATTCATTTGTCCACAGATCATAATTTTGACCTGAACCAGAAAACAACCAATCTCCAATTCAGTACCCCCAGAGGTATTGATTTGTTATGGGAATATGGTGGACTTAGTGACCCAACAGATTTAACATGCACCAGTCGCCATTTACTACATGGTCGTCTTTGACTCACAAACGTGAGTCCAGCTCTCTGCCAACCAGGTTATCCCGGCCTAGTTGATTCTTAAATTCATTCTATAAAAATTGCTTTGTATAAATATTAGTAAACTAATTTCAATTTCTTTTCAAAGTTAAAATGTTTTATTCTGCAAACCTTAGTTACTTATAGAGTTATAAAAAGTAATACTCTATATTTGCCATTTAGAAATCAACGTCACAGTTATAACATATTTTATTTCCATATTGTTAAGGTAAAGCCGCTGCAGTAGAATCTGCAATTAAATATATGTGAGCTATTTTTTGTAATTATAATATCAAAATTATTTCTATTGTTGATTTTCTTGGTGATAATTATTGTATGTATATCACCAGAAGAACATAGCAGGGAAAGAATGTGTCTGTTTTTATTAGGGTTTTTGAAAATGTGCTTTTATATTGAAGGGTTTTATAACAAAATGTAATATTAATTTTCCTTTTCTAATGTTTTTAGGGAGGTTTAATCTCAGATGCCAAGTCACTTAATAATTTACGAGAACTTCTTGTCATCATAAGAATATGGAGCTTTTTGAATGAAAGCTGTCTACCTGTGTTTACAAAAATGTCAGGTAGTATTTATTTTTTTCTTAATACTTGCTTTTTTACATACCTTCAGTTGTTAGTTATTAAGTGTCAAAAAAAGTATCAAGTTAATAGTAATAATTTAAAGTTACTTTTTATGTTTTATTAGAAACAGATCTGGGAATCCGTTGTTAATTTCTTGAGCAATAACTTATTAGCAATTGTTTTTAAAAGGTGCAAATTAATCGTAACAAGTTTTATGAATATTCATGTTTTATTTTTACTTAAATCCAATTATTACAAAAAGATAAATATCAAGCATGTTTATCAATTTTCCAACTCTCCTGTAAAAATAAAAAAAAATCTCCTTGAAATTTTAAAAAAATTTCACAATTTTCAAAAATATTTAATTTTTGAAATGTAATTTTTTTAAAAACATTTTAAAATATGAATGTTAGTCTCACTCCTGGAGGTAAAATCCAAAAACTTTTATAGTATAAATCCGTTATTAAAATATCTGGTTTTGAGAGAGTACTAATATAATGAACATGGTGCGTATCATTTTTAAACAGTGCTTATTTTCTATGTTAATGTTTTAAAAGCCCTTAAAGGTGCTTTTTACATTGGGTGTTTTTAAAAAATGCTTAATCTTCCCTTTTCAAAAATGAGATTTTTTTTCTTTACAACATCAATTTTCGCCACATATTATGCAAAAGCGTGCTTGTCACATTGTTGTATTCAAAGTTTTCACAATTCATTCAACCACAATCTATTTTAGTGTACCGTCTGTCCGTAGCGTATGAAAGCATCAATCATTTTACAGGATTTATGAAATACTTGCGAGTCTGCATTTACGTATAGTGAGCTGGGTTCGGTGAGATTATTGCACTCTCATGTGCAACTTTGCATTATGCAAGATATTCTCAATTTCAAGCTTCATTTTCCACCCTCTCAAATCATACCGAAAAATCTCTCGATCATTTTTTAATGGCTGATATAATCAAGAAAAGAGTTTGTCAAAAACTAGTTATTTTATCATGATCATGTAAAGTCTTTAAACATTATTTTGCATTTTGTTAATGTATATAATTCTTGCAAATATTTTTTGTGTGCTTAAAAAGTACTTAAAAGATGCTTGTTTTTTGTTGAAAGAGTTAGCTACACACCCTGATAAAACTTGTGTCTTGTGAGTAGCATAATTTGTTTGTATCACATCATCAAAATCAAGTTTTTTCAGTTTCCACAAAAGGAAGCAATATGAGTTATAAAATGTGCCCCATCGTCATGACATATTTTTATGCAAAAAAATTCTCTAATTGAAAATAGTTTGTTATGTGTTTTAATTTTACTTAATTTTTATTCAATAAAGTCTTAGTCTTATGAATACATTTTTGAAGGCAGAAATTTAAAATATTTTACTTGAACAAATAAAAGTTTGTTACTCCCAGCTTAAATTTTTTTTTCCGCTTTATGAAATTTCAGCATGCTCTAATTTCCTATTTTTCTGGCTACTGCAAACACAAATACACAAAATCTTCCTATTTTTGCTTCTCTAATGCTTGCAGCTATATAACTTGAAAAAAAAAATTATGTATAAACAGTTAAAAAGTCAGAAAATTACATTTGCCCATTATATTTATGAAATTGTTGTATTATTGTGCACTAAAAACACATATATATTGTTCTATGAGCATTTTAAATGTTTTATATTACTATTTTAGATAATTTGGATGTTCTATCACTTTTGTTTAAATTGTTGACAAAAACTCTAATTACACATGGATCAGAACCTGAGGATACTTTATTAGGTATGAATGTTAATTCTTTTTTTACTATTATTTTATTTAAACTACTTATGTCAACGATAACTTTAATAGCAAATTAATTAAATCAGTGCTAAAATTAACTTGGTGTTATGTTACAAAGTGCAGAATGAATTTTTTCATCCAATTACTTTTTGGATCCCATTAAATTTTGTAATGGAATGTCAAAAATACCATCAGGAGTTTATTAAATATATATGCACCTAAAGTTTTTAATATTAGGTTATTTGGGGTTAATATTTTTAACTGTTTTATCTGTTCAAAATAAATATGTTGGTGTTCATGTTTTTGTTTTACTTATGTAAAAGTAAAATTTTACAAAGTTTAAGATAATGTTTCATAATAGCTTAAAAAAATGAGGCTAATCTGAAGTAATTTGTAACTGATTTTCGGCACCCAAAAAATTTAGAAGTCAGTCTTCAATATACGTTTGATTCTTTGTTTTGGTTGATAAATATACTTTATCTTTTTTTTTATCTTAACTTTTTAAAGGTTTTATAAGTAATAAAAAAAAGTCACCATTATGAAAATGCTCACTAATCTATGAACTAATATTTATTCTGTAAAAATAAATTTTATTTACTACATTTAAAAAAAATGCTTTTTATAATATTTTAAAAGTTAAATAATAATAATATTGTAATTATCAAAAAGTATAATTTCGCGATAAAAAAATTGAAATGAAATTTTTTTTTAAATATGATATTAAAGGCCGGCTAGATTGAATTAACTTCTTTTTTTCTTACTGCATTTTTTAATGTTTTAAGAATAAATTTAATGCACGGTAATATGAGCAAAAAATTTAAACTTTTAGTTTCATTTTGGATTTGTTTTGTATGGGCCAGAAAACAAATATTTTTTTTTTTGCATCTTAAAAACAATTCAGTTTTTATTTTATCTGCTTATGAATAAAAAGTATTTAATGTTTTGAGTATTTTTTTAATATAAATGCTCTCAGAATTATACAAGTTAAGCATTGCGCCAAAAAAAAATTTTCTTGTTTGTTTTCTTGAACGTTTGCTTATTTAACCTATTTATAATTATTTTTCTTTTCATGTATTATAAATATGTTTGTAGCCGGTATAAATAATTAGATCATTTCTAAACAATGAACACAAACTCTTTTTATCATTATAGAAATGTTTTTAAATTATGTTCCATATTATCCTCATTATTCTTTGATTTCATTTTAGACACCCTATTTTATTTAAATTGGACCTACTTTTTTTTCATGAAAGATCTTTTATTTTATTTTTTATTAGTCAGAAAATTAATGCACCCAATTAGTTCTCATTCAAAGTTTTTGGTACTTTATTAGATGTTTTATTTTAAAATTTAAACAAACTGAAATTATAATTTATGCAATTAATACTTAATATAAACTTATATTGCAGATGAATGTAGCCTTCTCCCGAACCAAGTGCTTGTACCGATAATTGAATTAGGAACACAAGCTTTAGGTGTGTATTTTGCACTTGCATTTGTGATCAATAACAGTACAATTATATATCACTTTTCTTTTTTTTTATGAATTCGTTTGAAATTTCAAATCTAGTCATTATCGTAAATAACAGGAGTCATCTGCTTACACACTATAATGCATCAATTGTGGCAAAAGTTGTGGAGGTGATGGGAATATTTAGCAATAATTGTGTGTCACTTAGGCATGTAATTCTCAATTGTTAAGTACAAAAAATGAAGTAAATAAGCGTGCTAGCAGATTTATGTCGGCAAAATTGTTAACAGATTTTAAATATATATGCAATTTTAAATATATATACCCATGAATAACGATTTCTCACTCTTAGTGTCTTTTCAGCTTGGTTCTCTTTAATCTTCTATATCAATAATGTTAAAAAATCATGGTATTTAGAGGGTCCTCTAGTATTATTGCCTTGAAATACTGACATTTCGAGTAACCTTTCAACAAGGAAGAAGAAGTATTTTAAAATTGTTGGAAAATTCTTTCTGTACTCTCTATCTTTATTAAAAAATCATAAGAACCGCGGCTCTTTTGAGTGTTCATCTTAATGTTACATTTTGCTTTGCTGCATGAAAACTATGACACTTAGAAAACTTGGAAGACTAAATGATACTTAGAAAAGTGTTCAGGAATTATGATGAAATAAAAAAAATAATTAAAAAGTTATTAATTGTTAAGCTTGTTGGAAAAAATACCATCGTTCGCTCTTTAGACTGCAGGGATACCACTACAGAGTTAA
Organism: Parasteatoda tepidariorum; assembly: GCF_043381705.1. NCBI lineage: Eukaryota > Metazoa > Arthropoda > Arachnida > Araneae > Theridiidae > Parasteatoda > Parasteatoda tepidariorum. The sequence continues at coordinate 850,889 of NC_092211.1, forward strand.
AAGGTTTCCATGTGTTTGTTTATAAACTTAACAAGGTGATTTTTAAACAAATTTCAATTTGTTCAAAAAATTTTACAATTTAAAGCGTTTTTTGGTGAATTTTCTACCTTTTTTGTTCTTTTTGTTATTTTTCATTGCTTTACATTACATTTTGCTTTTTCTGTTCAAAAAGACTAAGACTTAGAGACTTGAAATCAAGAAAATGTGTCGAAATGCGTACAAGGAAAAAAAAGTATGATTCTATTGTTATTTCGAGAATTTACTACAATAGCTTCAGTAACTGTTAAGCTTGTAATAAAATAAAAAATAGCTGTTGAAATGGAAATACAGAGTTGAAATTTAATATACTAATATCAAGCAACATTTATAATTTTAACGAGAGTTCTTTTCGAAATTCCCATTTGCTTGATAGTTATTGCAATAAAAGGGCTTTTTTGTGATTTTTCACTTTAAATATTATCTATTGTTGTAGAAAATTTATTTTTCCCCCACGAAATTTATTTATTTATATTTTTTTTACTTTATTAACTCACGTATGAGTAGATGCGGATTAAACATTACAAAAAAGAGAGAGAGAAAGATTATGTGTTGTCAGATATAAATCTTAATATTTATAGTGAAAATTTTAAAATGTTTAAAAAAAAAACTTAAAAAAGAGTGCTAATAACCTTCCTCTATTTGAATTAGTATAAATTTTGTAAATGAGTAAAATTACTTTTCATTTATCTCTTCTGATTGAGTCACACATACTTTGTTCCTTTGGCTAAGCTTTTTTTAAAAGTTCAAAGGATTATTTTAAAAATTCAAGTGATGATCCATTTCTTTATGTTAACAAATGTTCTTGCATAAAACTAAAATGATTGTTTATTTAATAAACCAAAATGTTCTGCTTTTTTGTGGAAAATATGACATTTAAGAAGAAGTAAACAATGATGAACAAGAATCGATTATGGGGGTTGGTGAGCGAAGTGAGCAGGGGTTGTAGCCTCGTAGTAAGACGAAAGTGAAGGCATTTTAGCTTTATGCAAACAAAAATTTTTGATATTTTTTCATTTAAAAAAATTTATATATATATATTTTTTTTAATCAATAAATTACATTTAAGTTTAAGATTGTATTTAGGTATTTAACAAAATATAATTAAATTTGTATGCATTTTTATGAGAATTTCGATTATAATGGCAATTTTTATGTCTCCAATATAATGACATCTTGTAATTTATGATATTTTTATCCAGTCTGACAGCTTCATATAAAGTCCTACTGAATGTATAAAATATTTTTATTAATAATTGCCAGAGAAAATTAAAATAAATCTGAGTATCAAATTACATCATTGCTTTGATGCGACTGTGATCCAAACACCTGCCTGTTTTAATTTAAAGTCTTGTACCTAATTGAAATCAAGTCTTGATTATTCAAATATAACTCCGTTCTTGTTCTGAATTTCTTTGTTTTGTCTATCATTAGACAGAATAATTATCAATATGCATATTAATAAATGAATAAAAAGGCTGAGTTTTTGCATTTAGAATTGGGAACCCATTTTTAATATAAAAGGACACAGAAATTTGGATGCCCTGTTTCCTAAGAACCGATACTTTCCAAAGTCTATTGGAATCACTGGAAAACATTAAAACTATATTATTTGTTGTCTTTTCAATTGAGGATTTAATATATCTTAATTTTAGGTGTTGCTAGCCCAGCCCTGTTCATGAACTCTTTACCTTTACAATTTGAGTACAACTCTCAACCTGAGTTCTTACGGTACAACAGTAAAGTTCATACCATTGAAGGGACCATTCCTCAATTTCACAAGACTGATATTGTAAGGCATGTTAGTTTGGGACGTAATCCATCACTTGTGAGACAATGTACAAGGTGAGAAAAATTATTAAAATAATAATTTTAATTGCCCTCGGTATACAACCGTAATTTTTGTATGTTGTTTAATTATATACATAACAAGTTATCATTGTATAATTATATTTAGAAAAATGAACAGATTTCTCCAATTTTGCTCTGGCTGCAAAACCTTAACTAACCAATGTCATGCGTGCCGATTCTACTGTTTTCTAATGAAGACTCCTGTATTTTATGATTAACTCCTGTTTACCTGTATATTCTCAAATTTCTCCATATTTGTTGAAGAAATTAGAAACAAAAATTGGTGATAAAATATCCACTGATGGCAAAAATACTTCTCTTATTCCTCAACAGAAAGTGCTATTGCCAGTACTGCAATGTGTTGAGTGTTAATAGTTTAAGTCGAGCCGCGGTGGCTCGGGATTGAGCATTTGCTTTCCAATGATGTGAACCCAGGTTCAAATCCCAGCGATGACTGGTCGAATTCTGCTTCCGGCTTTTAACGACCACAGTGCTAAGGTAAAATATCTTCAGTGGTAGACGGATCACGAGTTAGACTCCCCTTGTCGTCAGGCTAACTGTGAAAGGTTTTCGTGGTTTTCCTCTACATTCAAGTTAGTTCCATCAAAAAGTCCTCCATGAAACAAATTTCTCCCAATTCTTGATCCAGGAGTTCTCTTGTCTTCTGGATTGGGTACAAAATTACAAGGTGACAGAGTTGAACGTCAGTAATCGTAAACCCAAAATTTTGTCGGTTAGTAAAATCTCCTTCATTTTATTTCGGCAATGTTGGCAGGTATGCAATGAAAAACTACTTATCATTATGAAAACATTTAATGTGAAGAATGTGATTAATTTTTTCATTGTTTCATCAGTAATAGTCTTAAAATTAAGTGTTACAAACAGTTGAATATACCGCTTTGGAATGGCATCTAGTATAGATCTGAATTAGCTTTGGTGTCTGTCCAAGCTAAAAATGAATATAATATGAATTAGGGTAATTTTCCACTCAAATGTTGGAATAAAATCTTCTGACTTTTCCAGAATTTTCATTAAAATTTCAAATAAATTCCTTATTATGATTTTTTTATAAAATGCAATATTTCATCAAAAATAAAAAATATATATTTACTAATTGAACAAATATATATATTTTTTCAATTAGCAATGAAACTTATTTCTTGATAGAAAATGGGCAATATATTAAATTTTGTAAAAAACATAATTTAACTAAGGGGTATTAATTTAATAAAGGGGTAAAATAATTTAACGTGGGGATTTTAGTATTATAGACAATAATATGAATTTAAGACAGAAGCATTATTTTGGATAGAAATAAAGAAAATATAAAAAATCTTTATGAAGCAATATATTGATTATTATTTAGTCTGCCATCATACACCCTATTTATGATTAGGAAATAAGAAAAATCTTAAAAAATAAGCTTAATTTTTAAAAACTAAGTATTTTTTAACTAGTTTGAAACTGGAAATTATTTAACAAAAAAATATTTTTCTCAAATAAATATTCTAATTTTAATAATTCTAAAAAATTCAATCATGGCAAAATTTTTACATGGAATAATAAAAACATGTTAGACATTAAGCAGTATTGGTTACTTATTGTTATCCTTAATTTTAAAATTGATTATTTTTCAGTTTTTTTTTAATTTTGGCCAAAACATGGAACGAAATATAATGATAACTAATATAATGATAATTAAAGTAATGATTATAAATAATATAAAGGAAATATAATGACTAAAAATAATGATAACTAGCCATTGAGGTTCAAAGTAAATAAGTTTAACAAAGTAAACAGTTAGGAAAAACTTTGCTGTAACATGGTTACATTTTTTTAGATTATAACTATTATTATATCATTAATTTGTAAAAACTAATCTTTGTTTAAAAATTTGTTTTAAAACTCTTCTTCAATCTAGCAATATTTGCAGTTCTAATTCTATGTTTTTAAGCTTTCTGAATGAATCAATTTTTTGTTTCAATCAGAAATCAGATATAAGATGACTTGCTTCTTTAATAGGTTTTTTGATGAACTATGTTACTTTTTCAGAGTTATATGTTACTTTTTTTTTTAGTTTTAAATTTTTTCAGATTTTGTGCGTAAAATATTGCCTTTATCTGTAATTTATATACTTTTGTGTTTTTAAATCTACATGGTAAATCATCTACTAAAATTTTTTTTTTAACCAAAAAATGATTTTTTTAAAATTGAAAAGTAAATTTAACTTATTGTATAAAAAATTATATTTCTGATGAGATATAGCCTCGTGTTGCAAAAATGTATTCTGGAATTCTGGAAAAATCCAGGAATTTTATTTCTAAATTTGAGTGGGAACCCTGACACAGCTTTGATTATGAGAGCAAAAATTGCTATCTGAATTATGGATTTTGGCTATTCGAACAGTTAATCTCCCAATACATTCAAATTAATGGGGTTCTTATGTAATTTGTATTTCTTTGATTACAATTGTTATAGAATATACTGTTTCTTACAGATGTTACAGTTCCTCCATGTTAAAAGCTGGAGTACGATCAGCTGCCACAAGAGTTTGGGATCAACGTTGGTTGAGGTTTTGTCCTTGTGGTGGTCAGTGGAGACTGCACATTGCTCAAAAATGATTGTACTCTTTGATCAACCAAATTTTGTAATATTTATTTTATGCATCTTAAACGTAAGTGCTTGTAAATATCATTTACTTGAGACTTTATATCAAGTTATATTACATGTTTGAAATTGTTGATAATATTTTTATTATTTGTTTGATAATTTAAGATTTTTTCTTCCTTTCCAAACAGTATTTCCTGTTAATATCAATGCATTTTTTTCAAATCTCATTTTTAAATGTGTTTTTTTTTTATCAAAGTATGATGTACGTGTATGCCGCATTAGTTTATGGGAAGAAATACTTTTTGCATAGTAACATAAAAACTTCAAAAACATTTTTTCCAAATTACAAATTAAAATTTAATGAAAAATAGAATTTAAAAGAAGTAAATGTTAAATAAAATATATATATTTTTTGTTAATTTCTAAATGAAATTAGCTATTTAACTCCCAAATAAAATAATTTCATACCATGAGCCCATCAAAAAATGTAAAATTTAGATTAAAATTGTAAATTAATTTTTTTAAATTAAATTTTAATACTTTTTGATTTAAGTATCACTAATTTTAAATGCAACTAAATTTCCTATAAAAAAATATTAATTTGAATACAACTCCTCAATTCAGCATTTTAAAAATTCTGTGGTTATTGAATTTTTAATTAGATTAAAATCATTTTAAATAAACTGTACAAAGAGATCAATTCTAATTCTTGGAACAACTGGTCTTCATTCAAAATTTAATAATCATCAGCGTCTAAAAATTGTAAATTAATACATGACCCCAGTTTGCTGTATTAATCAAGGTAGAAAATTTAATCATTCAAGTTTTTTTTCTTTACAATATTTAAAAGTCATAAAAATTCTGAAATAACAAAGCAGGTAGAATGTATAAGATACTTCAATCACTTAGCAGAATTATTTGTGGATGGTTACCCATTTCAACAAATCAAATTTTTACAATTTAAAATTGCCTATTAAATAATGATAGATTAGACAAAAAATCGGAATTTCTTGGATCTATAGAAAAGTGATGCGTCTAAATACATTTGTATTTATTAAAACTTTTTAAAAGTTCATTGAAAAAATTACATTGTTCAGAACAGCAGGTACTACGTTGATAGGCGATTCTGAAACTATATAGGCTTGAATTTTGTAACTTTTCAATCTATCATATTGAAATATATATATACACTTTAATAAAAGTGTTACAAACATTATTATATTTAAAAATATTTTGTTTGTTTTTTAAGAAAATTTGATGTAAAAGTATGTATAGTTAAACAAAAATAATAATATATATATTTCCAAAGATTTTCATAAAATAAAAAATTTAACATAACATTAAAATTTATTTATATTAATTTAATAGAAATTTTTTTTTATATAAATATTACCTGTCCATCTGGAAAAGATGATATGTTGGAAGGTGATACTGAACTTTTTATTCTTTTTAAAGGAAGGCTGCAAAACGTTCCAAATTCGTAAAATGCTTTTTATGTTTTAGTATGCTAAACTCCATTAAAAATGTATGTTCACCATGCTGTAAATATATAAGTTCATTGTTTCATCTGTAAATTTTTCAATTTGATTTGTAGTGTTGACATTTAATGTTAAAAACATATTTTTTTTAATATTTTTGAATACTTTGTTTTAATTATACTTAGTTTTGTATTGACGGGACATGTAAATATTTTTTTAATAAAATTGTATTTTGAAGATAGTCAGCTTTTTTTTCTTCACTTGTTACATACATAACTATCATAAAATTACCGTGTATTGTCACGTGAAAAAGGAAAAATTTTGAAATTAATTAAAATGAAATTGGTAATACTTAATACTCTGAGCATTAGTCCGAGCTTTTAAGCTGTCAGTTTTTTTTTCACCAAAAAACTGTTTTTTTCCCCCATGTTATTCAATGGGGGAGTAGTGCAAAGTTGGGAGATTTGTGTGCAGGTGTCTCAACACTTGAAGAGTTATAGGCGGCAAATTCAGTTTGAAAATTTTATATATTTTGCTGAAGAAAGCAAGAATGTAATCTGGCCTTTAAATAGTAGTCGATTTTTTCTTTGCACAAGCTTTTTGTATTTGGATGTTGTACTCTATTCTGTCAAGTCTTTTGTTTGTGTCGAATAGGGGGAGACAAGAAAACAGTCCTGATCCTATCCTTCTTAAGTGACCACACTTTTTGTCCTTCCTTCCTTCCTTCCTCAATGGCACGACAGCCCCGGGTGGGCCCTGGCCTTCTCAATCAACTTCCTCCAGGCCTTCCTCTGCCTGGCAGTTGTCTTCCAGTTTGAGACTTTTAAGACTGAACTGAAAAGTCTCTTTCCACGCAGTCGGCCCATCTCCGCTTTGGTCGACCTCTGGGCCCTGATCCGATGGGCTGAGCCGAAAAGATTATGTTTGTCGAACACTCTCTGTTCATTCGAATGATGTGACCAGCGCATTTAATTCTTTGGATTTTTACATACTTGACAACATCAGGCTCTCTAATGGCCCGATAGAGTTCTGAGTTTGAACGTCTGTACCAAGTACCATCAACTTGTACCACACTTTTTGTGACTGACTATAATACAGACACACTTTTTCTGTATTCAATGAAAAAAATAACATTGAAAAACATCACACCATTTAACATTAAAGTCAGGATATCTGCGCAGCTGGAAAGTCATGAATTTCAATATTGAACAAAATTTGTCATGAAATGTCATAATTTTAACTATTTTTTTAAAAAAAATCATGAAAAGTCCCAGATTTAGGTCGCTGAAAAATTTTAATATTCAAAATGGAATTCCCTTCCCCCTCCTTGTGCCAATTTCGTGGTGTCCAAATATCTGAATTTATAACAAAATCCCTAATCACAGTCATATTTTATTAAAATATAGAATGTTTTTATCATGTTCTTTAAAATTTATGATGCTCTTTTAAAAAATGAAAGAAAAAACATTTCTAAAGGCAATTATCTTTTAAACGTCTGTGATTTCAGAATTATTATTATTATTTATTTTTATTTTATTTTATCAATTTAAAATTCTAGCTGAAGCAAGCCTGTCATTGACGAATTTTTTTTTATTCCGAAATGAGAACAGAAAAATCAGAAGTATTTCTTTCCTTTCAGATGAACCAGAAAAGTATCTTTAGAATACAAAGAAAAAAAAATTTATTTTCTTTTGTATTTTTTCAGCTATTTTATTGCTTTAACTCTTTCTTTTCTCTGTTTCTTAAATTTAAAATCTATAAATATAAAGATGCAGAGTATAACAGTTTTGGTTATACCTATCATTTCAATTAATGTTATTATAATGCTTTTTTAAATTTATTGTTGTGTTTTTGTTGGAGAAAATAGTAACTTCGTTAAGTCATGAAAAATTCTTGGAATTAGTCATGAATTTGAAAATCTGAAATGTAGCAGATACCCTGTAAAGAATTCCATGCTTAAATTGTTTGAAAGAAATTTAGTGGTCAGATTTATATATATACAGGGTTATTCATAATTCCCTCCGGGGTTTCGAAGCGTTATAGTAAAAAAACGCAGACAAATATGGCAACAACAAAAAAATGAAATTATTCCGAAAGTATTCAAGTTTTAATTTAAGCAGTTGCCGGTAGATGGCAGTAACATGTACCGCTGAAGCCAGTTGCAGTAAAGAAAAATGGCGTTTACAGGCGGAGGGAATTGTGAATAATCCTGTATATACTATATATAATGTCTGACTATTTCCTTGACATATGGAAAACTGCCAGTGTCATACTGATCCGTAAATCCCTCCTCATCATCCAATCCAACAATCACCCTATAAGTTTGCTTTCTTCTTTTGGAAAAAATCCTTGAAATAATCGTTTACTGCAGAATAAACAACTACTTAATTGGGCGATCAGTTCGGTTTCAGAGCAGTACTAAATACTGCTAAGCAGTTACAGAGAGTTGTAGACAGCCGTCTTTAAACAGCCATCAGACTTCTTAGTACTTGACATTAGTCTGCAAGTTCATGCAACTAAACTTCCCACCTGGGATAATCAAATTGCTCTATAATTCCAATAAAAAAATTTATACTATAAAATTCTACTCGTTTTCGAACCTTGAGAAGTGAAACAATAATTAAAAATTATTTTTTACATGGGATTAACGAATTTTATAATTGTGTGGAATGGTTTTTTAATTGGTTTTAAGAGCTCCGGGTTATAGCAAAGTACGTTAAAAGTGAATTTAACAGTAGGCCTAAGATTTCTCTACTGTTCTAACTAGTAGTGATACTATATTTTCCACTTCGCGATTACAAAATACAATTCCAACGGTAAAAAGATATGCTTATTCAGAGAGAGTACGTTTATGTATAAGATTTCCTAACTTAATTGTTAGCATTAATTAATTAGCATATTTATGGTCACCGCATTTGAACCATTAATATTAGTACTTCAAAAATGAAAATACGATTATTAGAACAAAAGTTATTTAGGATATCTTTTTTAATTTGCACATCCTACATAAAAACCAGATCACTGCGTTCACTCATCGGTTTTATAAATTGATTCGGTAAATTTATTGCTAGCCAAGTCGAAACATATATTATATTGACCAGTTAAGCGCGGTTGACGTTATTATATATCGATTCAAATCTCAATTGCAGGGCGCATGACGTGTATACTCGTCGTGTAAAATAAAAATGAAAAATGCTATTGATAACCAAAACTCAATATTTCTACAACATGCAATAAGAATATTATTTGGGGTTTGTTTTCATTGTATTACAGAAAGAACTGATAATTTTTGTCTATGTTTCAGAGCTGTGGGAGAAGGTTTGTGGGAATTTGAAATATTACTTTTGAAGCAAATTATAAACACAATCACAGTTCTCGGTTAGTTGCATCATAAAGTCCTTAACACAGGCAAATTTGCCTCAATGCTTGTGACAGGAGTTCGCTTGTCTTCTGGGTTGGACATGGTTAGTCGTAAACTGAAAATTGGGTTGGCGATACAACGCCGGTTATAAAAATTTTAAAAAAAATTAACAGGACAGTAACTGACTCTTAGTTCTATCTGACAGTCCTAGACATTCTTGAGCACAAGAATCTGAAGGATCCGCTTTATATTTTTTTCTGATATTAAAACTCATGCATTTTATTATTTTTTGATAATTTAATAAGTTTCTCATATTAGTAAAATATTTTAGAAATAAATTGTTAAATTATGATTTTTAAACAGAAATGTTGTCTTTCCTCGTTTTTCGTAAATTTAAAATGGGACCATTTGCCCATGATAGCATATATAGCATTCGTAGCAATATCGTCCTGGATTTAGATTGTGCTTTTTTGCTATGCAACTCAGTCGAAAAATTTGTTTTGTATTTCTGGTCACTTGAAGAAAAGAAAGACTTTTTTAAGTTTGCGTTTTTCACTCATAAAAATGTGTCAAAATCCGAGAAATCTAATCGCAATCAGTGAAACATATATAATTTTCAAGTTCTTTAACGTCTATAAATTTTGAATTTCGGATAGAAAATCTTTTTCGGGGCTTAGTATTATACATAAAGTAACTAGTACATAAATTTTACATAGACTTTCTTACTTTTTTTTTCTAAAATTCGGCTTTGCTGTTCCACTTACTATTATTACCTCTTTGCCACCACAGTTGAAGAGGTCTCAACAACCTCTTCGTATAAATGCAGCGTTGCCCAGAAAACGCCATTTGAGCAAGTGAGGTTATTTAACACTGGCCTTTTAGCGTCAAAAAACAGCTTATTATCAATAAAGTGAATGAAACAACGGTATATAAACCGAAATTTAATCGATAAATATTTTTTATGTTACAATGATTTTGATTTCTTTTTAATATGCTCTTAAAAAACAACTGAAATTTTTGAAAAAGCGGGAAATCATTTAAAATACTAAAACAATAATATATGCTAAAAGTTTAACAAAAAGTAAATTGTTATCTTATAGAAGTTTTGAATTCTTTTCAATTTGTGCTTTAACAACTGAAAATGTTGAAAAAGTGGGAAAACTTATCCATTTAAGGTAATTAAAAGCAGATATAACAGACTTTATTTTATATTTAATTATCTTTACTTCTTAAAGACGCTTAAGAAGTCAGTGTCTCCAAAAGGGTTGCATTTCATTTTATTTATTTATTTACTTATTTATTTTTTATTCTTTGCACATACCATATCTTGACATTCTCAACAGAACAGCCCCCCCCCCCCTGGGGAGTAGAAACAAATCGAGAACCCAGCATATTTCCTGAAAACATTTGTCATCGAATTAAGAAACAAATTCTGATCAATAGAGAGGCCAAATAAAGTAATATTCATTTTATACTCATCATTAATTTAGATAAGCAGTAGCCAAACATCTCATTAAAAAAAATTAATAAAAGATTTTTCTTTAAATTTTCTTTTTCACTTAAAACAATTGATTTAGAAACAGAGTTCAAATAACACTTTAAGAAATAATGAAACAATTGATTTAGAAACAGAGTTCAAATAACACTTTAAGAAATAATGAAGTGAATAGAATAATATAAATAAATTTATAGACTAACTTAAATGATGAACTGTTTTTATTTTATTTTTTTATTCTCAATTTTGAAAGACGCTTTTCAAAATGTATACAGCTTTTTTATTGAGTAAGAGTTTGAATTCCTATTTTTTTTTTAATGATAATGATTCTGAAGGGGGGGGGAAGCAAAGTTTCCGATCATAGTTCCCCGTACGCTCATTCCATGGTATTGAAAAGCAAAGCCTTGCAATACATGTAAGGGTCACAGTACCTTTACAACAATTTTTTTTAAAAATAAAGGTATAATCATTTATTTTGTGGATGCTTTATATGCTCATTTAACTTATAATCAATAATTCATCTTCAAAAAATAATTAAACTGTTTAATTTTTTTAAAATTTAAAAAAAAAATTTAAAAAATTCACATTTTTTAAATCCCCAAGGCTTTTTTATTTTAACATAATTTCAAAAAAATTTTTTCATAGTGCTTACAATATTCATTTCAACAATTTTGTGCATTCATTTGTTGATATATCAATTAGAATATTTTTTATAGATTATTTTGTAAAAAAGTAGAAACAAAAGGTTAAAAAGTCTTGTTAGGTATGTATGACATGCTGTAAAAATTGTGATACCTCATAAAATGCTAATTCCATGCATAGTTTAAATAAGTGTATTATACTTAAGATAAAAAAAAAGTTTACTACAAAGCTTTATCTTAAATAGAAAAAATTCCTTAGGGATTTAACTGAGATTAAAACACAAAATTATCATCTATGAGAAAAAGCACTTTAAAGTCTGTCTACTAAGCAAGTTTCCGTATTAGGACAATTTAAAATCATTCATAACTTTTTCAAAAATGTAGATAAAGAGATGATTTTTTTAAAGTGCATTTGAAATAGTTTGAAGTTTTATTATAAGCGAAAAGTTTTTTTCCGATATTTTGGTCAGTTTTTGGGTACTGTGACCCCTTTGTCGCCCTCACTATTTGCCTTCTAATAGAGTAGGTATTTCGAAATTTTTTTTCTCCATAGCCTATGTTACATTAATACGTATTTCACTTTTACAGCAGTTGAATAAAATAAAAGATCTGAATAGTCGAGGGTGGGGCGAACGGTATTACTGAAGTGGAGCTTTTGATGAAGATTTTGATTTCATTGATGAAGTGGAGCTTTTGTGTGAATAGAAAATTACCTCTTGACCTTCCGCTATTCACACGGATAAATTTAGCTATAAAAAGTGAAGGATCTATTTTTTCTGTAAAAATCATTACTCTTATTGTTCAATTGCAGGCCCGTAGCCAGGGGGGGGGGCGTCGGGACAAATCCCCCCCCCCGAAATTCTGGGATTCAAACTTTTTAGTCTTTGTTTGAGCTTCTCAGTATAAAGAAAAACAAAAACTGTCGAATCAAACCTTTTATTAACTAACTTTATTAAGCATATTTCGGGATATTCCGGTTTGTCCTAAAAAAGTAATCAAAAAACTTTCTTTAAATCCCCGTCACATGTCTTTGTAAACTTTGTTTACAAATTGATTATAATTATGTAATATTAATTGAAAAATAATTATTATGTAATATTTTTTAATTACTAGTTCAACTTTTGCAAACAACAGAATAAACAATATTTGTTAGAATGTTTTCCCCCTACTTTGCATGTCTGAAACCGTCCTTGCTTCTTACCAAATCCCCCCCCCCTCAANCCCCCCGAAAAAAAATCCTGGCTACGGCCTTGTTCAATTGGGTGGTCATACAGTCGTTTCCACTTAATGGCATATCGAATAATCGAATAACCCGTTTATACGAATAAAATTTAAGGGGACCAAATCATTTTATATTAAACTAATGTTAAATTTCCCAGTTTAAACGGATATTTTTTATTTTGTCCACCCCTAAATGCATAAATAAGAGGTACTGAAATGAAAAAAAAAAACTGTTTATTTTGGAGAAATGTTTCACCAGCTAAAATGGAATTTCCGTTTTTCAGTTAAGATAAGGATACAATAGGTGTTCAATAGCGACTTCCTGTTCATTAATTGGTCTAAACAGGTGTTATGGGTAAAGATGAAAAATTAGTCCAATCTTGCTGGCAGTTAACATTGACGTAAACGAAGGGGGTCTTTGACTTGCTTCACTCACTCATCATTTAGAATGTAAAAGAGGTGTGGAGTGATTTGTTTTGTGGTCAAGATGCGTGGTCCGCTCCAGGTGCTCTATTAGCTTTGATAAGAAAACGTTTCACAAACCTAAATCACGTACAGTGTATCTTTCTCTGAAGTGGAATGATCATTGCTTAATCCAGCGAATAACTCTGAGTTGGTTGCAAGTTGAGCGCGAAAATTAATAATTCTTGAATTAATCAGAAGAAAAATCAATGAATCGTAGAAACAATAAATTTCCAAAAAATCCCAAACTAAAATTTCAATAGTCAATTCGTTTTTAATATTCCCGATTGAAAAGAAAGCATCGACGCACTAGGAAAAATTGGTGTTCTCTGCATACATTTTACTTTTATGTTAAATTTTAATTTTCGATCTTTGCTTAGTTTTTGATTTCAATATAAATAAATGCGAAACCAAGAGGCAAAATTATAGACAAATAAGCTCAGGCACAAGGTGGTCTGAAATATCAATGTTTTTCTTCTTTCTTGCAGTTAGGTTCCTTCTTTCCTATTTTTGTGTTCTCTGTACATAAAGGCTTATATTTTGCTTTAATATTAACTTATATTTTTCAAACTTTGACCCATTTTTTATTTCAATGGAAGTAAAGATGGGGAAAAGCAGCAAAGCAAGAGACGAATTAGTTCGGACGCAAGAGAGACTAATTCTAATGACAATCTTCCCTTTATAATAAAAAAATATAGCATATGTTTCAAACATACTTATTGGACTGCTTATTTCCTTAATGTTAAACATGGTGCGTTGAGACGAATTAGTTCGGATACAAGAGAGACTAATTCTAATGACAATCTTCCCTTTATAATAAAAAAATATAGCATATGTTTCAAACATACTTATTGGACTGCATCTTTCCTTAATATTAAACATGGTGCGCTTTAATATGCATAATTAACCTTTAACTTTCGATCTTGGCTTTAATTTTCGAAAATATGCATGCTTATTTTCGATTTTCGTTAATTAAAAGCCCTTAAAGGTGCTTTTTTAATTGGGTGTTTTTAAAAAATGATTAATCTTCCCCTTTCGGAAATTAGACTTTTTTTCGTTACCATGTCGATTTTCGACACGTATTATGCAAAAGCTTGCTTTTCACATTGTTCTATTCAACGTTCTCACAACGTGCACATAGCGTATGAAAGCGTCTGTCATTTTACATGTTTGATGAAATAATTGCGAGTCCGCATGTGTGTCTACTGACCTGAGTTCGGTGAGATTCTTGTATTCTAAAGTGCAACTCTGCTGCATTTTGCAAGATATTTTGAATTTCAGGCTTCATTTTCCACCCTCTGATATCGAACCGAAAAACCTCTTGATCTTTTTTATAATCGCTAATATAATCAAGAAAAAGAGTCCTCAGAATCTAGTTATTTTCTCATGATAATCTGAAGTCTTTGAAAATTATTTTGCATTTTGTTGATGCAGATAGTGCTTAAAAATATTTTCTGAGTGCTTAAAAAGTACTTAAAAGGTGCTTATTTTTTGTTGAAAGATTACGCTACGCCCAGTTAAAGGGTTCATACGTAAAAAAGAAAAGAAAAAAAGTTCAATTTAATTTTTTTCGCAATTATCAGGGTATTTTATAATTAAATGGGGCCGGCCATGCGGTCGAGTGGTTAGCGTGCCTGACTGCGAAGCCAATGGCTGCGGGTTCGAATTCCGCTCTGGGCATGGATGTTTCTCTCTCTCTCTCTGTGTTGTCTTCTGATGTGTGAATGTATGAATGTGGCCCACTCTATGAACAGGTATTTGTGGCAGTGTGGCGTGGGTAATGTTGCTCGCCTCCGTGACTTTGGTTCATAGGTGCCCATTGGGTAACGATAAATGAGCAGCACTTCAGGCATCCTCTAAGGCGAAGAGCGAAAGTTCAGTGCCTGCCGTTATTAAAAGAAAAATAATTAAATGGATAATTAGCCTGCTCGACAATAACGCTCACTGGAAACGTTTATGAAAATTGAAGTTTTAAATTTAGACCACGAGTGTTATTTATATTATATAGAGAAACTATAAAAAATATTACGTTTCGATATTTTGTAATTATCAGGGTAATTATTACAATTAAAAGTTGCGCTGAATAAATGCGTCCTAAAGGTAGAAATTTCAAGTTTTTACTACGTGTTCATTATCCGATAAGGGAAATACTAAAAATAATTTATTTCATGCTTCACGAGGTAATTTTCAGAAAATGTTATCTATCAACATTAATTATGATCTCGAATATATTAATCATCAAAAGTTGATCCGGCACTAATTACTTGGGATAATTGAGGTTATATACACATTATATATA
>NC_092211.1:866672-900254 GCF_043381705.1 Parasteatoda tepidariorum
ACACCGAAGAGCCATTACATTATGACCACCCTGCTAATAAGATGTAGGACCACCTATATATATATATATATATATATATATATATATATCAATCAAAGGATGGTATCAACAAAATTATATCTTTATATATATAATATTTTTGAAACTTTAAATAGTGGTTCTTAAAACATAGTAAAAACTTTACACAGATTAAACTTGCAATAAGAAATAGGGATTTTTTTTCTTACTTGTCTGGGACACCTGAAATCAAGTTACTTTATTCTGTTGCAACTTTTGCACCCCCCCACCTTGTTTTAGACCATCACAAACAAATCTTTTATTCTTGATGATTAACGCATGGCATATATGGTGATCTATGAATGGAAGATGCTACAGTTGATTGACAATATGAATTAGATGTTCCTGGTCTACTGATAAGAAAATACAAAAGAAGTGAAATAGAATAAAACTGGTTGAAACCGACTTTGAAACTTTATTGAGGCAACAACGTGTACTATAAGCGTACAGCAGTATTAAGACTCATTAGTAGCGATGTGTACTGTAAGGGTAGATTCCGATGATATTCTGCTGGTAGTGAAAGCTTTGGAGCGATTTAAAAATGATGAAAAAAATTTGTGTCGTCGGCATGAATGTGAGAAAGTTTATTTCGACAAAGACGAAGCTGATATTGAAAGATATGAAGCTTTATTAGGTTCTACGAATATTAGATTCTCAATGGAGTCCGTCGTGAGATTTAAAAATGTCGCTGAGCGTTTATCAGCAGAAAGCTTGAAGAAATATTTATCTCAAAAAACTCTTTCCAAAGCATTAGCATCGTGCGGTCGCCTACTCGTCGATCATCATGAAGAAAATCATTGTTCACTTTATATGTCTTCTGCATTAAAATTCTACTTTAAAGCCTATAAGTCGGTGAAAAAAGCATTTTTTTACGAAAACGTTACTCGTAATGAAAAAACCATTCATTTTTTGAGACTTTCGTCAAAGCACGGGCTTCATCAGGATGTTTACATAGAATGCCTGAAGATATTTTGTATTCCAAGTATATTTCATAAATACGATAAATCCTTTGCTTATTATTCAATCTTAGAGGACATTCTTAAGATCACCTATGCTGCAAAAGTGGATATCTTAAATGTGGATAGCTTTGGAGAAGACGTATCGTCCTTCCTACTATTATATTCTTCATTATTTAATGACATAAGCAATATAAGTTTGTTGATTCGATTTGGGAGGACTGACGTCATATCTTTATCTAGTTTCATCTACTGGAAAGAAGTATATAGAATGTAAGTACTCTTTGTTTTATATTTTGAACTTACTCATTATGGTTATTCGCTTTATAAAAATTTTGCCTTCTCGAAATTCTTTTTTTTTTTTATCTGTTTAAAATAAGCTTCAAGAAATTTAATAAGAGTTGAGTTCTTCAATGACTTTTGATACATTATGTAATAAATTTGAGCTTCTGAATTTAGTTGAAATATTATCTTTAATTAGGAAGTATCAATGAAGAGAGAACTTGAAAAGAAAGAAACTACTAAGAAAATCTATTCCAATCGTTTGCAAATAAACCATCATGAAGATTGTTTATTTTTCTCATAACCATTCATCGTCATTTCCTTTTATTATTATACATTAGTAAAAATACGGAGATACTTCAGCAGTAGAGCAAGATTAATTTTTTTTTTCTTCTCAAATTTAATTTTTAAATATTTATCTTTTAAATTTATTTCGTTTATTTATTTATTTTAAATTTATATTCTTTTTATATTTATAATTTCGTCATAGCTTCCTTTCTTTGCGAAGAATTGTTTTGACAAGAATTACCGTCGGGATACAGGGGAGGCATTAAAAAATGAAAAATGTTGGAGGAGACGTTACATGATGCTAATTAATAAGCGTAGACGACGTTTTAAGAAAAAAAGTACCTTCTTCGAAGTAATAAGATTTTGTTTTGTGGGACCCTTGTCCCTCAATTTATAGGTTTAATCCTTTGACGCATAGTTTTTAAACATAATTTTCATCCTTTTCTTATTGCTTTTTATTAATTTAGGTAGAGATAGGTGAAAATATCATGTTTAGCATTTTAGTAATTTATGGTTTTGAAAGACAGCATAAAACAGAGATGTCTTTTCCTGCGTTAAAGGTAAATTCTTAAAAACACGGCTTGCTTCCAAACATTGATTTTTCAAATTTTCATCATCAATATTTTTTTAATTAACAACATCAGTTATTGATAAATTTTTGAATATGAACTTTTAAAAAAATTCGAACTACTTTATTTGAATTTTGTATTTTACATAGTACAAATAAAATTCCGATAATCTAACAGAGATTTTTAGTAACTATTAAACTATTTCTTTTATAATTAAAAAATACTGAAGTATGTTTTTGCTAAAGATTAGAATGTCAGAAAAAGAATACATTAAAGGGACCGCGATGTGCTATCAGCGTCTAAGGATTAAATTCAATCTGGAAAATATGGTCTTGATACGTTTGTCAGACGATGATTGAAAGTTTGGATAATTTAATCTTACTTTAACTTTTTGATAATAAAAACATATCTTCGGAACTAATACAGCCAATACAAAAATTTTGCACACGATTATCATCATCATCATAGTTGGCCAGACAGCCCAATGTGAGCCAATGCCTTCCTCTGAAGATTTCTCCATGACGACTTCCGATTTGCCTTTGATCTCCAATTCTTTTAATTAATTGCGAGAATATCAGACTCCACTGAGTCAGCCCATCTTAACCGCGGCCTTCCCCGCTTTCTTGTTCCAGTGGGTCTAAAAAGCAGTATCTTTTTTATTGTATTGTCATCACTTATTCGAATCACGTGGCCCATCCAATTCATTCTACTTATTTTTATGTATTTAATAATATCAGGTTGCTTACAGATCTTGTACAGTTCAAAGTTAAATCTCCTTCTCCAATTATCGTTTTCATTTACACCACAAAGTATACTCCGCAAAATACACACGATTATAAAACGTGCTAATCAAAAAATAATTCCCTTCAAAAGATGAAAGTAACACCTGTTAATTACTTTGCGTTTTCTTGTGATATCACCTATATTTCATATTTATTTTTTAAGATTAACGTGTATTAACTTTGTCTTATTCTTTCAATTGAGCAGTTGGACCAGCAAATTTTTTCTTCTGATATTTAGATTTTTCTTTTAATTAGATAAATAGGATATGTTTGGAATTGAATTAAAGATTGGGCAATAAATCGTATAAATATTTTTGCGAATAATCGAAGCTTCACTTGGAATAGAAGACGTTAAATAATATGTTATTATTTTAGCGTCCTCTAATTAAAATCAAAAGATCATTCAATATTTATATTTTTGATGCGTAATTAATGTAACTGTTTTGTTTGTGTTTTTAGAAATTAATTATTTAAGGCATGTATTTTTCCCAAAAACAAAATATGAAAATATTGTTACACTCTTTTCATCATTGAATCCATTTTGAGAAGTCGAATAATTTAATATTTTAAATTCTAAAAATAAAAGTAACTTAATTTATAAAATTAATGAAGTTAATATAATAAAAAAATAAATAGGTATATAAAAAAAGAAAAAAAATTAAATTAGGTGTCCACGAAAAAAAAAAACTTATAACTTTCGATCTGTTTTCCTCGTACTAGGATTGTGTACTTAGTGGTTCGAAAGCCTAATAAACTTATTTAAATATCATAAGTAAGATGTGTAGACAAAATTTTTATGTTACGAAATCAGATAGATATTTGCATTATGATCAGATCGATATTTTTTTCTTGGCAGATGCAATCTGATAAATATAGTCTCCAAAGCTTAGGCAAGAGAGCGGTCGAAAATTTTGTATGTAACGTTAGTTTCACTTTCTGTATCTTTCGTCATATCTCTGGAACTAAATAAGCAAATCAAAATATTTTTCTAGCAATTAAAAAAAACTTTTCGAATTTAATTCTATTTAATAAATAATGATTTTTTTTTATTTTTCATTCCTTAAATAGTCGAAAATTTTGGATGATACGATAAAAAAAAATATTTCCCATATATTTAATGCAACCAGGGTTTTCCTTGAAGTTGCTTCTGCCTCCCTTGCCCATTTTTCAGAAGTGTTGCTATAGATCGCCACCAAGCCTACCTTTTTGAATCCTTTTTTTCTTTTGATGAGAGGTCACGTGCGCGCACTTAAGAGTCTATAGTATTCTCCGGATTGATATATTTAATGTAAGTAATTTTAAATAATTAATATAAACTTTGATTAGTTTGTAAAATAGTTCTTGAAATTGAAAAACTTCATTGAAATAACGAAATAGGGAAAAAGTGAAATTAACAGTAAATGGTTCTAACTCTACATCACTCCATTGTTAACGTAGCGTCCCAGTGCTCCATTAGAACTTTAGTTTCCAGATTGTAGTCATTTTAGAGTGTCAAGAATCCTAATTTCTCTCTAAAAAAAAGTTGTATGTTAATTAGAAGAAGAGAAAATTTTGTGTATTCAATTTCATAACTTAAGACATCATTTGCAAAAATCAATTTGCATATTTAAGGTCCATTTAAATCTAATCTTGGCACCTAAAAATCCTATCATTAAACGAAGAGTCATTAGGTTGTTCTCTTTCTTTTCATTTTATTTTATTTTGTCTTTTGTTTTTGATTTACTGACAAAGAGTTCCAGATATCAATTACGTTTTAGATTTAATTCAAAATAATTTAAATTTTTTTATTTTATTATCGCTTCTTTCTCTTATGTCATTGATTATATTGATACCTCTGCGACTCAACAATTGAAAGGGGGACGGACTTATTAGCCTAGTAACTTTGATATTTTAGACTTGATTTAGGGGCCTAGGCCAAGGGGATGAGCAATAGCTAAAATCGTTTCTCCTCAACGTTACTTTCTAAATGTGTGAATCGAATATCAAGATATTTGCAACAAATTCACTTTTCAAATACGCTGGAGGCTCAGGGGATAGAGCGCTCACTTTCCAATGAGGTGAACTAGGTTCGAAACCCAGCGATGGCTGGTCGATACGAATTCTGCACCCGGGTTGCTTCAGCCATAGTGCTGACGTAAAATATCTCCAGTGGTAGATCATGGTGTAGAATCCCCTTGCCGCCGGCCTAATCGTGGGAGATTTTCGAGGTTTTTCTCACCATGTAACGCAAATGCGGGTTAGTTCCATCGAAAAGTCCTCCAAGAAGGCGAATTTATACCAATACTATAATCAACTCAATGATGCGAATTTCTACCAATACCAGGAGTTACCTTGTCTTCTGGATTGAATTCAAAACTATAAGGCTAATAAGTTGAACATTAGTAGTTGGAAACCCTAAAACTGGGTCAGCTGCTCGCGGGTCGACGGTTATGAAAAAAAATCAAATACGCTGATTTTTATAAGTGTGTCAGAAAAAAAAGGTAAAATTGTTTTAATTTCAACATAAGATCGTATTTAATGTTAGTTCTTGATACATTAAGATCGAACCCTGGTAAGTAAAAATCTGATTGATAATTCAGTAGTTATTAAGGTGTTCTCTTTTCTACACTCTTTTCACCACACTTTGTATCCCTCTGCACTTTATCTAGTGTCATTTGATTGATTGATCTGGATTCCCAAATGTTATATGTCGTCTTCATAATTTGGTAAAAAAATCATTGTTCCATAACGCTCAGTCATGTTTCGAAATCTGTCTTTCTATTGATGATATACTACCATACATATGCATCGAGTTTGACAATAATGTCAACATATTTAAATTGAACGCTCTACATTTATGGATATTATGAAGCTTTGCTAAAAAAAAAAAAAAAAAAAAAAAAAAACCTCCAAAAACAATGAATTAATAAGTGTTTATGATGAAGACTGAAAAAAAAAAGCATAATAATCTGCTTCATTCCTTGTTTATACTTTATAGTTCCTCTAGCCGTCTCGCTCCACCCCTTTCTAGTGTCCCCCGGCAATTAATTAGGCTTTCATGTTATTTATCAAGCTTATGATTCTTCAGGATTTTTATGCAATCTTACTTTTTTATCCTCGATTTAATAATAATTTGCGAGCCTCGCCGCGTGCAATTATTTTACATATATTTTGAGAAAGATTATAATAATTGGGGGGGGGGAGGATAAACACGGTACATTCCGTATAGTTAGTTACTCTTCATTATGTCATTGTTAATGATGATGTCATTTAAGAGGTTGCAACTATTTTTTTTTAATAAATAACATTATCACACCATAGCATGTTACTTTATAAATGTGTTAGCATTAGCTGATATTATTTTTTTCTTTCCTTGCAGCCTTCCTGAAAACGTCGAGATGGTTTCAGGTTTCGACCTCATAACTGTGCGCTCACTTCAAGTAATGCATTTGTACCTGACTGATTACCACAAGAAATCTCGTCCATTTTCAGCTGAGTGTGTGCTGAAACTCTTGTGGGACAGCATAACAGACCCTTACTTGACTCGTCAGGAATTTGAAAAGAGTTTTGATCCCGAAAGTGCAAGAGATGGGACTCTTGTGAAGGACGCATGGACTTGGTACCAGTTTCACGTTTTAGAAGATTCGACTTTGGTGAAAGCTCCAAGATCCCTCTATCATCTCTCAAGGTGTGGTGTTCGAAACCAGACGGCCAAGTGTTTGCAACTTCCATCAGGCATCAGTAAACTAAAGCTTCCGAAACTAGTGAAGAACTTTCTACTTTTGGGAGAATGCATTTCACCTACCTCTCTTTGCCTTTAATTGATTCTTTGGAGGAAATGTGATCTGTAATCAATAATTATAATTCTAGTCGAACAAACTTTGATTCACTCTTTTTATCTTATGTGCAAAGTTGTTAAGGCAAATATTGTTTTTATGTTGTAACATTTTAAATCACTAATTAAATTGAAAATGTATTTACTTGATGTGTACTTTAAATCTAAGAAATTTTTTATTGATTAAAGTTTAAAATGATTAATTTGAATATATTTTTTTTTTTTAACATGGCTTCCGGTCTCTTTTTTTAAAAGAGTTAACGATTAAAAAGATATACAATGCACACAAAAAAGAAGAAGAAGAAATGAATTACCTCGAATAACTTATGATTTAATAATTGGATCTTCATGTTTTAGAACTCAATCTTAATGATTCGAGGATCTCAAATATGCTAATTAATAAGGGCAAACTATATTTTAAAATACGAAATCAGACATAAAAACGTATTTTCTCTGAATGAACATAATTTTTTTTTTGTTGAGAGAATCGTATTTCTGACCCCCAAAATATAGGGGGTAGCCGCAATCTGGGAAACATGGTCTCCGCAGTTTGATCAGAGAGTATTCCAAAGTTTGGACCCCTTAAGATTAATTTCATTTTTTGCGTTTTTTGCTAGATCTCATGCACTTTTTAAGTGGATTGAAAAAATTTTTGCTCGCAATTCTGAAATTCGTTTATCCTAAGATAAAAAATAAATATCCATCCAAAAAATAATTTTTTGCAAATATTTATTATTATTTTATTTAATAATGGTCGCAAAATTTTGAACTGTGAAGTATACAGTTCTCTGCATCATTTTAAAAAATATATAATTTTACATGGCAAAATACAAAATTAGAACTAAAACTTATTACATATTTCGATTAAATAATGTTTGTGCTGCAAAATTGTCTCACCTGTCTCTTAATTTATGAAATGATTATAGCCTGTAGTATTTCATTTTCATCGGAACATCAGAGATCATATTTTAAGAACTTCGTAGTATTTTCATGATTTGGATTTGTTAAATATTTATTTTTATATACGGTTTTATGAATATATGAAACTAATTTTGAAGAAAAATTCTCTTCGCGAGCAATGAATATTCATATTTCCGTATCTCAAATCACACATAATATTTCGAAATTGAAATATTTAGTCTAACTCTTAAATATTTTATTTAGATGAACATTGAACTGAAATTTTTTATTTTGTATAAATCTTTTTTTCTTAACAAAAAGATAGGTCCAAAATAGAAATTTAAAAGAGCATGAAAACATTTTGCTATGCTAAATACATGATTTTTAATTTGTTCAATTGGTAGTTTATTTATTCAATTACTCATTTTTACGTAATTTTTTCTAGTAAAAAGTGACAGTATAAATGAGGGGGGGGGGAGAGTAAAAAAAATTTTATGTTTGCAAATCTGCTTATTTTGAGTTTAACTATTTAATATTTCATTTTTTATCTAACATATCTTAAGGAAAGTTATCAATGCAAAATCAAAAATATTAAATAAAGTATAAAAGCGTGTGTAATAATAAAAATTTAAAAAAGAACAATAATCGGCTTCAAAATTAGTTCGTTAATTGGCTATTTTTACATTAAATAATGTAACACAAAGAAAAACAAATATTTCGAATATTTCGAGTTTTGCAAAAAAAAAGTTTTTTTCTGTGGCACAGTGTGATACATAAATTAACTAATACATAAATTTGACACAGATTTTTAAAACATTTCCATGATATAACCTCTTAGCCACTACAGTTGAAGAGATCTAAACATTTCTCTTCTTATAACTGTAGCGTTGCCCAGGGAACGCCATTCGAGGAGGCGAGGTTATTTAACACTGACTTTTTCAACGTTAAAAATTATCTTATTATCAACAAAATAATAGAAACAACAGTATATAAAGAGAAATTTAACCAAAAAATAATTTCTTATGTTAGAATGATTTTAATTTTTTTTCAATGTATGCTTTAAAAACAACTGAAATTTTTGAAAAAGTGGGAAATCATTTAATATATTTAGCTGCAGATATAACACATATTTTATATTCGATTATATTTACTGCATATAAAAAGTTTTTGCCAAAAAGTCAGTGTAGTTCCCCAAAGAGGCTGTTTTTTTTCTTCGTACATTCCAGATCTTGACATTCTTAACAGCCCCCCCGGGGAGTAGAAACAAATCAAGAACCCAGCGTATTTCCTGAAAACATTTATCATCGAATTAAGAAACAAATTCTGATCAATAGAAAGGCCAAATAATGCAATATTCTTTTTATACTCAATATTAATTTAGAGAAGCCATTAGTCAAGCATCTTATTAAAATAATGGAAGAAAGATTCTTGTTTTCTCTTAAATTAATTTATAAATGTCGACAGTCCAAAAAAGTCTTAAAAAAGTAATCAAAATGTAGAGAAGAATAGGATAATATAAATAGATATTAGCTAACTTAAACGATAAACTGCTTTTTTTTAAAATTTTGAAAGAAGTTCTTCAAATGATATACAGCCTTTCTATTAAGTAAGAGTTTGAATTCATAACTTCTTTGATAATGATTCCGAGCAAAAAAGCAAAAGTTTCCGATTCTATTTTTCTACTCCCCGTACACTCATTCCATTGGGTGGAAAATCAAAGCCTTCTTACCTTTGTCTCATTCACTTTGTCTATTTGCATGCTTTTTTTCCTCTAACAGAAGCGTGCAAATCTTGTATATATTCGTGAACTCATAGTACTTTTTGTTTTCAAACTTTAACCTTAATAGTAAAAGGTAACTGTAACTTAACAGTAACAGTTTATCAAGTACTTTCATTGCATATATTTGAAATATCTTTCTTAATGAGGGTGTTTCAAAAGTGAAATGAAAAAAAAAAACTTGCTTGGGTTTCTGATGATCTCAAGTCTCGTAAATATTTCTGGTTTCTGAGGATCCCAAGCCTTGTCACTGTCAACAATATTTTGGGTTTCTAAGGATCCCAAGCCTTGACACTGTCAATAATATTTCGAGTTTTTAAGGATCCCAAGTCTTGACACTGTCAATAATATTTCGGGTTTCTGAGGATCCCAAGCCTCGACACTGCCAATAATATTGCGGGTTTCTGAGGATCCCAAGCCCTGTCACTGTCAATAATATTTTGGGTTTCTAAGGATCCCAAGCCCTGTCACTGTCAACAATATTTTGGGTTTCTAAGGATCCTAAGCCTTGACACTGTCAATAATATTTCGAGTTCCTAAGGATCCCAAGTCTTGACACTGTCAATAATATTTCGGGTTTCCGAGGATCCCAAGCCCTGTCACTGTCAATAATATTTTGAGTTTCTAAAGATCCCAAGCCCTGTCATTGTCAATAATATTTCGGGTTTCTGAGGATCCCAAGCCTTGACACTGTCAATAATATTGCGGGTTTCTGAGGATCCCAAGCCCTGTCACTGTCAATAATATTTTGGGTTTCTAAGGATCCCAAGCCCTGTCACTGTCAACAATATTTTGTGTTTCTAAGGATCCCAAGCCTTGACACTGTCAATAATATTTCGGGTTCCTAAGGATCCCAAGTCTTGACACTGTCAATAATATTTCGGGTTTCTGAGGATCCCAAGCCCTGTCACTGCCAATAATATTTTGGGTTTCTAAAGATCCCAAGCCCTGTCACTGTCAATAATATTTTGGGTTTCTAAAGATCCCAAGCCCTGTCACTGTCAATAATATTTCGGGTTTCTGAGGATCCCAAGTCCTGTCACTGTCAGTAACATTTCGGGTTTCTGAGGAATGTAAGTCAGTATTGCAGACAATACAAAAAATGAAAAAATCTTTTTTAAAGAGTTTAATTTCTAAATCTAACAAAGTAAACTAATGATAACTAAATTTCTAAGTTAAATAATGATTAGCATTAAATTATTGTTCCCAAAATCAAGAGTCAAGTCTAATCAGAAATAGAGTAGTTTAAAAATACATGATAGTTGAGTCATAATATCAAAAAAGATACAATTAATTAATAATTAACCCTATTCAATGGGTACCGGGTACCTAAACTTTTAACGATAGGGGATAAATTTCTGAGAAGTGACTTATGACTTGCACTTTGCTCAAAGTGAAAAGCTATTTTTGATGATTTTGTTTTCAAATTGGAAACTGATTTGTACACAAACGAAAACTCTCATTTTGTTTTAGTGTCAATAATGTAAATTTTTACTACGAATTATTTATATATAACAAATATAATATTATAACTAATAACTTATTAATATATTAATCTCAATAACTGGGCCAATTTATTTACCATATTTTAACTATGAAAAATCAGTTATTCTTAATATAATAATTTAAATTTATACTACCTGGAAATCTTGAGTTTTATTTGCTGCTCTAACTATATCATATCGGAGTTTTGGTAATTTACCGTATTCCAGCTTTTTTTTTTTTTTTTTTTTTTTTTTTTTTTTTTTTTTGTCAACATAGCCTTTTTTAATTTATCTCAATTCCAAACCATCTGCCTTTCCTGATGAAGTCAAATCCTTTTTCATTCTGCCATTTAGAATGCCTGTATTAAATCCTTCCTTATCAATTTAGTTCCTTTCCTGATGAAGTTTGCATTTCTTTTTCAGTGAATCAATAATTATTTTTGCATCACATCTATTTCGCAATAATTTCCCTTTGACCTTTCTAATGCTGCGTTTTTCTGAATAGTTATATCTTTATGATGATCTGCTATCAAATAAGGTGTTGTCCTATTGAAACTTGCATCCTGTACAGTGAAACATTGATTGTTTGTCTGTCTCATCTGCTTATAAGCAATTCTCCGAATTCTAATTTTTATTTTTAAAAGCTTCTTCTGTCATTTTATACTATTGAAATACTATCGAATACTATTGTCATTTTATACTATTGAATACTATTGAAATATAGTTTTCTGTCGCAATAGTTCTCTTATGATTATATATATATATNATATATATATATACATGCATACATATTTTACCGTTCTGTTATATTTTCTCATCGTATAGTTGTATTTTTTCAGATCATTTCTTAGAGCAATTTTGTTTTTAAGATTGTTTATACAGTCAAACTCCGCTATAGTGAACACGGCTTATAGTGAACTCCCGGATATAGTGAACCAAATGTTCGGTCCCGTGCTTTCTATAAACGCATAATGTTATTTTTTGTGGATATAGTGAACCAAAAAAGTGAGGAAGTTGGATATAATGAAGTTTTTTCTATCTTCGACTGATTTTTTTCTTAATATTTTTGTTGATATTTTCAGGGAATATAAACTATCCAAATCTGAAGTTTGCAACACATGGAAAAATAGGCAATTAATAATTTCTGCTCATGAAAAAAATTTAGATGACAGAAAAAAGTGGAGAAAAGCAGATCACAAGGATGCTGAAGAAGCATTACTGAAGTGGTTCACCATTCGAAGAAGCCGCAATGTGGACAAGTGTGGATAAATTTGCTAAGTGATTTTATGAGACTACTTTCATGTGCTCGAATGGCTGGCTGGACAGGCTTAAAAAACGGAATAACAGAAATTTAGGAAAAATTATCTGAGAGTCGGGAAGTGTTTCCATAACTGATGTTGATGATTGTTCATCAGCTAAAGATTACAAATTTTTTTTGTACGCAAGACGAAGAGTAATAAAAAATAACACATTTTTTGCTACTGCATAATATTTTTCAGTCATTTATTTGAATAATGTGTAATAAAAGGGAGTAGTTTGAGAACCATTAGTTAAATTGCCTGCGCTACTGATATAGTGAACACCCGGTTATAGTGAACTGAAATTTCGGTCCCTTGAAGGTTCACTATAGCGGGGTTTGAATATATATATACACGTCGCTTGGGGTTATTTCTGATTTGCAATTTGGCGAAATTGTAAAGGTATACTAGATGAAACTTTCTTGAAATAAGGAATTGATTGGTACACAATTTAAAAAAAAATTTCTACTAAAATAAATATGATGGCTTTTCTTTAAAGTATCTCTAAGACTCAGCCTTCTGATGTAAGATACAAACTATTGACAGACTTACCTTGTAGTTGATTTTAAAAATATCTCTTTTTTTCTCTCTCAAATACAAACTATTGACAGACTTACCTTGTAGTTGATTTTAAAAATATCTCTTTTTTTCTCTCTCAAAAAAAATCTCCTTTAAACTTTCTTCCTGATTATATTTTTCTTTCCTTAGGATTATATTCCCCTTCTTTTCTTCCGATTATATATCTTCCTGATTATGTATCTTCTTTATAATATTCCCCATTAGTATACTTTACCTGCTTTAAAAAAAAATCATAAAATATGATGTGCATTTCTCTATCGTAATTTGACTTTAATATTTAGATATGCGGTATTAATTTAATATAACTTAAATAGATAAAAAAAACTTAGCTGCAATTTGTCTTGTCCGCATTCCGACATATCTTCCTCAGTACATAACTGAGTTCCACTCAGCTTCATCAGACTCTTCTTCGTCTGGCAATCCTAATCCTCTGACTGCATCCTCTGGTACGGCCCATTCATAATCCTCATAGTCAAGCCATTCTTTCTCAAATCTATCCATTTCATAGTGGACGACTGGAAATTTCACTCTTGACGTTTCCTCTAACCACATTTCAGTCATTTCCTTATTCAGTGGTTCTTTCCGGTTTACAGACAATGATGGCTTAGGATCTTTCTTTCGATCTTCTAAAAACATGCCATCATGCTCTTCTTTATCCTCATACGGGTACCATCCAACATTCTTGGTATCAATCCAATTCCAAATGCGATGGAATTTCAGGCTCGTGTAATTTGAATCTTCGCTCCAACCATATTCTTCTGTATGCTCGCCAGGGTACCAAACAGCTGGTGGCTTGACTATGAGGAACGCGTTACCACACAAGTCCAAATCTTCAATGAATCGGTTCTGGACGCACTCTTCTGTGTGGATGGGAATTTGTTCCACTCCTTCTTCAATCAAGTCGTCCATTACCATTGTTCTTTCTTCTTCGTTTTCTAACAACCTCTTCTTATCTTCTTTCTTCTCCTTCTTTCCACCTCGCTTGAAACTGCAATAAAAAAAGAGGGAAGGAAGAATTTTTAACAGAATTCATTTTTAAATTAGAAACATGAACTATAATTCGTTTTATGAACTATAATGATGGGTGAAATGTTTAATTACATATTAAACTTGAAAATTAGGGAAAAATTATCTAATTATGCATATCTTTCTTGGACTATTAACTTTTGAGTATCTTTAAATTTATTCCTTATAAATCAATTATTCTTCAAGGAATTTTTCAAACAACAAGAAAAATAACATTGCGATACATTTTTTTAGCAAATGCTAGTTACGTTTAAACAAAGAAGTCAATGCTGGAATTTAGGTCACCAACTATGAATAAATAAAACAAGTAATACATGATTGGTGGTAAGATTGTTAAAAAGTAGATTTTAAGTTAAAATATTTACATTCTATAGCAGTTTGTAAAAATTCAACTGCGTTGCAATGTTAAGCTGTCGGAACAAAAAATGCGAAATTGTTATCTATATATATATTTCTCTTACACGGCGACAAAAAAAAGCCTCATTACAACTTCCCGAATGGCAACGCTAGAAAATCGACCAATGATTGCCGCTAAAAATGTCCCATGCCAAACCTAGTGAGGTGGCTCAACATATAGCGCTTTTAAAAACGGAAACTGAAATAACCTTAAGCTAGGCAGAAGTGAGTAGTCTTTGTCGATAGATCTCTATTTTAGTATTTTGTCGAAAGCCCTTTTTTTCACGAATTTATATATTACGAATTTATTTAACGATTTTTGATATATATCATGAATTTATTTGTTTCATTATTGTTATTAGTTATTCATTGAAAAATGAGTCTCAGTCGTGCTGTTACGCTTTAAGATTTTATACAATAGCACATTTCTAATAGGTTTAACGAATTACATGTCATTTATTTGAATTCAAACTTATTTTAATGACTTAGTATTTACTAAAAAGATGTAATTTTTTTAAAAAAATGTTGTTATATGGATTTGAATGTTTGTTTTGAATTCTTAGAATTTTGTGTATTTGAAATGTACCTAAGTTAGTAGCGAGCGAAGCAAACCGTATAAGATTGCGTAGCAATTTTCGGGGGTTGGCGAGCGTTAGCGAGCAGGGGGCGTAGCCCACTAATAATCAATAGTAGATGAAAAGGATCTATTCAAATTTCAAAATTATGATGTTTAATAAAAGCTTATTATCTTTCGCTTTTATGCTATATACACTTTTTACGAGTACAACAAGAGAAATATACTTTAAAAAAAAAAAAGCACGAAGTAAGTATCAGTTAACGATCTAAAATCGTGCGTGGCATTTCGGGAATCAAATTATGTTACATTCAACTGTATATATCAAACTTGATTTTTCTGATAGGTAATTAAATAAGACTTATTTATTTCAATGAGAAAATGAGTTTTTTAAATAGTTTCTTTTTGTTTGTATTTCATTTAATTCATTAAAACGTAACTAAATAATTTCTTTCTCTTAGATCTTTTATGTGTTTAAACAAAATGATTATTTAACACAAAAGCAACTAAATATAATGTGTAAAACTCGAACCACAAAAAAAGTCTTGAGCCATATCTTTTTTTCGTGAATTTTA
Source organism: Parasteatoda tepidariorum (assembly GCF_043381705.1). NCBI lineage: Eukaryota > Metazoa > Arthropoda > Arachnida > Araneae > Theridiidae > Parasteatoda > Parasteatoda tepidariorum. Next base: position 882,030 of record NC_092211.1, read on the forward strand.
ATTACCTTGAGCTAATGTTGCACACAAATTACAAATATTGACCTACTTCGAATTTTTAATATTTGTCACATTTATAGGTAACCAGTAATTCTGTTTGAACTTATTTAACTTATTTATATAAAATGATTTGTAATTAAATCGTTAGTTTTGGTGAAAACTCTATACTGAAACTCTACAATAAACTCATAGTATCCAAATCAATTTTTTTAACCAATTTCGTTTGTCTAGAAGTGTAGCTAAGGAAATCACTGCTTACAAAAGATATTACAGTAATTGTAATAATGCAGAAAACAAAGTGGGATTATCTTTACCTATCTGCTAAGATTGACTATAAGACATGTGGATCACAAAAAGTGATATTGAAATCAATAATGTTCAATTATTTATTGATGTATCATTATCATATTATTTACAACTATAATTGTGGTAATACATGCTGTATCAATCGATATTTAAAGTACTATTAAAATTAAATAACATATGTACCTAATATGGATACTGTGGTAGTAGATTTTTATTGTCTTCCGAAACGGCTAAGGGAACTTTTCGATTAGCCGGGTATAAGCGAATTGTCGCCTCAAAATATAGACCCCTGACAATTTTTTTTTAAATTTCATATATATATAAACACGTAAAAATTAAGTGAATTTAAAATAAATGAAAAAAATTTTGAAAAAATTCAAGTAAATGAAAAATGAACAAAAATAGTTGCATTTCCTTGAGGCTGGTTAACCGAAAAGTACCAGAATAAGTACCATTTTAGGGACATAGAGACATTTATTTTCTACATGCATTTAAATCAATTGTAGTAAACGCAATGAAAGCAGATGCCAAGTGAAATACCATTTACATTTGCAATTTATCGCCCATTTCTCTTTTATATCACCATCTTCACTAAACTAAATATGTTAAATATATGCTCCTAAAAGGAAGTTAAGATATTTGGAATTTTTGCTGCAAGAACAGAAAACAATAGGTGATGAATTATATAAGAACTGGGTGCTACACCTTTAAATCTGGTGATCACTAGGGTAAAGAAACTATGTGCTAGTGTAAAAAATAAAAAAAATATATGGACGTGCTTTTATATGCTACCTGCACTAAATACATCTATGTTATATTTAGAAATCAAAATATATATTTACAATCAGCATTGGTTAAATTTGAAGCATTAACAATTTTTGTAGGTAATCGTCCATTTCTTTTTTAAATCGGAATCTTCTTTAAACCTAAGTTTTAAAAAGCTGTTTGAACAAACGTAATTGAGCCCAAAAATTTAGTTTAATCCAAATAAGAGCTTTAAAAAACCCCACTAACAATAATAATACGATTGAGAGGTAACCTGATTACTTCAAAAATGGCGACAAGGGTTAGTTCTTTCCGCAATTTTAAGAAATGAAATATTAGATGAGGTCAACCTCATTTATTTATTTTAATTATGTTGAATTCGCGTGAAATATATAAAAAGGGGAAAATCAAGCATTCACTTAAGCAATATCTATTTTTTCGAAGTAATTTCGAATGACAATTCATAAGATTTGTTTTGCTTGCAAAAGTGATTTATAAACAAAGAACTCTTGAAATAATTGCAATTTCTTAAATTTTATTGTATTAAATAAATAAACTACAAATGTTACAAAGCTATATGTAAAAATGATACAAAGCGAAATGTTAAAATGGGCAATTACATTTAAATGCTTTAAACTAGCATTTTCAAGTGTGCTTTACTATTTTTTAATATATCTTAACTGAATTTTATTTTCAAATTACTTACATCTTCTTAAAAGCCTTGAACATCTTTGTTTTGAATTTAATCATACAGGAAGCACATACACATTAGCGATATCAAGTATAAATGACAAAGTACGCCGTTTTCCTATTAAGTGCATACGCACTAATGCTGGACAGTGATTTGGTAATATTCGACCAATGAATAAAAGAAAGTTTTTCGACATAATTTTCAATATCGTTATTTAGAAAGTTTGGGGATCATGATTTAGGGGTGTATTTTCTTAGCAATAATAAAAAAATAGTTATACTATAAAAATAATAAAATAAATGTAATTCCATTTCCCAAATGTAAAAGCCATATAAAAATGCTTATGAATTTAGTCAGAGAATATTCATAAAACTCAGTAGAAGAGCTTGAAAGAAATATGTTACGAAACATTTTGAAATATTTTTAAATTTCTAAATTTAAGAGCATACTAAGATCGGTAGTCTATAAATAATGAATAATTTTGCAGCATCTTTATATGATATTTTTCAGTTCTTTTCGGTTTGCAGGGCTCAAAGAAATTCAACTATTTATCTATTTATTTATCTAGACATTTACTCTTTATTTTACTTAACATTTATGTGTTTAAAAAATTAAATAAAATAAAAAGGAATTTAAAAGAAGTTGGCAAAGTTCTACATTTTCAGCCCTTTTATGTTAAAAGTATTTTTTTTCCCTCACATTTCTAAATTCGACAACGATTTAATAATGAAAATGTATAGCTTTTACTAACAAACCATTTTAGTGAACAACTGAAAAACTATGAAACATCATAAAACTGCTATTGAAATCTATAATGTTTAATTTTCTATTGATGTATCATTATCATATTATTTATAGCTGTTATTGAGGTAATATATGCTATATCACAATATATATTTATAATCAGCACTCGTTAAATTTGAAGCATTAACAATTTTTGTAGTTTTTGTAACCAATTTTTTTTGTAGCTATTTCTTTTTTAAATCAGAATCTTCACTAAACCTAAGTTTTAAAGAAGCTGTTTGAACAAACGTAATTGAGCCCAAAATTTTAGTTTCATTAAAATAAAAGCTTTGAAAACCCCACGAATAATAATAATACAACAGAGAAGTAACCTGTTTACTGCAAAAATGGCGACTAGAGCCAGTTCTTTCCGCAATTTTAAGAAGTAAAATATTAGATGAGGTCAACCTTATTTATTTTTTTAATTATGTTGAATTCGCGTGAAATATTGATTTAAATAAAGGGGAAAATTAAGCATTCACTTAAGCAAGATCCATTTTTTCGAAGTAATTTCGAATGACAATTCATAAAATTTGCTTTGCTTGCAAAAGTGATTTATAAACAAAGATCACTTGCAATATTGTAATTTCCTGAATTTTATTGTTTTAAATAAATAAGCTACTTAAATAACATTGGTAATTGAATATATAAATATTTAATTTATAACATAGAGTAATAATCTATCCAAAGCAAAATGCTATAATGGCTAATTAAATTTAAATGTTCTAAACTAGAATTTTGAAGCGTGTATTACTATTTTTTAATATATCTTAACTGAATTTTATTTTCAAATGACTTACATCTTCTTAAAAGCCTTGAACATCTTCGTTTCGAATTTAATCGTACAGGAAGCGCATTCACATCAGAGATATCAAGTATAAATGATAAAGTACGCCGTTTTCCTATTAAGTACATAAGCACTAATGCTAGACAGTGATTTGTTAATATTCGACCAATGGTGTTTTTCTACATAATTTTCATTATCCATATTTAGAAAGTTTGGGGAACATGATTTACGGGAGCATTTTTTGAACAATAATAAAAGAATAGTTATGATATAAAAATAATAAAATAAATATAAAATAATTATAAAATAAGTATATTTTATATTCTCTAAATATAAAAGCCATATAGAGATACCTATGAATTTATCCAGAGAAAGTTCATGAAACTCAGTAGAAAAGCTTGAAAGAAATATGTTAAGGAGCATTTTGAAATATTTTTAAATTTCTAAATTTAAGAGTATACTAAGATCGGTTGTCTAGAGATAATGAATTATTTTGCAACGTATTTACATGATATTTTTCAGTTCTTTTCGGTTTCCATGGTACAAAGGAAATTAACTATTTATTTATTTATTTATCTAGATATTTCCTCTTTATTTTATTTAACTTTTACGTGTTTAAAAAACTAAATAAAATAAAAAAGAATTTAAAAGATGTTGTCAAAGTTTTTAAATTTCTAAATTTAAGATCATGCTAAAATTGGTAGTATAGTAATAATGAAATATTTCACAGCGTCTTTAAATTACATTTTTATGTCATGTTGTTCGGTTAGTCGGGCACAAGGAAATTCAACCATTTATCTAGTTATTTACTCTTTAATTTATTTAAATTTTATGCGTTTAAGAAATTAAATAAAATAAAAATGTTAGCGAAGGTTTACATTTTTAGCCCGCTTCATGTTAAAAGTTTTTTTTCTTCACCTTTCTGAATAAAACGACTTAATAATGAAAATGACTTTGCTTCCAAATGTAAACATGTTGTTGTTGTTCATTTACGTCGCACTAGAACTGCACAATGGGCTATTGGCGACGGTCTGGGAAACATCCCTGAGGATGATCCGAAGACATGCCGTCACAATTTTGATCCTCTGCAGAGGAGATGGCACCCCCGCTTCAGCAGCCCGACGACCTGCACTCGAAGTCAAACACTTTACGGTAACACAGTTTAGCGAGGACCAATACCGCACACCCTTGGTCCCGACACAGACTGATCCAAGTGGTCACCCATCCGCACACTGACCACAGCCAGTGATGCTTGACTTCGGTGATCTGATGGGAACCCCAAATGTAAACATATTTCCTAATTTAATGTCTTTAAATACGTCAAAATTAATAGCTTTTACTAACAAGTCATTTTATTAAACAGCGGAAAAACTTTGAATAAGCACAACAGAACTTAATTAAAGTAATTTCGAAATCGATGTTGATGAAAGACAATAAACATTTAGTTACTGTAGTTACAAGTATGGGTTTATGATCACTCAAAAGTTAATCTTATAGTTCAATATATGGGTGTAAGCTATTTGGAATTCTTGCTCAATTGAGAGAGAATTGAAGAGAATTGCAAGAATTGAGAGAAAGCAGTGTGAGATAAATTAAGGAAAACTTAACTGCAATTCTAATTTTGGTTATCTCTTGTGTTAGGTAACTACGCATGAATTTAATAAAACTTAGATTATTGATGTGTTTTTCCATTACCTGCACTAAAAACATCAATAAACTGTTATATGAGCCGTGTTGGCTTAGGGGAAAGAACGTTAGCCTTCCAATAAGGTCAACCGGGTTCGAATACCAGTGATGGCTGGTTGATGCGAATCCCGCACCAGTCTTGCACCGACCACCATGCTGACGCAAAAATATCTTCAGTGGTAGATGGATCATGGGTTCGAGTCCCATTGCCGTCAGACTAACCATGGGAGGCTTTCGTGACTTTATTCTCAGTGTAACGCAAATGCAGGTTAATTTCACCAAGAAGTCCTCCTCGAAATCAAAATTTCTCCCAGTATTTAATCCAGGAGTTTATTTTTCCTTTGGATTAGGTTCAAAATTACCAGGTTACGGAGTTGAACATTAGTAGTCGTAAACCCATAATTGGGTCGGCTGTTTAACCACAGTTGTAAGAACAAATTAGACTGTTATATACTATGAACGTTTTAGAAATAAGGGTTAATCTCTAGTGTTGCACAGTCGCCGAATTTGAATTAGTAGTCCTTTCAGTTACTGATCGCCTATTTCTTTCTTATCTTAGCAATTTTACTAAAAAATCTCATTAACATTACAAACATGAAAGAGCGTTAAAAATAAAGATGGGTATAATTTGTTGTGTAGACTATATTTGAGGGTGCCCCTTGATTCTCGCCAAGCTGTGATCGCGGTTAATCGCCAAGCTGGGCGATGTTGAAATCCAATCGTGATTCTGATTAATTCAGATTTTGGCGTTATTTTTAAATGTTCAATGGTAAATGTGATTTCAGAGGTCCGTTAGTTCTACGTTGGATACCGGCTGGTAAGGTTACTTTACTTCTGCTCAATAAGATCGAAGGTATGTGGGCAGTCATAAAAAGGGACTTAAGAAAAAAATGTCTTTTATGTATACAGNCACAGATTCTATTCATGATAAATTTAGACAGTATCTAACTGCTATTAGAAAATTCGGTGCACCTAAATCTGAGGATATTCAAGCTCAACGAAGAAGTGAGTTGTTTTGTTCCTTTTCTTTCTGCGCTTACTCCATTAATTTTTGTTTCGATTCAAAACGCATTTTATTGGGTTTATTAAATTTGCTCATATCGGGTTCATTGCAATTTTAAAAAGTTTTGGCCGATGTTTTGATAAAATTTTCCAATTTTTTATTGAAATATCATTTTATTTTGGCAGCAATTCCTGTTACCGCGCAAACAGGAATGGTGCCAAACATAAGTCGCTAATTTCGCCAAGGGGCACCCTCAAGTATATTTTTACCAATTTGTTTAGTCCACAATAGCAATGTTCACAGTTCTGTTCATGATAAATTTAGACAGTATCTAACTGCTATTAGAAAATTCGGTGCACCTAAATCTGAGGATATTCAAGCTCAACGAAGAAGTGAGTTGTTTTGTTCCTTTTCTTTCTGCGCTTACTCCATTAAATTTTGTTTCGATTCAAAACGCATTTTATTGGGTTTATTAAATTTGCTCATATCGGGTTCATTGCAATTTTAAAAAGTTTTGGCCGATGTTTTGATAAAATTTTCCAATTTTTTATTGAAATATCATTATATTTTGGCAGCAATTCCTGTTACCGCGCAAACAGGAATGGTGCCAAACATAAGTCGCTAATTTCGCCAAGGGGCACCCTCAAGTATATTTTTACCAACTTGTTTAGTCCACAATAGCAATGTATATCAATTTAATATACACTTTTAATAAATTAAACAAAAATGAAGTGTAGGTTCAAGCCAACCTCATTTTTTGAGGCTATTAGAATCCACGTAAAATATTCATTTAAATAAAATTCGAATTGGGCATTCATTTAAACAATTTATCGAAGTATTTTTAAAAGGCAATTCAAAATATTTCTTTTGTTTACCAACACATTATAAGTTCGAACTAAATATATTTAGTGTTTTAAAGTAATTACGTTGCCATATTCTAAATTAGGGTACTAACTGTAATCATCCTCAAATATATTCTCCTTATATTATTTAAAATAAATAAGCAAAGTAAGCTAAAATCAATGAATTTAGTTTATGAAATTTTTCTAGTTCACTTTATTATCTGCATTACATTATTGTATCCATTTAAATTTTAAACTTTAAATTATGTATAATGTGTTTTGGGTAAATGATGACTTAAATTTTTAATTTAGATTGGTGATTTGCTTTATCTGAGAGAGAAGGTTCAAACTTATCACTCAAAATTAAATATTGTACTTCAAAAGCTTTATTTGTTAAATTAAAATTGGTTTTAACTAAATTTTATTTCAAAACTGCTTACATTTTCTTTATCGCTTTCAACATCGTTGATTTAGAATAGAATATTATTCAGAGTACATACACACAAAATACTTCGAATAGAATTGATTTAATGCACTGTTTAAAGTATAATTTTCTTTTTAAGTACATACACGCTATTGCTAGACAATGATTCGCTTAAAATGAACCAATAGAGAAAGGGTTCCATTTTAACATTCAATACCACTATTAATAGAAATTGGCGAAAAGAAATTTGTAAGAGAATATCTCCTTATGAAAAATAGTACATTGTGAAAAAAAAATAGACTAGACGAAATTTTAATTTTAAACTAGCATTTCCCAATTATAAAAAACACAACTGAAAAGTTTTAAAAAGAAAGATGTTACTGAAAATTTAAATATAGTTAAGTTTATAAATTTAAAAATACCAGTTTTCTTATGGAATTTTAAATTCACTAGCATAAAAATATTGAATTGTTCTAGTACCTATTTAAATAACATAGTGTTAATTCGAAAAGAAATCTTCTCCTAGTGTTTCAAAGTTTTATTTTCTCAAATTGTCATTAATGTACTCTGTTGACAAATATGTTCAGGTACTAAGATCTATTTAATTTGTAAAACATAAGGTAGAAAGTAAAAAAAAAAAAAAAAAAAAAAAAAAAAAAAAAAAAAAAAAAAAAAAAATTTGACCTCTGTCAACTTTTTTTTGCCACAATTTTTTCCCATTTCATATAGTTTTTAAACACTGGGCAAAATAGATGCTCATAAAAAACTAAATAAGTATTAAAAAATGACGTTATAACAGTGTTACTTGTAACATTATCACTGTTAGTACACATTACTTATTAACAGTTACTTATTTTACATTACTAATTTTTTTAATCGTTTTTTTAGATTTTTTTATTAGCCAAATTTAACTTATAACAACGCGTGTTCTTTTTATATTCGATAGTGTAATAACCTGGAAAAGTACAGCTTATTCCGGCAGTATAAACATTAAATCTTATATTCAAGCTCTCGTGTAATCAAATTGGCAGTATCCTCTGTCCCAGGAACAAAATGATTGCTGCAATTTTACCAAACTGATCTGATTTTATATCTTGAATAAAAATATGACCACTCGGATTGAAAGTTCAAAAAAAAATTTGTTAATCAGTTCTCTTAAATACTAAAGATACAACTGATTTTAAAAACAAATTATTTATTAATTGAATTAAATATTAATTTTTTAAATAAATTTCTAATTCCAGAAACCTCACTTTTTTATGAGCGGTCTATGCATACCGTCTATACATACATTAAGGTTATGGTTACTTACCTACATTTAGGTTATGCACAGTAAAAATATAAAAATCTTATTATCTTACCTAAGCATGAAAACATTTAATAATTGCATGCAATTTTAAAATAAATCACCTATGCTATTTTTAAAATATTTTGCGGTTCTAAAACACTGAATCGGATCTGAAATTTCTAAAAAGTCATACAATTTAGTTTTGTTATGGGTGCAAGTGACGTTGCACAGTAATAATGTGACTATCAAACAAAAGTGAACAACTGAATTAACTTAAATTCAAGTGAAACGTTCAAGTTTAGCCAATAGAAACTATCACCATTTTTAGCTATATTTTTTTCCATGTAAAAAATGTTTTGAACGCAATTTAACGATATCTATTGCAGAGTAAATTATGAAATTATGGTCAATTTGAAATTGTATAATGATCAATCTAAAATTAATTAACTTCATAAAGAATGAAAGCTATTTAGAATTCTTGCTTCAAGAATAGGGAGAAAGTGATAAGTGATGAATAAAAGAAAAATTTACCGTCATGCAAAATTTGGCAATCGCTTGTGCAAGTAACTATCAACTAATTTAGAGGGAAATTTTATTTTTGAGATATATACTAATTACCTACATTAAAAACACCAATGTAATATTATGTAAAATGAAAATAATTATTAAACATTTTTTTTTCAAGGCTGAGCAGTCGCCAGATTTATAGTACCAGTCACTTCCATTACATATCCTCCATTCCTTTTTTATTTTCGCACCTTCACTACATTAATTTTTTTAAAAAAACGTTGGAGAAGTTTATTTTATGAAGTTAAAATCAAAATATGAGCTTGGGAGACATCAAGAGAAACTATAATGATAGGGATTGATATTGGTTGCTTACTCCGCAACAGTTAATATGCAGTTTCAATAAATAGAAATAGCGTGGAATTTTAATAATTGAAAATGAAATGTAGGTTTAAGTCAACCTCAGCAATTTTTGTATTTATGAGGAATCCAGGTGAAGCAATTATTTAAATAAAATCAAATTCAAGCGTTACTTTAAGCAGAATTTAATAAATGGAAGTATTTTCAAAAGGCAATTTTAAAGATTTTTCAGGTAATTGCATGAACATTTTCATAGGTAAATAATAAATAATAAGTGAAGTTATACTAAATAAATATCAGTATAATTCTTTTAATATCTCTTTATATTGTATAAATAAGCAAAGTAAACTTAAACTAAAACGAAATAGGGACCTATGCATTACTTAATAATGACTTCTTAAATTTCAAAATTTTAAATAAATATTTTCTTATGTGCAATGTTTTTTAAATAAATGGAGACTTAACTTTGAATTTAGAGTTGTAATGGACTTTAGAATTACCCTTTAAGTGCAAAGGGATTAACTTTTTACTCATAATTAAATTTGTCCAATATTATTTAGATTCAAATTGATCTTATTTAAATTTTATTTCAGAATTACTTACATCTTCTTTAGCGTCTTGAACATCTTTGATATAGAATTGTATATTATTCAGAGTGCAAAAGCCCAAAAAATTTCAAATAGAAATGATTTAATGCACTTTGGTAAAGTATGATGTTTTCCTTTTAGGTACATATGCACTAGTGCTAGACTATGATTGGTTTAAAATGGACCAATAGAAGATAGGTTTCCATCATAATATTCAGTGCCATTGTTAACAAAAACTGGGTGAAAGAAATTTAAGAATATATTTTTGAAATAATAAAATAGAAATCTTTAGAAACTTTTTATATTTTTAAAATATTATCATTGAATTTTTTTCATAAATTATCAAATACGGTTCAAAACAAAATTATGAAAATTTTTATTTTTTTCTCGCACGAGCAGTATGATATTATATAAATTAAAATACTATTATCTTGTTCAGTTTTTAGCAAATTTTAAAATAATATTTTTACTATTCGCGATCGCAACGCTCGAGTACGCCGTCTAGCGGGAGCCTGTAAATATCGGACATTAATTTATCACGTTTTCATTTAGTTCCATCAAAGTCATTGACTGAATCAGACGCCATTTTTTAGCAGCAAATAAGNCGGTCAGTATGATATTATATAAATTAAAATACTCTTATCTTGTTCAGTTTTTAGCAAATTTTAAAATATTATTTTTATTATACACTAAAAATTTCATTTAGTTTTATTGAATATTTCTACAATATTTAAACGTAGTGTTATTAGTAAGAATTAAAAATTAAATTTTATTAAATTAAATTAATTTTTGAAATTAAATTAATTAAACATTAAAAATTAAATTTTATAAAAATATCCATTTTTCCATGAATATTTTAGCTGGATTAACGAAATTTTATGCAGATATTTCAAATCACAATCAACGTTATTGACATTAGTTACAAGCGTATTGCTGTATTTTTGTGGCGTATGGGGTTCAAAAACTTTCTTTTTCGTTGGTAATTTATTGTGAGTCTCTCGAACCTCTAAAAGCTTGAAATTTTATTGATAAGGAATCATATGACTTAAACACTTCTAAAAGTTTTAAATAATTGTGAAATATGAAGAAAAAAAATTAATAGAACAGTGTTTCCATTATTTTGTCCAACCCCTGTAACTGAAACGCTGAAAAGGAAAGATTTTAGTATGTACGTTTTGAATGTACATTGCTCGAAAAAATTAAAGGATATTGAGATTTTGGGGGTTGATCTTGCCCCTGGAGAATCGTTTGAATGATTGATACATTATCGACGGACGTAGTCGGCTATATGAGATAAAAATGAGATTTGCTTTAATTTTTAAATTTAGTGTTTACCCACTAAAGTATGGATACTCAAATTTTTCTTTATTCTTTTCCATAGGTTTCCTGAAAGTGCATTGAAAGTTAAGACTACAGCTTGACAACAAGTTCTTAACTGGTACCTTTCGATAAACTGCCAAAGATCTCATTCAGAGCAATCTTGTGTGACAAATCCTCACCAGTGTACGGATAATTTTTGCAAAAGATCTGCTTCCAAAGTGAACTTTTGAAAAAAGATTACAAGAGGCATGGAATTACAGGATTACAAGAGGCATGAAATTGGTTTGCTCATTATATCCTGGATAAAGAAACTTCAGCCAATCCGCCAAGATATCTTTATCTCTGCAGGTTTTTCTGTCCGTTCTCAGCTGTCCGCAACTTCCGTCGGTTGTCGGTACATTCCCAAACGTCATGAACATAATTTTCGAAGACTAAAAATGACCTAGTCAATACAGGCCTGATCAAAATTGGAATATTTTGATTAAATTTGTTTTCCTTATTAATTCCAATTCGTTTATTGAAATTGATTTTAAATTGAATATTTTGAACTGAATTGAGATTTTGAATTGAATTGAGGTTCATTTTTATTCCACGATCTTTTTTATTGCAGAGTTTATTAATCTACTCCGAGAAAAAGAATACTCTCCCAATAACTATGTTAAGATGAATACTTTCACTGTAATCACTGCGGAGTAATATTTCCGAATGTAATGTTGAATAACTAAAAAAAAATGTGTGAATTTAGTGTACATATATCTACCACTACAAAAATATAATTCCAATTCACTAGTATATAAAACATCTTAACTTAAAATCTGTGTTGAGGCACCTTTTGATAGATGAAGGTTGGCATTGTCTGATGGTTTTTCTCCACATTGGAGCAGTCGAGTGCGTGCAGGATCCTGAAGTGTATAAGTGAGATTGAGTAGCAACAGTTGTCCAAATGAACACTTTATTCCGGATTGACGCCAAATACAGTGTTTATATACGATTTAAATGGCATTGTTTAGATGATTTTTAACCTGGTTGTTAGATTTCAAATTATATTTGATTAACCGAGACACCAAAAATTTTGGTAAATGTATCTACATACAAGCGATTTAGAGATAAAAAGCTTTGATATGTGTTTAAATTTGCAGAGATGGTCACGAGGTGACTACACTAAAAGGAAATGCTCTAATTTTCTAATTTGCTTAATGCGGTTCGAATGTGAATCAAGACTACACTGTTGTATTCAGAGATAATACGCGCGAAACGCTTAAAAGAAAGATGTAATTAATACCTTACAAAAAGTACACTGGTTCTTGCCATAGTTTACCTTTTGTGACTTAAAACGATGCGCAATGACCAATTATTTAATACAAGTGGGATGCACCCCCTGCTCGCTAACGCTCGCCAACCCCCGAAAATTGCTACGCAATCTTATATGGTTTGCTTAGCAAACCAAGCTCGCTACTAACCTACTAACCTAACTAACCCCCTGCTCGCTACTAACCTAGGTGCATTGTGAATGCACAAAATTCTAAGAATTCAAAACAATCATTCAAATCCGCATAAAAACTTTTTTTTAAAAAAAAATTACATCTTTTTAGTAAATACTAAGTAATTGAAATAAATTTGTATTCAAATAAATGATATGTAATTCGTTAAACCTATTAGAAATGTGCTTTAGTAAAATTCGTGATATAAATCAAAAATCGTCAAATAAATTCGTAATATATAAATTCGTGAAAAAAAGCGCTTTCGACAAAATACTAAAATAGAAATCTATCGACAAAGACTACTTACTTCTGCCTAGCTTAATAGTATGAGATTGCCGCAGCTGATGCTCTCTGGTCATTTCAGTTTCCATTTTCAAAAGTGCTATATAATGAGCCACCTCAGCTAGATTTGGCATGTATCATTTTTAGCGGCAATCATTGGTCGATTCGACGTGTAAGAGAAATAGTACGTAAACAAAACAAAGCAAATGTTGCCACCGGCGGAAAAGAAATACAGCCAAAATTTGGGAGCCAAGTAAGAGAATTACATATATTAGATGACTTATTAAATATGGTTTTTACCTAAATTTTACTAAATTGTATTTCAGTATTAACTAAATTAAAATTCATCATGAACTTTTTCGTCTAGTCATTATTTTTAGGGTGGGAATAGTTAAATATCATAATTTTTCGCTATTTAATGAATATGCTTAAAACTATTTGATTTCATTTGATACTAAAATATTTGAAGCATAGAGGAATATTTACAAAATACTTTGAAATTATCAAAGTATAGGCTCTTTGCTTAGCAATACAATCGCCATTTAATCCCACTCATAAATTAGTATTCAACGTTTCTTGGCTAGAGTCTTCGTTGCTTATTTAAATATGAAATTAGTTTGTTTTCACTCAAATTGCTTTAACCTTCAGTTTTCTTGGCGAAACTGAAGCAGGTGAGCCATAAGAGGAACAAGGCAGAGAAATAAAAAATTAAAAGACTTACTTTTGCTATAGGTTTTTTAGATATGACTTTAAAAGACAAACTGCAGCTAGGGAAATTTAATATTTGCTTGAGATGTATTGGTAACGTTTCAAATTAAGAAAGTTTGTCGTATTCTCTGTAAAAAAAAATAGTCTTTATGTGCAACAAAATAATCTCTTTCTGTACTTCTCTACTCAGTAAAATAATTTTAAAAAATAATCCCCTGCCTTCAATAAATATGATATAGTATTCTCTACACTAATATAGTAATCCAAAAAAAAAATCATTGGCATCAATTTGTTTTGATATTGATAGTTACATTAAAAATTTCTGTTAGTTGCAGTTGGACGAAAAGAAAAAAAATTATAAAAAGTCAAATGGCTTATCATGAGCCGCGATATGAGCCTCTTTTCAATGAGGTGAACCGGGGTTCGAACCCGGCGATGGCTGCTCGATACGAATTCCGCATCCGGCTTGCACCAACTACAGTGCAGAAGTGAAATATTCTCAGTGGTAGACGGATCATGGGTTAGAGTCCCCTTGCCATCAGGCTAACCGTGAGAGATTTTAGTGGTCTTCCTCACCATGCATCGCAAATGTGGGTTATCTCCATCAAAAAAGTCTTCCACGAAGGCAAATTTCTCCCAATTCTCGATCCAGGAGTTCCCTTGTCTTTTGAATTGGGTTCAAAATTTCAAGGCATCGGAGTTGAACATTTGTTGTCGTAAACCCATAAAATTGGGTCTGCTGTTCATCGATGGTTGTAAAATATAAAATAAAACGAGTCATCATGAATTAGAAGTAACTTATTTTGAAAAGTATAGTCGATAACTTAAGCTATAAGAGTTTAAAGTCTTTATGATGAATGCGTTGAACGGGTATAAAATAACCTAATACAATATTGCATATATAGTATTTGGAAGAAGAAAATTTGAGATCAATTATGGTGGTATTGTTTCTAACATCTACTTAAGAATATTACTTAACAAAGGCTATCAATTAAAAATCGACAGTTTTTTTTAAAATTTTAACTCCATTTGAGACTCACTTCATTATTTAGCAATGGTACTTTTTTCGGAACTCTTTAAAAACCAAGGAAAAAAATTTGCCGGAGATGTTTTACTTACATTTTCTCAATTATAGATAAATACAAAGTGGAATCAGCAAGATTCAAAGGAGTTGGCAGATGTATACGAATTCCTTGGGGGGAAAAATGAATAAGTCAGTATACGGTGGAAATTTGGGCTCAGAAAGCTGCTCTTTTGCTATCGTTAAAAATGATTAACACACTAACAAAATGTCCTTACAAAAAACAATTAGATATTTCGAAAATAAAATTATCCTTTTTTAAAAAAAGTGTTGACTTTCAAGGAAGCATTAAACAAATATGAATGAAAGGTCAAAATGTGGGTTGGTGAGCGGAGCGAAAGAGGGGCGAAGCCTCATAGTCTAATAGTTTCATAATAATAATAATTTTAAAAAAATCAAATTCACAATCAGTTAAATGTGCTAACGCGGTATTTAATACTTTGATAATTTAATAGCACAGATAACAAGGATTCTTTGAATTTATGTATTAAATGATCAACTTTGAGATATGTGAAAGAAAACTAGGTACAGATGGGCAATGGTGAATTGCGATTAGTAGGTTCAATTATAAATCCTAACATCACGTAAATTGTATTTCTAGATCTTATCATCGACATGTGGGGGTGCAATTTATACAAATTGGGTACTCACTTTGCATTAAGCTTCTACTTGTGCAAAGACAATATATCAAAACATGTAATGCAATTTTATAAAATTTGAGATAATTGGAATCAGGACTTGATTTACCACTAAATTTTAACATATTTACTGGAAGTATTTATTTATGTGTAATGTATAGCACTGAACCTTAAATAACACTGTTAGGTATATCAGATAAATGTATATAGAGCAGGTATCCTAAACCTTACGAGAAACATAAGAGTAGGGTATAACGGGCAAATATACCAAGCAAAGGCACTTAACCTTAAAAAAAGGGAGAGAAAAAACATTAGTGTACGGTATACCAGACAAATGTACGCTGAGCAGTGGCATTCAATTATACATAAGATATAACTAAAGGGCTTTTAAATTAATCAGGAATTTAAAAACCTTAAAAGAAACAAAAAAAATTATGATTTAAATATGTAGTTTTTATTTTAAAATTAAAGAAGTAAAATAAAAATACAATAAGTAAAAAAACTACTTTTAATAGATAACTGCAGAAATTAGCGAAAAAATTAGTGAATATTAATTGCCGTATCACCTCAATTACACCGTTGCTTCTGACGAACACTGTTGGTGAGATTGCGATCTTTTCAGAAAATGTTTTTCTGCATGATTGAGGTAGGTACTTCATTTACGTTGCACTAGAGCTGCACCATGGGCTATTTGCTACTGTCTGATAAACATCCCTGAGGATGATCCGAAGATATGCCATCGCAATATTGAAACTCTGCAGAAGGGATGGTTTCCCTACTTTGGTAGCCTGAAGATCTGCTCACGAAGTCGAGCACTTTACGGTAGATCAGTTTAACGAGGGCCGATACCGTGCACTCTCGGTTCCTACGCAGGCTGATCAAAGTGGTCACTCAACCGCTTACTGACAGCAGCTAGTGATGCTTGACTTCAATGCTCTACTGGGAGCCGTGTCTTTACAATCATTCCACTGCGGGACTGCTGCGCGATTGAAGGTGGAGGGATGGTCACAAGGGTTGCTTGGAGTGCATGGTTTTAGAAAACCATTAACGCAATCCGCTATCAGCCGTACAAAAGTTACGTAAGCATGGTTTTGGGTAGTTTTCGACTTCTTCGTTTACCAAACTTCAGTATGTTACCTTTTGTACGACTCACAGCAATCTACCGATTCGTTAAATACTAATATTATTACAACCGATTCATTAAATACCGTTCGTTATTAATATAAACGCAATGTGGATTTTACACCATATAGAAATTTCAATTTGAATTGTTCATTCCAAACTGCAGTTTAATCATCTGGCTCCGCAATTAAATTAATTACACGGTTATTATTATTTTTTATTATTAAATCACAATAAAAGTGAAACATTTAGAAATCTCTTCCCAATCCATTGCTCTGAGCCTAAATTACATCTCCGAGTTGTGGTAAAAAGGGATTGGTGTCTAATGTAAGAGTCCCGTTGATGCTCGGAAATAAGAATTATAGATTATTTCAACTAAGTGATTTTGGCTCAGAGAAGAGGATTGGGCTGCAATGCTCTAACCTGCTTTTGATTGTAAGGTTTACAAGCTGAATGAGGTGATAGGTTCGGGAACACAATTTCGTGCTAGAAATGAAGCAAAATGAGTTAATTTGTATTAAAATTTTTTTTTTTTTTTTTGAAGTGAAACTTCTAATGCGACTTCCAACAAGGTTGCGTTAAACGTTTAACGCTACCATGGCAACGAGCGGCATGTGATCCTTGCAGGAGATTTTACTGTTAATTTCTCGTTACCTGAAGCTGAAACATTATTAACCTTCCTTAAAGACAAATTTGGATTGGAAATGACAAATGGTAAGAATGATCCAACTACCGAAGGGAGAACTACCATTGGTGCAGTTTTGGCAAGAAATATTGAAAAAATAGAACTCAAACATTTCGTATCTTACTTTAGTTATCATAATCCCATTGTAAATGTTATAGATTTGGATATTTCTCCACTCGAAAATGATAATTAAAAGATGCGATCAATTGTGAATTGTAAGCAATGTTAATAAAGTTTGTCTTAAAGAAACAATATGATTTCACTAAAAATCAATCTCTACTCCTTCCTATTTACATTTCCACATTACGAAGTTTCACTTCATCCGCGCGAAGGGACTCCACGCACTATTTTTTTTTATTTTTAGGTATTGAAAATGGCCCAGAAAATAAATATTTTCAGTTTAGATTCCGAGGGTTTTGAGAGAATTAACTTGGGAAATTTGCTCTATAAGGATTTTTATTTGAATTTTGTGGGAGAAATTAATAGTTGGAGAAATTAATAGCTGATTGAAAAAATCATGATTTTCATCATCAATTAAATTGAATTCTAAAAAAAATACAGCGTTGTAGCTTAGAGCGTTACTCAATCGTCACCAATTTCAGTTTAAAATAGAAATTTCTCGCTAAGTGCCCTAGCCGTCTTCTGATAACGCAAATTTTTATAAATAAACTCTAAGACGGGCCGGGATAGCCTGGTCGGTAGGGCGCTGGGCCCATATCCAAGAGGTCGTGGGTTCGATCCTCGCCGGCCGAAGACTCCCCGTGTAGTAAATGGTGACTGATGCACGTTAAATCTGTCGAGTCTCAAAGTCCTCCATGTTCCCACAACAAATCAATACCTCTGGGGGTACTGATCCAGGAGTTTCCTTGTCTTCTGGATTGG
>NC_092211.1:900445-913380 GCF_043381705.1 Parasteatoda tepidariorum
TTTTTTTTTTTTTTTTTTTTTTTTTTTTTTTTTTTTTTTTTTTTTTTTTTTTTTTTTTTTTAGGTATTGAAAATGGCCCAGAAAAGAAATATTTTCAGTTTAGATTCCGAGGGTTTTGAGAGAATTAACTTGAGAAATTTGCTCTATAAGGATTTTTATTTGAATTTTGTGGGAGAAATTAATAGTTGGAGAAATTAATAGCTGATTGAAAAAATCATGATTAAAAAAAAGGATTAGTAATCAGTTATTAGTGGAAAAAAAATATGAATGAAATTTTCCGCTACGCGTACGTAAGTCAATTTCCTTGTAAGTTAATCAGGTTAATTATTAATCTCCCCATTTAAATAGTTCTTCATTGACGCCAATTTGTTTTAAAAAAAATTATTAAATTTGAGTTTTTTTCGGCTTCTACTAAATAAAAACAGTTAAAAACTTATATTCTTCAGTCGAAAAATATGTAGATTAATATGGTCTAAAAAAATTTATACCTCATATTTCAAACTTTTTTTTTCATCATCAATTAAATTGAATTCTAAAAAAAATACAGCATTGTAGCTTAGAGCGTTAATCAATCGTCGCCAATTTCTGTTTAAAACAGAAATTTCTTGCTAAGTGCCCTAGCCTTCTTCTGATAACGCTAAGGGCCGGGATAGCCTGGTCGGTAGGGCGCTGGGTCCACATCCAAGAGGTCGTGGGTTCGATCCTCGCCGGCCGAAGACTCCCCGTGTAGTAAATGGTGACTGATGCACGTTAAATCTGTCGAGTCTCAAAGTCCTCCATGTTCCCACAACAAATCAATACCTCTGGGGGTACTAATCCAGGAGTTTCCTTGTCTTCTGGATTGGTTCAAAATTACAAGGCTACGGAGTTGAACTTTAGTAGTCGTAAACCCATGAAGTTGGGTCGGCTGTTCAACGATGGTTATAAAATAAACTCTAAGAGGGGCCGGGATAGCCTGGTCGGTAGGGCGCTGGGCCCATGTCCAAGAGTTCGTGGATTCGATCCCCGCCTACCGAAGATTCCCCGTGTAGTAAATGGGGACTGATGCACGTTAAATCGGTCGAGTCCTCCATGTTCCCACAACAAATCAATACCTCTGGGGGTACTGATCCGGGAGTTTCCTTGTCTTCTGGATTGGTTCAAAATTACAAGGCTACCGAGTTGAAAGTTAGTAGTCGTAAACCCATGAAGTTGGGTCGGCTGTTCAACGACGGTTATAAAATAAAATAAAATAAACTCTAAGGGCCGGGATAGCCTGGTCGGTAGGGCGCTGGGCCCATGTCCAAGAGTTCGTGGATTCGATCCCCTACTACCGAAGACACCCTGCATTGTAAATGGTGACTGATGCACGTTAAATATGTCGAGTTTCAAAGTCCTCCATGTTCCCATAACAAATCCATACCTCTGAGGGATCCAGGATTTTCCTTGTCTTCTGGATTGGTTCAAAATTGCAAGGCTACGGAGTTGAACATCAGTACTCGTAAACCCATGAAATTGGGTCGGCTGTTCAACGACGGTTATAAAAAAAATAAACATTAAGAGGCCGGGATAGTCTGGTCGGTTTGGAGCTGGGCCCATGTCCAAGAGTTCGTGGATTCGATCCCCGCCTACCGAAGACACCCTGCATTGTAAATGGTGACTGATGCACGTTAAATATGTCGAGTTTCAAAGTCCTCCATGTTCCCATAACAAATCCATACCTCTGGGGGTACTGATCCAGGAGTTTTCTTGTCTTCTGAATTGGTTCAAAATTACAAGGCTACGGAGTTGAACATCAGTAGTCGTAAACCCAAAAAATTGGGTCGGCTGTTCAACGACGGAGAAATATTTAAAACTAAAACTCTTCTTCTGGGTGGCATTCGCTGATTTTAAACTCTTTTTGGTCCCCTTCCCTTTAAACATCTAATATTTTTCTCTCGATTTTTTAGGATGAATTATAAGTACTTGTTTCACTCGTACTTTCCAGCTAGACCTTTGGCCATTTTAAACACTATCAGATAAATAACTTCCAGACCCGAGAGATATATCAGATATTGTAACAGGCAGTTCTTTGGCTCAATAAGTAGAATGACCTCCGAATCCCATATTTTTAAATTCGTTATCGCATCAATCTTTCTTCAAGTCCAGTATTTTAATCGTAGTTCGCAATGCTTTTACATTCTTTTCAAATAGAATGATTTTGCAAAGAGCTTACCCAACCACTAATGCTATTTCGGCTTCAAAGCGCAAAAATTTCTCTGCAAATCGTAGTATCGCTAAGAAATAGAGAGGGTTAGAGATGATAGTAAGGCAAGCTATGCAAAATCTCTCTAATCATGTAATTGCGGAACTCGTTTCTCACACCTACGACAGTTTCTATATAGGTTATATTCTAACTTTTCGTTTCTGCGCTTATCATACTATAGACCATTTTCTAACCTTTGATTCACGAACCCACACATGTCAATTAGGTGCACAAAGAGAATTTAGGAAAATATGGTTTAAATAGAAATTTTAAATGACTTATGGTAGAAAACTATTAAGATAATGACTATAAAATTATTATATGTGGGACAATCAGTAGTCGGAAAGTCGAAAAAGTATTCTCAAGCGCAGCACTCCATAATAATTATTTTCAATTACAAATTTTTTATTATTTTTTATAACCGTCGTTGAACCGCCGACCCAATTTTGTGTTTACAACTACTAATGTTAAACTCCGTAGTCTTATAATTTTGAACCAATCCAAAAGACAAGGAAACTCCAGGGTCAGTACCTCAGAGGTATGATTTTTTTATTGGAACATGGAGGACTTTGTGACTCGACAGATTTAACGCGCATCAGTCACCGTTTACTACATGGAGAGTCTTCCGCCGGCGGAGATCGAACTTACGACCACTTGGACATGGATCCAGTGCCCTACAAACCAGGCTCTCCCAGTCCTTGCAAATTTTTATTTAACAAAATTCTTCTATGTTTTCCCAATCGAATTTCATTTCAAATTTTTGAAGTATGCGAACCAACAATTAAATAAAGAAAAATTCGCATGTGCTTCACTTCCTTACAGTATTTCATAATTGCTCAGCCAAGTCTAAGAGCAAATGGCCAAACTTTTGAGCAGTCAAGTTGTTTTTTACAAAGTTTTAACGTACATCAAATATGAAAAGAAACAATTCTAGGAACGAAACACTTGAACAATTAAAAAAGAACGTTTGGCAGAAAATATAAATGAAAATTAAATTGACCGTGTCGGAGAAATGTATTAAGTGAGATGTCAGCGACATGAAACGTCTCGTATAAATATCTATTCCAAGATTAATAGTTTAATTTTTAATCAAAATACATTGATGAAAAGAATAACATACCAATTGAATCGAGCGGAAAACGCAAAATACGGACCACCGTGATGTTATGATCGAATCTTCAAGTTCAAAATCTCAATCTTAAAGGTAATTAATTAGTACAGACGATATTTTAAGTTGCGAAATAAGACACAAAAGTGCACTTTCTCTAGATAAATATACATTTCTTCGGATTTCTGATCATCTGAGAATACGGGGTGGCCGATTTTTGGGTCCCATAGTTTGGTCAGGAGAGCGAGCTTAAGTTTGGAGCCCTCAATGTTAATTTTAATTTTTACGCATTTCCCCATATCTCAATAAAATTCTCAACAAAATGCAAAGTATTTTCATAAAATACGTTTATCCAAAGACAAATCCTTACTAAATAATAATTATTGTAATAAATATAATAACCTTTAAGAAAATATTAACTGTTTTTTATGTAAGAAGATTTGAAGAACTTTTGAATTGTAAGGTATGCAATTTTTTTTATCACTTTAAAAAAGCAGTTTTATATATGCAAAATGCCAACTTTGAATGAAATCAATCAATTAGTTCCTGAAAATCGAATTTTCAAAATAGAAACATGGATGGTCATTTTTGAAACATGGATTGCCTGGCAAATTCTCACTCCTCCTGATGTGCTCTGTTTCAAATTTATAACCACTATAATGAGTTGCCCTGTAAAAACTATGCCTTTTATTTTCAGATTCATAATAATGGAAGAGTTAAGAAAGAAATCTTAAGTCCGTTGGTCTTATTTCTGGGAATGCTTGGTGTACGACAGTTTCAAAATCAACTATTTTTACTTTATTTTACTTATTTACACATTTATTTTGATCACTGCACTTTTTAAAAAAAATTTCAATTTAACTAATGTAAACGGGTTCTTAAACCGTAAAACATTTGAAAAAAAGAATAACGCTTTTATAAATTCACGTTTTAAGTTCCCATCTCGACCGGTACTAACAAGTCAGAGAAACTTTCGTGGACAAGGAGAGAGTTACTATACCATTTCCCAATTCGGCCATCAATGTTTAACTGAATTTCGACTTTCTATTTAAAATTTCACTCTGCAATCGAAATTTTTTGAGGTAGTTTATAAGAAAAATATAATTACTAATATTTTTGTGAAATAATGCAAACATTTATAATTTAATTATCGTAAGACTAAAATATGATGAAGAAAAAAGATATTATGACGTCTAGCACGAACAATTAAACTCATAGAAATCATCATACTAACTTAATAGGTATTCAAAATATACTCTTTTCCAAATCATAGCAGCTAAAATAAGGTGAAAAATATTTTTTTTTCAAGGAAAAAGAATTCAACATCTTAAGTTTTTATATATCTTCTAAATATGAATAAATAAATAAATATTTATCAATATTCGACAGTTGGGGGTAACTTAAGCAACATGCCTATGTTTAAACAAATTTCAATATAATAGATTTATTAGAAATCAAGTAATCTTGCACGACGTGTAAAAAAAAAGTTGAATCCAGAAAAACAAATATTGTTTGGCAGTATACTATTGTTACCAATCAATCTAAAAAAAAACTTTCAAAGTCTTATTTTTAATCAATATACAGGGAGTCTCAGTTAAGCGTTTCAGAACTTCTAAGAGGGGTAGGGGGCATCCTGACGACTCGAAATCATATAGCAATGTGGGGTCGGAAATGCTTTCCTGAAGCGGTGACGTACACAGAAGCACCATAAAGAAAAGAGACCGTAAGTGAAAAATCGCTATAATAATACATTGAAAAAATTATATGGTACATGGGCCAAAGTAAGTGTTCGAAGTTTCTGCCACCGGCTACAATGTACACCTCACATCTCCGGCGCATGGACATTCGAACATTCTGCAATACTCCAGGCATATCTCGCAGGCAGCTACTGCGATTCTTGCAACCAGCATTATCAACAGGGGTGTCATAAACCAGTGTTTTCATATGACTCCAGAAATCAAGACATGATAGGTCGGGTGACCGAGGAGGCCATATAATTTTTTCAATCTATTATTATAGTGATTTTTCACTTACGGTCTCTTTTCTTTATGGTGCTTCTGTGTACGTCACCGCTTCAGGAAAGCATTTCCCACCCCACATTGCTATATGATTTCGCGTCGTCAGGATGCCCCCTACCCCTCTTAGAAGTTCTGAAACGCTTAACTGAGACACCCTGTATATGAAATGTTCCTTCACTGGTTGGTTTACCCTATCCTTTTTTATGAAATTATAAATAGAAATTGTTCTTTTATTTCGCTATAAAAAGGACAAGAATGCTAATGTTTCTTTTATGCTGGATTGAAAAGTGACAATCATTCATTTATCTCCAGAATTGAAATATGTTTGGACGTAGCATTTAATTGTCTGAAACAGTTAGAAACTATGAAACTTATTAGATATTTAACTTCTTTTTTCTTTCGTTAAGAGCTGCAGGAAAAATAGTGAAAAGATCCCATTTACCATCATACTTATTATTTATATATTTAGTCATGAAACTTGAGTTATTTAGGCAAAAAATTAAATAAAGGGTGAAATATAAATGCTTTCGAAATATGTCCTTAAGTAGACGCTGAAACAAATCTAGAGTAGATTTTTGATCTATGAATAAAAAATATATTTTCCAAAAACTTTGAATATGGTGGAGACATTAAAATTATTCGAAATAATTCACTTGTATCTACTTAACTGAGCCCAAGGTCAAGAAAACTGAGATGGGCACAGTAGGCCTTGGCCCTCTTTGGGCTGTCTCACCACTGAGTTTAGTTTAGAGTTTATCTACTTAACTTAGATTTCAGAGGAGAGGGGTTATTCCATTGTTTCATTTGACTTCTGAAATTTCCTTTTAGACGGACTTGTTTAACATCCTAAAAAAATTTTATTCAGAGCAGCAGTCAAAAACAGAAATAATTAAATACGTGAATAAATAAAAATTTACTGCTTTGAATTTTTTATTTTGAAAAGTTTGATGAATAATATTTCCTTATTATTCTTTTTGCAATCTAAGAGTCATAACCATTATCTTAGGCAAAACTAATTTTGTATCTCATTGCATATTTTAATTTAATATACTGTGGTGTCAATAGATAAATAATCCCCCGAAACTAAAGCGGGAAGATAAAAATTTCCTTATCTTCAAAAAATATGAAAATGTAAATTAAAGTCGACATGTTTTGAGCACACAAAAATTCACCTCCCGGATCATCAACGTCCAGTGAGTCCTGAGAATGACAACTTTTAAAACAAATGTTTAGCGCGTTCATAATTTTTTCCTGATGCTTGACAATATTTGACGGGATCTTTTTCGTGATTTGCCCTACAATTTATATGATATTTAATCAATTATGATATTTAAAATAATGCAAATATTTGGTGCTTGTATGAAATTATCATAAGTATAACAAATTAAAGACAACTTACAAAATGCAAATAATGACTTGTAAAAAGTTCTTGTGTTCAAATAATAATACTAAAATATTGGAAAATTATTAAAAATTTATAAATTGATTAAAATTTTATCTCTAAAGTAAATTAAAACGAAAGAAATATTTGCTTTTTGCACAGTAATCAACTAAAAGTAAATCTGTTGCCCATAAACTTAAAGATATTTTTCTCTCGGTTCAATCCCAGCGATAGTTGGCCGATTTGAATTCAGCACCCGGCTCGCACCAACCACAGTGCTGACGTAAAATATCCTCAGTGGTAGACGAATCATGGGCCAGAGTCCCCTAGCTGTCAGACTAACCGTGGATGGTTTCTGTGGTTTTCCTTTCCTTGTAACTCAAATGCGTGTTAGTTTCACCAAAAAGTCCACCCCGAAGACAAATTTTTCCCAATACTTGATCCAGGAAATCCCTTGTCTTCTGAATAGAATTCAAAATTACAAGGATGCGGAGTTGAACAATAGTAGCCGTAAACCCTAAATTGGGTCGGCTGTTCAACGACGGTTGTAAAATATTTTAAAAAGAGGTAACTGTATTCGTCACCATTACTTTAAAAAAACATACATAAGTGCAAACTCTGCAGTTTTGAAATTTAAATTGAAGGATAATAAAACGAAATAAATAAGTTATTTATTAAAACATTGACACCAGTTTTTAAATATTCCAAGGACTGCTTGAATCTTGCATATTTTACAAATTCAAATTAATTCTGATCCAATTATTTCAAATAATTATTAATTCAAATCTGTTTGTCATAATAATTATGATATAATACATGTATTGCCTTTAAATAGAGTAATTTAAGTGTATTAAAAGTTTTATTGAGAAAATGAAACCATCATAAGAAAAACAAAACAAAACAAATGTACGGAATAATCCACAAAAATGGGAGAAAGACTGGAACTGGCTTCGAACCCGAGACCATAGGCACAGAGGACACCTATCTTACGTTTCAGAGAATCTACCTCCAATTTTTTATTTGAGATTTCATGTTGTATATAGAAATGTTATTTTTCTTATGCCAATATAGCCAACTTATGTGACATTGGCGTACGGCGACCTTTTGGCGTATTCAATGTTACAACCCTTGTGGTACAAATACTTTGTTTCACTTTGATTTGCAAATATTGCCAAAGATTAGAACTTTGTTCGACCGATTTGGTTATTATATATTTAGTGTGAGTATTTACATTTTTCAAGTTCAGTCCTATATTTTTATTATCAATCTCATTATATATTCTTTGTAGCATGTTATTTTATAATTGAAATATTTCTTAAAATATTATATTGCATATTATTTGTGCTTAAGATTAAAAACTTCAAGTTCTATTCGGAATAACTTTAAATGTCTGATTTCAAACCTAAGATATCTTACTTATTACAACATTCAAATTTGATTTATAATTTGAATCAGAAAATGTAATTGTTCGTATTTAATTCTTTCGTATTAATTATTTAATTTCTTCTTTTGATTTTTGTCGTAACTTATATTTTAATATTTTTCTTAGAGATTTTTTTTAGAAACATAAATTTTAATGTTTCCTTTGTGCCAATAGTACCTATTGCTACATAAATAAATTGCGATAAAAAAAAAACAATCTTACCTCTTAATCTGTTTATTGAATACTTCAAAATGTTACACTCGATTTTTAATGTAGGTATTTTTTTTTAAAAAAAATTCACTTTCCACTTTTAAAAAAAAATTCATTTTTTTACTCTCCACCTTTACTTTAAAGCTGAGGAATTTTTTTTAAAAAAAATTCCTCAGCTTTAAAGTAAAGGTGGAAAGTAAAAAAGTTGGAAATTTAGAAACGATGGAATTATTTAAATTTCATTAAAAATAAATTATCCATGAGAATATTTAATTTTTTGAAAAAATGATCAAATTACGTTTTTCTTTGAAAGCTGTTAGATTTAAAAATGTACACTCGGATTATTGTGTTTTGACCAGAGTTAGGTTGATGTTAAACTATGGTGTTATAGGTTGATATGTCTATGTTTTTTATTTTCAATTTTACTCTAGATTTACTGTAGAAAAAAAATTCACTGAATTCAAAAAATGTAAATTTCGAATTCTTAACGAAATTTTAATTGCGAAAATTTCTAGTGTAAAAAGTTTCTTTTGTCACTTATAACTTTTAGCATTCTAATTAATCAAAAACTGAGATTTTGCTTGCCATCCGTTTATTCAACTTTACTTAACTCCAAATCGACTTTCGCACTATTTATTAATTAAAATTGTGCACAATCTAAAATAATTGAATTAATAAAGAAAAATATTCTTCCCTCGACAACCTTATCTTATTCGAAAATGAACAGAACTTTAAATGGCGGAAATCAATATTCGAATTTGGAGAAAAAAATTTAATTTTTTTAAAATCAAAATATGACAAATCATTTTTGAGAAATGCGAGAATGTCATTAACTCTTAGCATTTTTAAAGACTTTGCAGTTCAAGAATGATGTGAAGGGAGAATATATATTTTAATTTCACCCGGCAATGAAGTAGAAGCTTTCAAAAATTTATCTGTACATCTAGCTGTTTTCGTAATTTTGTTTATAACAATACTCAGTTTTGCTTTGCAATTCGCATTTCTGTTTAATTTATTTTGTCGCTATGAATGACAAATTCAGGTCTAAAAAATGCTTAAGAAATCTTGATAAAAATGGATTAAAAATAATATACATACTATAGGAGTTCCAAATTAAAATTTGTACCAGACCTATCGAAATCAAGCGAATCACTATGGAGGAACGCAAGACTCAAAGCATCAAAACTTGTTATGCTATGTTTTTCAACCCACCTTCCTTATTAACGATTAGACTATTTTGATAACGTTTTTTTTACCCAATTCAATATGACTTCGACACCTAATATATTTTTTGCTGCATTTTCGACAAGGAGTACAATAATATACTAAGTCCAATTGTTGCATAGAACTCTGATATAAATAAACGAACAATTGCATGCATATTAACTCCTAAACTTTCAAACTACTTTTTGAATAAACCATGAGGTATTAAAGTGAGAGTTAGTGAATAAAAAATAATGGTTTGTGAAATTTAATGATTTGATTTGTTTTAAAGGAAATTTACACACAACCATATCTAATGTCACGTGGCTAACTATTTACAATATTATTTTTATTGATGCTCTTGTAAATAAAATAACTCTTAGGGAGGCAAAAATATAGAAGCTGTTTCCGTGTGAAAAACGACATATTACTGTTACAATAAGGAGAAAGCTGGAAATCACCTTGAAAGTTTGGGTTTAAGTCCAATAGAATTTAGACAAAGTTTTGCGATTATTAAGGAGGAAGGGGCAAAAAAGAGAAGAAAGTTTACAAATTGAGTAGAAAGTTACTTGTCTACATTAATTGTGTTAGTACACTTTTAAGAAAAAAATGAGTGAAGAGGTATTTGTCTGAAGAATGCCCTCCACATGTTTTAAGCAGTAAAAAATGAAGTTATAAACAAATCTCTCATGGGCAGCAATAGTGGCACAACTCGAAAAACACGCGTTTTGGACTAAGAACAGGTGTAAATATGAAAATACATTCTTTTCAGCAGCAATACTAGCACAACTCATAATTCAACTTGAAGGTAATCTTCGCTTAAGCAAACTAAAGCATTTCTTACGCATTTACCTTAGCAGTGAAAACTTTAAGCCCACTTATCTCAAAACTTGATTTTTTTTTTAGTTGTGCCGCTATTAAGCGATATAAGATAGTATTTTATTTTGCTACTTCATTTCAGTATAATTTTTTAAATTAACTTCATTTTCGTCCTTCATTGCTTTATTTTAAATAAATATTGCGATTTAAATATGTCAAAAAATGCATTCTAGTAAAATTTCAAAATTAAATTAGAAATATATTTGGTAAGCATGACAATAATTGCATCATTTTTTTTCTTATCTATACATAATGCAATTTAATAACAGTAGACATTTAAGTACAATTTAAAGCTGATTTTACTGTCTCGATTACCATCTGCCTAAAAGTCAAATAAAATTAAAAATTCAATAATGACTTCTGACAGATAAAAGGAAAAATAAAATTTCCTAATTTGATTTTGGAATTTCAAGAATTATTGGAGAAGTTAATTTATGCTATTACAAGTTACTGTTACTAAAACAAATGGAAGAGACATTTCAAGCTTATAAATAAGGTATTTTTTTCTGCAAAATCTGCAGATAGAACATTTTATTTGTAAAATATAAAAATTATGATTCGAAAAACTTTTCAGATTTGACTTTTGATTGTATACAATCCATTGAGTTTGAGAAACATTCGAAATTTCTTTTTCGAAATTTTCCGCTTTGCCCTTTGTAATTGGTTCACCCTCATCAACAACTCTTCAGTTGTAGCTTTTTTAAAAACAAAAATTCTATTCAGTTAGGGAAGTCTGAATTTAATTCACTTAGAAGCTCGCGCTTTGTTTCTGCTCCTGTCTTTTTTTAAGCCTGTCTTTTCGTTCGTCCAATATATGCGCAAATAAGTTTATTCTCAAAATACAAGTAAGCTTTTTCAAATGAGCTTGCAATTGCTTTTAATATTGATTAATTTTCTTAAGTGAAAATAAAAGCAGTTTAAAATTAAAGTTTTTCACTCATAACTAGTTTCTGCTGCAGATACATTTTTTTTTATCTCAACGAATCGCACACTTTAATTTCTACTAGTTATTTAATCAGATTTATCAATCATGCAAAAGTTGTTATGCCTCAACCTGTTAGTTTAAATGACTTAGAAACTGATGGATACTTGAGTTTCAAAATCGAATATTGTTTTTATGAAACTTAATACGGTTAACGGTTAGTAGCGTCTAGCACAATGGTTTCCAACTGGCAGCCCGAGGGCCCGCGAACTAAATTATATTAGTTGTCATTTTTTGCGGACAATTTTCGTAAAAAAGCTATATGGGTTTAAAATACTTTTCTCGTTAATAAAAACCTAATTTCGTGAAATTTATCATACCAACGGTGCAAAAAAAGTTATTTCTCAGGTTTTGCACCCAAGAAAATATTTATTCCAATGCAAAAATAATCGTGTATGTTGCTCTTTTTTATTTCATTTTTTTTGTATTTTGTGAATATAATTTAGCATGTGTGTATCAGCAATTTTCTCGAAGAAATTCTCCGATTTAACTTTTTGAAACCACTCATTTCGGACGAAATGCTTACACACGCATTTGTAAATTTAAAATGTGAATATCTATTGTTTGGTGATCGCAGCAAACAATCCTCAATTTTGTCATTGAACATTTTGCGTGCTACTATGTAAGTTTTAATACCAACCTTTTTAAAGTTTTATATCTTAACAATTAGATATCTGTTGCACATTAATTGTTTAATACATGGGTGCACATTAAAGTTATTGTAGCCTGAATTTTTTAACATGCAATTAAATATTTTTAAAAATCTACTTCTTATTTTAATTTGTAATTCAATACCTTTGTTTTGTACAACTTGGTAAAAATCTGACAGTAATATTTAATGTTCCCTCACACATAAGAGTCCTACATAAAATTTTGATAAAGTTGCAGCCCGCCATTTGATTTGTATTTTTAATTGTGGCACCCGGCCTCATGTAAGTTGGAAACCCCTGGTCTATCATAAGTGAGTGTTACCCGGCACCGGGAAATGAAAATTATTCCGAATATTGGAATTAGCTAGCCGGGTCCCGAGTAATCAAGATTTTTAGAAATCTAGCAAATAGACCGGGTATCGTAGTTTGGTATTATCTATGCGCCGGGGTATGTTTGGCGACTTAACGTTCCCCTGAAACTTTGCAATAACGATTTAATACAAGTTTTCCGTTGCTGTTGGCAAAATTGTTTTTTTTTGGTGAACAAATATTTTATTGAATTACATTGTCCTTTCTGGCCCAATACATTTCGCGATATTTCTGGTCGTAGCATGATTCCACGCGAATAAAATTTTTGTTCTTCGCTGGCAAAATGCTGATCCAGTTGATTTTTTTGCCAACCTGATTTGAAGTAAAGGTTTTACTGCCTAAAGCATTTTGTAAAAACCTGAACATTTTGAAGATAACCTGTTTTTTACGCGTTGTTGATGCGCTTTAGTAATTGATAATTTCTTTGACTTTTTGTGAAACATAGGCGTAGTGCGAAGAAAGAAAAAAATTGAAAAGGGGGGGGGGGG
>NC_092211.1:913412-915054 GCF_043381705.1 Parasteatoda tepidariorum
GTCCCGCAGTGGACTGATCGTTAAGACACGGTTCCCACCAGATCACCGAAGTCAAGCATCACTGGCTGTGGTCAGTGTGGTGACCACTTGGGTGACCACTTGGATCAGTCTGCGTAGGGACCGAGGGTGTGCGGTATGGGTCCTCGTTAAACTGTGCTACAGTAAAGTGCTCGACTTCGCGTGCAGGTCGAAGCGGGGGTGCCATCCCCTCTGCAGAGGATCAAAATTGTGATGGCATGTCTTCGGATCATCCTCAGGGATGTTTCCCAGACCGTCGCCAATAGCCCATTGTGCAGCTCTAGTGCGACGTAAATGAACAGCAACAACAATGACCAATACATATCGCGATATTTCTGGTCGTAGCTTGATTTCACGCGCATAAAATTTATGTTCTTCGCTGGCAAAAAGCTGATCCAGGTGATTTTTTTGCCAACCTGATTTGAAGTAAAGGTTTTACTGCCTAAAGCATTTTGTAGAAACTGAACATTTTTGAAAATAACCTGTTTTTTTACGCGTTGTTGATGCGCTTTAATAATTGATAATTTGTTTGACTTTTTGTGAAACATAGGCGTAGTGTGAAGGAATTTTTTTTCTCGCTTGAAAAGGGGGGGGGGGCACAAGAATATATTTTTAGAATTTGAGAATAATTGAAAAAAAGTTGATTACAATTGGTCGCCTCTTGATTTCATTCACACTTTTCTTTTACAGGAGGAATTTATTTCTTGAGGAATTCATAAAAAAAACAACTTTAAAAATAGAATACAATTTTAAAATATTTAATTCAAACCTATTTGACGTAGAAAAGAAACTGAAAATGTTTTAGAAATAGAAAAGTTCATAATTTCACTTAATATAAAAATAATATGAGATATTTTAGTCAAAATCAGCTTGAAAAAGTGCAACTTTAATTTAAGTACTTCATTCATTAAATTATATTAGATTTTTTAATTAAACCGTATTAGTTGTAATATATATATTGCTTATATCACACATTGGTTATAAAATATATTAGTTAGGAAATATATTAGTTATTAGTATTTTTATAATCATTAATATTTGGAGATTTTATTTCAAAAAATAATTTGCTAACTACCTTCCTTTTGTTATTTTCAGGATTTTGAAAATATTGATTAAGATGAGTCAAGGTAATAATGATAGAGGAATGAGGGGAAGCCGTAGCTTTAAAAACCCCCTTCCTAGAAGAGTCAGAAGGCGAATGAACTTGTAAGTAAATCTTATTTTTATTCATTTTGAAAAAGTATTCACAGTACCAAACACAAATTTAATTTCGGTAATTTAATACATTTGTGCAGTGTTTGACCACTAACTAACAAGGGAAACTAGGGAAGTGTGACTCGCCAATTTTGAAATGAACTAGTGGGATGTATGCCTT
The DNA here is from genome assembly GCF_043381705.1 of Parasteatoda tepidariorum. Taxonomy (NCBI): domain Eukaryota; kingdom Metazoa; phylum Arthropoda; class Arachnida; order Araneae; family Theridiidae; genus Parasteatoda; species Parasteatoda tepidariorum. The sequence continues at coordinate 914,806 of NC_092211.1, forward strand.
ATGAGGAATAATTTTGGGGGGCAACATTCGTTTCGGCCCATAGAAGGTTCTGTGAGAGATAAAAAATAATTCAATATGTAGGAAAATCGGTATTTTATTACTTTAATGCAGACTATTAGTTATTGTAATTGTCTCATAATCCAATTAATTTATAATTAATTGGATAATTAATTAATTTGCTAATTAATAAATTAATTAACATTCGTTTCGGCCCATAGAAGGTCCTGTGAGAGATAAAAAATAATTCAA
>NC_092211.1:916316-931596 GCF_043381705.1 Parasteatoda tepidariorum
TGTTTAAATTGAAATTCAATTGTGTTTAAATTGAAATTCAATTGTGTTTAAATTGAAATTCAATTGTGCTTAAATTGAAATTCAATTGTGTTTAAATTGAAATTCAATTGTTTAAATTGAATTTCAATTGTTTAAATTGAATTTCAATTGTTTAAATTGAATTTCAATTGTTTAAATTGAATTTCAATTGTTTAAATTGAAATTCAATTGTTTAAATTGAAATTCAATTGTTTAAATTGAAATTCAATTGTTTAAATTGAAATTCAATTGTTTAAGTTGAAATTCAATTGTTTACGTTGAAATTCAATTGTTTACGTTGAAATTCAATTGTTTACATTGAAATTCAATTGTTTACATTGAAATTCTATTGTTTAATTTGAAATTCTATTGTCTAATTTGAAATTCAATTTATTAATCTTTCAAATGTTTATTTAATAAATTTTTAATAAGTTTCATAACTTTTAATAATAATTCAACAATTAATTTTTAATTGAATAATTTATAATTATTTTTAAATGATATATAATTGAATAACAAATAATATTTTTTTATTAATGCAATTATTAATGTTATTCATAACTAATTTAAATCAAGAATATTTTTAACTAATTATCAGCAAATTGTTGAACAATCGATTGCTAATTTAATTATTTCCTAATTATAATTAATATTTGATAAATTATTAATTCATTACTTAGCACATTTAGTTTTGAGAAGTCACGTCAGCACACAAGAAATATTTTCATATATAATGTAAAAATATTTCTAATATTTTTTAATAATATGGGTATATATATACTTAATCCAGTGATTGTCCTGAAATTATTTTCATTATTTATTGCGGGGATAGTTAAGTTCATTCTGCATCTCTTACAGGGATGCTGACCAAGCTAGAGCTCGTGATGAAGTGGTAGCTCGATTTAGAGCTTTGGATCTTGGAGACACTGATTCTGAAGTGGATCAGGTGAGGATATTTCATTGTAGGATTACATTTATTTCTGTAGAATGTTTATGATTGAAATTTAGAAAAATGTGTAATGTTTTTCGATGTACCCAAAACGTTTGATAAATTAAGAGTATTTTAATGATTTTTAAATTATGTTCCCTCATTATTTTTATTTTAAAACTCTATTCTAAATTTTACTGCTTAAATTTTTTTTTATCATAACTTCTACTTTTGCCACAATATTACTTCATTGACTTAAAATTATTCTTCTACATTGAAGACAACATCTTTATCATTTTCATCATCATTTTGTTATTTTATAATTTCATAAGTTCTTTTGCAACTAAACCATCCCCCACATCGCCTCCCCACTTTTATTGATTTTATAAAAGAAACTATTTTTTATCAGTTGTCGAAAGTTTTATCATTTAAAAGTAATGGGAATATTTATTTATTGAATTATTTATATTTTCGACACTTAGAAACTTTTTGAATCTCTTGAATTTTATTACGTTTTCAGACTTAATGCATAGATAATGTTCGTATTGAAAATTTCTAATTTTTTTATTTATTTCATGTTGCTGATAAGATTCTCTATACTTCTTTCTTTGATTTTTACCGAAAAGTTTCTTTTTATCAAAATTGTGACGTTTCATCCTATACAATAATAAGTTTTTTTTTTTCTTGCAAAGCGAAATTTTGAATATTTTATGTTTTCAAATGATCTTTCATTTAAACGCTTTCATTTAAAAATCTATTATCTTAAGTATGTTAAATTTCTTATTTCTTTTCTATAGTTACTATATTTTTTTTAAACTTTCATTCCTTTTAATATTATGTCAAACCCGATGATTTTACTTTTTTGAAAGACTTAAAATTATTAGTTCTTGCAAATTTATACTTTCTGTAAATTTATTAATCTTTAATTTTTAACTTGGAAATTTTTAAATATTTCATTATTTTATAGCTGCATAATTTATAAGAACTAAAAAAAAATTCAAGCTTAAGAATTTTTGTTTACTCACTTGCTGCAATTTTCCTAATGTACATAAAAATCTTATCTATTAAGGATGTTCTTTCTTTTGTTGTGTAAAAGTTTTGGGATTGACAAAATACATTGAACGGTAGTAGCATCAGAACTCATTCACAGTTTAAGAAATTTTAAGAAAGCATAAACATGATTAAATGAATTTGCGCAACAATAACTGCAGTAAATACAGTACCATTCTGATGAAGTTTCTAGAAATAATGATTAAACAATAACAATTCAGGTTTAGAAACTTTATAAAGCAAATGCTTATATTAATCTTCAATTAATTTTCTTTGATTTACTCTTTTAAGTTTTAATTATATGCTATTTATCTGCCTGAAAAGTATCATTGTTACTTTTCTAACCAATATTTTACGCTTAATGTTTTCCAGTTATTTACATTATTCATTTACTAATATTTACTTGGATATATCTAACTCACTTTACTTCGATCGATTAAATTAAAGGATATTCAGGAAAATATTTTTTAATTTAGGATATTGAAATATTACATCTTTAAAATAAACGTTATTTTTCAATTTTGTATAAACTCACACTATAGTTTAAATTTTTTAATTTTAGAAATTTAGAAATATTTTCTTATCAGTTTTAAGAAAAATTTCTCTATTTTCTTGTTTTTTTTCCTCCACAATGTACCAAAAGTTCTTGCTGATATCCAATGGGTTTTTTATTTTTTATATTTCAGTGTTATTTAAATTTTACAATTTAGAAATGCCTTGCAAATGATTAAACATTAATAATCATATCTAAGACTCAAAGTTTAACATTAATCTAAAACTTAATAGTAGATTCTTGTGTAAGGCTCTTAATTTTCTAACGTTTATTTTCAATAAAAACCGCATAATGGATTTTTTTTTATTCCCAAGAAAATATGTGTTGCATTTCAAGGTGAAATTTATTCATAAAAGCTACAAACTTTACAATTTCTCACGATATAAACTTAAAAACGTGCAGATTTTAAAATACATCTCATTTATCATAGAATAATTTTTACATTTAGTGTTCTGCATTCATGTTTCTGCAATTTGTAGCTTTTTGATGAAACAGCTACTTTTACTATGCAGTTTAAACCCTATATTTCAAAATGAATGTATCAGAATCTTCTGATTTTCGCTCAAATAATTACTTTAATGATACAAGTTTATAATGCTTGACATTTAATATGATGCGAGTACAGCATGCATACATCCCAATTTATGCAAAGCCCTGGAATGATTTTGTATGTATTTAAATATTGAATGTTATTAAATATTGATTATTTAACTAATGAATGGGAAAAATTGGAAAAGTAAAAAATTTCATTTAGAGTATGTATTACTTTCATTTTGACGTTTAAGTAAATCTGAAATGCGTGTTTTTTTTTTTTAAAAAAATGTAGAATATCAAAATTGCTTAGTAATGAAACAAAGTTTGAAGCTAGTCCTGTTCCTGAAAGTAGTTATCAATTTTTTAAAAAAAGATTTCTTTGTTGCAGATATATAATATTTTCCCTAAATATATAGCTGTCTTAAAGTCATAAAATATTTTTTGGGGATATTCTGCAGATTCCTCCTCAAATCATGGTTTTGAAAGACAAGAATAGAAAGCAAATGATTGCGCTTTGAAAGTTTATATGTTGTCTCTTTACCAGGGAGAAATGCGGTACTTAAAAGCTGAAATCTAATTTAAAAAGAAAAAAGTGAAGTATGCAAGAAGAATTGGGAAAGAAAAATTATAGAAAAAAGGAATGAAAGGCTGTATAAAAATTATATAGGAAAAATAAAACTTCATTTCGCATAAAAGGAAAAATATAAATTGAAGGTTCACATTAGTCATACTTCTGAATTACTTTTGATCAAAAGTAGAAGTGAGTTTGCATAATTTTGAAACCACTTAAACATTTCAAACTTTGTCAGGGGACAAAATTCCCTTACCCTAATGGCGAAGTATTTAAAAAGAATTTTTTTATTTTATCGTGCTTAGTCTCTTTCCTAAATTTGGTATTATTTCCATTGTTTCACTTTTAAGTATGTAAAAACGTTGTATATCTTCATAAGCAGTTGCATAATAGTAAATGATTTTATTTGTGTAAAATACTTCTACTAACTAAAGGTTGATATTATTAAATTTAACATTTTACCATCGATAACATCTATTAAGAAAATTATAACTTTTTGTTCGATTTTCTGTTTTAGTTTAATGGCTGCATCTCTGACTCATTTTTCGGAATATTATTAATTTAGATTATTATTTAAATTATTATTACTTATATCATATGTAATAATATGTAAAAGAAAATAATATTGTAAATATAATGTACGTAAATTATATTTAAAATGTAATAAAATTTCGAAATGGTGTAAAAATGTGTTATGCGCAGGGTTATTAAATTAAAAATGTTTCTCCACATTCTTATATTCTGCTCATTTAATCGAAAGAAAATTCAAAGATTTTAAAGCTTATTCAAACTTTTTATTGTTGAGAAGGAAAACAAATTTCTGAGCAAAAACTAAATTTAACCCTTTGACGGTCTCATGTCAAACTGCATCCGATCCTGCATGTTACTGATTTGTATTTATCCTAAATTAATTCTTCTTATTTATATTGTATTGTATTGTATTAGAAGTTTCAGTGTTAATGAATAAGATGATTTCTTTACACAAAGTCGAGTTGAAGAATATTTTCTTTATGTCGTAAAACACTGAGTTAGCTACAGTGTTAAGTGAATCATTTTTGGTGCCTGGATTCACAAAATTTCTTACGGAATATTTATAAAGATCTATTTCTTATTTTGCTTATTTGCTTGAATAAGTACCACAACTCTTATATCCTTAGAATGACATAATTAGTTATGTATAATGGAATAAAAAGGCTTGCTCTTCAATTGCGTTAGTTCTCTTTACGCCTGGTCAGGGACTAGGCGTAAAGGTTAGTTTCGGCCGGCCTCTTCTTCGTTTTCCCACCTGTGCCCATGACGGAGATACTCTCGTTGAATTTTTATTGAATTAATTTATAAAAATGTAATTAGTTTTCAATTTTGCAAAGGAAAATAGACAAGTCTAAGCTATCGTAACTTCATTTACGAGTTCACTGGAAAAGCATCAATGATCAATCAGTTAGATGGCAACCAATAGGAATAAGCCTTCATTGGAATGGAAATACTTATCGTCCAATAGGAATAGTGCAAACAGTTAGTTTCCATTCTCTATCACAAAATTACGGCAATTGATTGATTTATCCTACTCAAGGATGCAGTTAAGCGCCTGTCTTTGACATCTCTATTGACATTTGTAAGAAACTGGAGGAAATGAAAGTTTTGTTTACCATCTGTTGATATAACATTTCTCTTACAGCCACGACAAGAGGCTTCTGCAGCAAGAACCACACTGCTGCCAACGTAAGTATTTTGCAATTTTTGTGTCAATTATTTTTTATATGCGCATTTACTTTTTACTTTACATATTTAAGAATGCTTCTTCATATTAAATTATGGTTTTTTTATTAGCAACTAGCCACATAGTTAAAATTAAAGAAAAATAAATAACAGTTTTCAATCAAAGATAATTTAAATTTTTCAATTCGAAAATATCAATAAAAAATATGCTTCAAATTGAAATTTGAAAAATTCAATTTTTAATTTGAAGCATATTTTTTATTTTAGTTAAAAAAGAATTTGCACAATTTGAGGATTTCGTATTTGAAGAAATTTTGTACAAAAATCAGATTTTCGAGGGGGAAAAAATGTTTTTTTTTCTACCTTATGTCCATGCATTAAGGATTTCGCACTAAAAATTGGAAATGTTAATAATACTGAATGGTATACTGCAAAAACATTAAACTACTGTATTTGATTTTTTTAATGAAATTAAAATTCTTTTGTTAAAATAAAAATTTAATTAGTAAAGATTTTCCAAATTTCACAACGTAGGCTATTTATTTGGAAATATGACTGAAATTTAAACTTTCATCAGCCTGCGAAGAGTCAGACGTTGTACGATATCAGTACTCTTCAAATCATTCTACCGTAAAGCAAGACTTAGCGTGCAAGTCATCGGGCTACCAAAGCGGAAGAGTAATTCTCTCTGAGGAGGATTAAGATTATGATGGCATGTCTTCGGATCATTTTCAGGATTGTTTCGCCGTCGCCAATGGCCCATTGCGCAGCTCTAGTGCGACGTAAATTAAGTACTACCTCTAATTTCAGTTTCACCAAAAAAAGTTAATTATGAAAAAAAATAGCTATGTCAACGACGATTCGAATAGTGCCGCATGCAAGAATGCGAGCCCAAAATTAATGCATTTCTGTTTACAATTAGAACTTAATTTTATCACAAAATTACGGGGTTAAACAGCAATAAATCCAGAGATTTCGAATTTTCTTTGAAAAATTAACAAGATTTTTTAAAACTTCTAAATTTTTTAAAAATTTTAATTTTATAAACATTAATATTTATTTATTATTTTAAATTACTAATAGTAGTACTTACGACGCGCACTAGAGCTGCGAAAATTACGTTTAATTAAAATTACAAAAAATATTTATATTTGAAAGATGTTTTCAAAACATGTTTTATGTAATGTATTTAAACGAAATGTTTCATTAAATTTCAAATTGTTCTGATTTTATATAGTGTGCAAAGAATATTTTTGAGTTCAGTATGACAAAGGGAAAATTCCATTTGAAAGAATTTTTATGTGATAGAAATGTACCAACTTAAATGGAAATAAAATCCTTACATAAAATTACTTTCAAAATAAAAAAAAATACTTTTAAGAGAGGAAGCAGAAATTAGATGTCGAATGTATGTTAAACCCCTTCAGAAGTACGTATAAGTATTAATACGAGATGTAAATTAAGAGTAAGAAACTCTGAATACTTTTAGCTCAATTTCAACCTTCCAATGTAAAAAAAAAAGAAAGCTTTCTGAACTTAAACAAAGCGAAATCGTCCTTAATTAAGAAAATATCAAAATATCATTTATATATTTACCAATGTAATTTATAAGCCTTCAAATTTTTCTATTTTAGGAATCCATTCCTTCCAACACACAATTGCTCCAGGATCGAAGAAGAGAACTCGGTAAGAAACCTTTGTTCTATATCTTTAAAAAAAAACGCAATTAAATGCATTGAAATTGAACAGATCTCCAAACATTTTTAAATTTCGAAAATTAGTCACTGATGATTTGCGGCATACATCATCGGTGCGCGAAGAAGCAAAACTCCTTGAATTACTTTCAATCTAATGATGTACTCTATCTTAATAAGCCTGTGATATCATTTTTTCTAAAAGTAAAGTAAGATAGTTAAAATTTGATTTCGAAGGAACTGTTCGGCCGATTTCGTTTAAATTTTGTTTTGCTTTTTGACGTAAAGAATTGCATTTTTAAAAAGCATGTAAAAAATTTGCATGCCTTGCAATTCGAAAGTTTTTCCCTATCATTAAATAAAACGATAAAAAAATTATAAATATTGATTAAAAATAATTTTTTCAGCACTGAATAATTTTTTTGCACTCCAAATAAATTAATTTCATAATTATGTGCGAAAATGCTTCAATTCGCTTAAAAGGTTCTCGAATTTCGGCGAATTCACTAAATGTAAAATTAGCAGAAAGTTCGAACATATGATTTTTTTTTTTGATTTCAAAGGAACTGTTCGGCCGATTTCGTTTAAATTTTGTTTTGCTTTTTGACATAAAGAATTGCATTTTTAAAAAGCATGTAAAAATTTGCATGCCTTGCAATTCGAAAGTTTTTCCCTATCATTAAAATGATAAAAAATTACAAATATTGATTTAAAAAACTATTTTTTGCACTGAATAAGTTTTTTGCACTCCAAATAAATTAATTTCATAATTATGTGCGAAAATGTTTCAATTCGCTTAAAAGGTTCTCGAATTTCGGCGAATTCACTAAATGTAAAATTAGCAGAAGGTTCGAACATTCGATCACTCCCCTGAACTCACTATTGGGGATATATTTCCTAGATTGCGGCCACCCCTCAGTGTTTTAGAGTTAGAAATCATAATACACCGAGAAATATACATTTATTCAGAGAAAGTAGATTTTTGTGTTTAGTTTTGCAACTTAAAATATCACTAATTATGTTTGAAATCACCCCCTTGAACCATTAAAAGTTGAGTCCTCGTGCGTGAAAATCCAACAAATCAAAAGTTATTTAAGATGTTTTGTTGCTTTTTTATTTATTGAGATAATTCAAAATCTAAAATTTTTATATCTTAGGGCGAAAAGTTTTAAATGAGTTTTAAAAAGTTATTTTTAAAATACACTGAAATGAAATTAAAGTTTTTTAAAAATTCACAATGGCAACATTGCGTTTTAAGCGGGGTTTTTTTTCTTTTTTTTTGTATGAATATGTTCTCGACACTTACATATTCGAATTATAAGGAAATCTTTTATAAAATGAAATAAAATACTTTCATACATTGGCTGAAAATGCATTTATTTGCTGGAAAAAAAGCATTTGGCTCCATTTTTACTCTTATTAAATCATGACATAGTGAGTTTTTTTTTAAAAAAACAAGTTATCATTTTTGAGATGTCACAAGCTGAGCCATTTCTTGCTTTTTTTAATTATTTTTTTTCCTATTTCAGTAACATCTATGTTTTTAGATTTGTTTGTTTATTTTTGCACAAAACACAATGTTGATTACAATTTCAAATTCAAAATAAAAAGCAAAGAATCGAATAAAATGAAGAAAATCAGTGATTTTTTAAACAAAAATGATATACAAAAAAGAGAGAACCGCCTAAAAGCAAATGTAAAATTAAAGTTTTAAAACAAGCAATAACTTGTTCTCCTTTTTTTGAAGCTCTAATAATATATAACGCTTCAATTAATAATAAAATAATATATAATAAAAGAAACTCAATAATTTTAAAACAATTTATTTTAGAGAAAATAAGTTTGTTCTTAACCATATACTTTAATTGTAAAAATCACGTTTTTTTAACCATAAGATTGCTTTTATTGTAAAATGTTCTTTTGAAACTGTGATCGATTCACAATATATATATATGCTAAGGTATATAATAAATATGCTAAGTTAACTTGAAATTCGAAATTTTTCTAATTCTGAAATTCGAAACATTTATTTTACTAAATACTAGTCAGTTTTGCAAGAGGTGAAAAATGCCCCATAAAATCTTTTTGCTTAAGTTTTAGAAACAATTATATTCACCTACATGGCTAGGATAAAACAGTATTCTTTAACCAAGATTTTGATGAATAATTTTATTTTGATGATAGAAGAAGCATCGGAGGACCTTGCGCTAAATATTAAAAAAGACCACAATTAATTGACAGAAATTATACAAAGAACACAGCTAAATTTTTTTTAATTAAAAAAAAATAAGACATAAATGAATTAACAAATATATTACATTCAAAACTAAGTTTCGGGAAGAAATTTTTTTTAGTACTACCAGCATGAAAGGACGCAGAAATGGTCTTGCCAAAACTAGACAAAGGTCCCAGCAAGTAGGTCACCCACAAAAGAACATTAAAAAACTGCATGAAAGACAAAGATATTCGGGTTAATATAGCTAATGAGCCAAACACGAAATCACACGTCTTAAATCAGTAAATAATTATCGAATATAATAAAATAAAATTTAGAGATAGATGAATGAAACAAAAATTTTAACGCTACTAAATCGAAATTTGTAAAAATTACGATAAATTAAACATTGCTACTCTAAAATATCTGTAATATTAAGTCATTTAAAAATGTATAAATCAATTTAAAATAAACTAATATGCATATTAAATTAAATTTAAAATATTATTTCGTCTTTAATTTATTAATTTTATTATAAGTGGAAATTATTCATTCAATTTAATTAGTCTTTGTAATACGGTGGTGGAAAGGTCTTTATATTAGAATCTATTTATAAATAATTCATACATTTTCTAATGTTTGTTAATTCATTCTGTGCACTGAATTATTTTTTTCTTAACCAATGTTTTTTACTTATTTTTATATTTGTTTTTTTAAATAGCTAGTTTTGATTATTATAGTTTTATATTTTTGGTTTGATTATCACTGTCTCATACGTCAAAAACATGCCTTATTATTTTCATTGAATAAGTACATAAAATATTATTAGAAATGTTATTTAATTTTAAAGTCGCGAATTATTTATTAGACAGTTTTTAAGCTTTGCTCAAAATTTCCAAAGCGTTTGTTAGCTTGTTAAACGCTAGTGGTAAACTTTACGAATAAAAGCTGAATAATTAATGTTGTAAATATTTATTTTATTCTTAATTTTTTTTTTTTTTAAAGTAATTTTGTCTCTAAGGGTAGCCAACATTTGTCTTTAATATCGTTTCACGAGGAAAATGTGAAATTCCAGGTTTTACTTCAATAAGTCTCCTATACTATCAGAGCTGACCTATCAAGCAATATTGGAGCAAACAAGTTCGCAAGTTAACGTTATGTTAGTATTGTGCTTATGTTAGCTCTTTGTTCCAAAAATAGATGATGAGTCTACCTCAAAAAACATTTTATGACGTCGAAATTTTTTTTCCCCAATCTACTGTTATCGGTGAACATAAGTACATAGCATAACGAACATAAGTAGCAAACATTGCTTACCGTTCCTCCTTTTCCGTCAACTGCTTAGGGAATAAATCAGACAAGTGCTGATTTCGAAGTGTGTGTGTAATTTTATTGCAGAAACAGTCTACTTATATTTTTAGTCTATGTATCCAATCGAGAAAATTTTTACCAGTAAAGAATCCTAGAAGGAACTCAAACAATTCCCTAGATGTTTATCTATTTATTGCTTTTTTTTTCAAAACTAAATATGAGTTTTGAATGTTTGAAAGTTTTGAATGTTAAACATAAGTTTTGAAACTAAATTTAAGTTATGTTTGAAAAATTTGAACTGGCAATATCATTGAGTCAAAGAAATAAGTTATTCATTTTGTTTGTGTTTAGCAATTTTCTGACTCGATTATGTCCTGCCATGAGTAGAGAAAAATCAAAAGCCTTGTCCAAAGGATACAGTTTGGCGCTAATGCGTGTAAATTATAAAGAGTAATATTAAAAAATTCTTTCTAAAAAGTAAACTTGTTATTTTATTTGTTTTTTAGACAGATTTTGTTTGTGGAACGATTTGATATGCTCACCCATGTTACATACCATTTTTGCGATTTAGAGCAAAATGTAAGAATTTTTTAAGTAATAAATGTAACTTTATTTGCTCGAAGTACAATTTTTATTTTATTTTAGGGAGAGGGGTGCGTGTTTATGTTTCATGGGCACGAATTTTATGTATGAATTCTTATGTAATTATTTATACATATATTTTTTAAATTTTTCTTCCAGCGTCTTTCTGCTGAAAATTCGCAGTTGAGGAGTTCTCTGTCTTCACTAGAAGCAGCCAACGTAAGAACTTTTACATTTTATAGAAACTATAAGTTTTGTTAAACTTAAAAATATAATCACTGTCAGGAGACAACCGGATTCAGACATTCCACTTAAATTATTAAGAGTGTATTTTTCATGGTTTGATTTACATGGGTCCCTTAGTTCCATGTGGTTGGATTCTGATATAGGCGTGGATATTCTTTCCTAACTATGTGTTTCAATTTTAGCCCATTTCTCTTCCAACTGGCTTCATTCAAACATTGAGACTTCCAGTTTTATTTTATTTTGAAACCGTCGTTGAACAGCCAACCCAATTTTGATTTAACGCCTACCTATTATCATTTCCGTAGCCTTGCAATTTTGAACCCAATCCAGAAGATAAGGGAACCCCAGGATCAAGTATAGGGAGAAATTTTGCTTTGTTGGAGTTCCTCTTGGCGGAACTAATCCACATTTGCGTTACGTGGAAAGGAAAGCCACGAAAATCATCCTCGGTTAGTCTAACGGCAAGGGGAATCTAACCAATGATCCGTCTGCAACTGAGGATATTTTTATGTAAGGACTGGGGTCGGTGGTAGCCGTTTGAGGAACTTGTATCGACCAGCCATGGCTTAGGATCGAACTCGGTTCTCTCCATTGAGAGGTGAGCGCTCTATCTCCTAAGCTACCACAACTCGAGATTTGAAACTTTATAACCGCCGTTGAACAGTTGACTTAATTTTGGGTTTACGACATCTAATATTCATCTCCATTGCCTTGTCATTTTTAGTCCAACCCAAAGACAAGGAAACTCATGGATAAAGTATAGGGAGACATTTGCAATCGTGGAGGACTTCAAGAGACTTGCAACTTGTCAAAATAGGTTTTCAAAAACTGGAATGATTTTCTCAGGACCCTAATTTAATATCCTTAAGGAGAATTAGAACACAGCCAAATCATACAGTGCAGGTTGTCAAGACGTGTACAGACTGTCATCGATGATGCAGGATACCGACGAGGCAAAAGGACAGGACTAACGCTCAGATGTCAAACTCTCAGAAGCTGGCTTTTTTGAATGAAAAAACTAGTTTTTATGTGTCATTGAATGAGAAAAATAGAGCGTAGCAAGAAAAAGTTCAGTGCGATTTTATCCTTAACGTTTGGAGGGTTAAAATATGCTTCTACAAGCCCGTTGCATAAGGGTGTTTTGATACTTTTTACCAAATATATTTTAAAAACAATTATTTTTGTAAAATATCTTTATAAAAAAAAGATCAAATAGTGTTTTAAAAATATTAATTGCTAGTGATGAATAGAGTATTTTTTATCACGGATGTGGAATTTTTCAATTGTTGTGTAGTGTTATTTAGATTAAATATACATTGTCGTATATTAAAAGATTATTCTTACTGCCAGCAATTTGTCTATTGCCATATGAAATTTGAAAAAATGTTACCATAATTTATGTGGAATACAGATCCGATCTACGAAGCATTCATCCTATCACGTGATGATATCAAGGACACTTACCTCTACATTTACTCTTCCTTTACAGTTTACACCATGTAGTTGGAATGACTGGCTCGGGGAGGATGCCAGTGGAAATTGTAGCTTATTTTGTTTACCACTCACTGAATGATACAAGCCCATTTAATGATACCTAGAAAATTAAATGAATGACTTTGAAGATCGTTAAATACATAAGTTAGGTACAATATAATAGTAAAAAAAGTTTTTACTTCAAGTTAGATAATAAGACAAGAAATATACTTTCTTTGAATGAACGCACTTTCTTGCGATAGATTTTTGGAAAGTATCTCATGGCAAATATCTCGAAAACGTGGTTCCAATTAGGGAAAATGGTCAAACATTTCAACATTTTAATATTTACATGTTTTATCGGATAGTATTATCGCTGTTAAATGATAATTTGCTTGCAGTCAAATATGATAAAATAAGAAAGAAGATAAAATAAGAACATCCTACTTTTCAACGCAGTTTTCAGAACTGTTTATTACTCATTCAAAAGTTTTTACTTTATTCTAATTTAAGTGGAATGCTTGTCAAATAATTCATAAATCTTTCATTTCCATACAGCGATCCTTACTCGAGCGACTAGAGCAGAGTGAGAGGGAAAACCGAAGATTGTCGCTCCATGCAGCACTTTTGGTGAACGTTATGGCGAATAATTCAGCATCTGGACCAGCCCCATCTGCTGCACCGGCACCCTCTGCTGCACCCTGTCCTGATTCCGCCCCCTCACCTGGACCTGCATCCTCCACTGATTCCACACCCCCTCCTGGACCGACACCATCTCCTGGATCCTCACCCTCTCCTGGACCATCTTCTGGATCCTCTCCTGATTCCACATCCTCTTTTGGACCGACATCCTCACTTGGACCGACACCATCCCCTGGATCAGCAGCATCTCCTGGATCCTCACCTTCTACTTCTGACCGATCAAGCACCCCGACCACTCAGTCCAGTTCTCCAGCACCTCCCAGTTCTCCAACACCTCCTACATCCCCTTCAGGTAAGGGATACTATTTTATATTTATAAATTTTTTTTTCAGAATAGAGAAGCGCGCGAAACATGGCTGACGACTATGCTTCGTTTATAGATAGATCATTTGATTAAAAAATTTCACTTACCTGGATCTTCCACTAAGTTTTTCAATTAATATAGCAAAAATTATTTCACTTTTTTTGTTTAATATTATTTGTTTCCCTAATCTTTACGTTACTGAAGTAACGTAAAGGCTTTACGTTATTGAAGTAAGCAAAACTAGCTTTTTGTAGTTTTCCCTGTCGAATAAAGATAAAATGTATTTAGCATCACATGGTATGATGCTACTGCTCGCGGCCATCTCATAAAAATGAAAATTTACCACTATCAAGTAAATTTCTTCGGTACGTATCCCTTTCGAGGGATCATAATTATCCGAATAATCGGTTTTAAGACATAGTATTGGTGCTGTTTTTAATAATCACCAATTATATCAATAGAATATTTTATACCTATATTAGAATATTTGGTACCTATTACATTGACCCTTCAGGATTTGAGTTTTAGTAAAAATGAATTTGTCAGTGACAGCGGCCATGTAAAGTCGAAATTTGTATGAAATAATATAATTCTTATTGATATTTGATAAGGATTTTGGTGCATGACCAATTCTCTAATTTATAGTAATCTAAACACTCAAAAAAGTCAGATTTTTATAATTCGATTTCTAAAAATTCTATTTCCCTCAAATTTTGCAGTTTGTTATGTATATTCTTTAAAATGATGCAAAAAATTGTATAGCTTACAATTCAAAATTTTTGGACAATTATTAAATAATGAAATAAATGTTTATCAAAAGATATTTATTGCGTGGCATTATCTTTGGACAAATGAATTTAATAGTTGCGTGCAAAAGTTTTTTAATTCACTTTAAAAGATCCCGAGTTATAGCAAAACACGCAAAAAGTCTAATTAGCATTAAGGGCTCCAAACTTTGGAGCGGTCTCTTGATCAAACTATAGGGACCATATTTCCCAGACTGCGGCTCCCCCCTATATTTTGGATCTCAGAAATCCAAATCCCTAAAAAAAAGGCACAGAGACAGTACGTCAAACAACGCTATAAGCTAGCAATTATCACTGATGCATCTTTAAAACATGTGAATATTGATTCGGTAAATTTAAAACAATGACTAACGCTTGGCCAATTAAATAACTCCATTTAAAAGATCGCTCAACCTACTGAAAGGATTTGTCGTAGAATGTTCGAATGTCAACAGAGACCTTCCTCGTGCTTCGAACTATCGACATGCCAAGTTACATATCTTTCAGTCTGATGTTTTAGGAGTCCATAAAGTATACGCGCATACAGACATTCATTTATATATATATATATATATATATAAATTAGTGTCTGTATGCG
>NC_092211.1:933908-1053144 GCF_043381705.1 Parasteatoda tepidariorum
CTCTGAAGTGTGGTGCTCTTGTCTCTGAAGTGTGGTGCTCTTGCCTCTGAAGTGTGGTGCTCTTGTCTCTGAAGTGTGGTGCTCTTGTCTCTGATGTGTGGTGCTCTTGTCTCTGAAGTCTGCTGTGAAGTCTGGCGCTCTTGTCTCGGAAGTCTGGCGCTCTTGTCTAGGAAGTCTGGCGCTCTTGTCTCGGAAGTCTGGCGCTCTTGTCTCGGAAGTCTGGCGCTCTTGTCTCCGAAGTCTGGTGCTCTTCACGTATCTCTGATGTCTGGTGAGTTAAATTTTCCCTCTGTTTTATTAAATAATTCAGAATGCCTTGAGCCCTTTGACACTTTTAGCTTAATTTTATTTATTAATTGGATTTGCAATGGATTAATAAACGAGGAAAATAACCAATAAAACAGTACCGAGAAACAAAACGGATTTTATAACTGCCAACTCTTCCGGATTTTCCGGAAGATTTTATTTTCATATTTAAAGTGGTAGTCACTATTAGTCACTATTAGTCACTAAAGTGGTAGTCACTATTTATTTTCATATTTAAAGTGGTAGATCACCACTATTCTTACAAAAATTAAGCACATATATTAATATGCGTTACTGTCATGGTTGTCAACTTAAGTTTTCTCAAATACAACGTATTTGTTTGCTTAAAATTGAAGTTTAAATTCCATTTTAATACCACTAGGAAAAATATAATAATGGAAGGGATTAAAAGTTGGCAGGTATGGTATTCATGCTCAAAATTCGAAGGCATATATCGACGCAATTAATGAGGAGACTGATGAAGGACCAGGTGAATGACATTTATAGAGGAGTTAATGAATAAATTGGTTGCGTCAATAATAATAAATAAACAGGCAATAAAATGTCATAAAGTGGTTACTTCAATCTGTGTATGTTTATTTTAATAGAACTTTTTTTGCTTCGACTTTTATCTTAACATAGGTAATCCATATTAGTTTTTAGTATGCATACCTCATTTTTATTTCAATTAGGCACTGATGAATAAAATAAAACAAGGAATTATTAGACCCACGTTCTAATATATTGGTATAAAATAATTCGGATAAAACTTTATTTCTCGTTCTGAAAATGTCACTTACCTGGGTCTTCCACTTCGTTTTTCACTTAATACAGCTAAATTAATTTCGAATTTCTTTATTTAATATTATATGTTGTAATCTTTGGTGTCTTTACGTTATTGAAGTAAGCTAAGCTCGATGTTTGTAATTCATACCATTGGAAAAAGATAAAATTTATTTAGCATCACTTGACATGATGCTATTGCTCGCGGCCAATTCATGATAGATGCCAACTCATGACGCCACCGGGATATCGTCTGCAGTTTCGATTTCCCATTTCTCAGTGTTTTGTTAGTTGTAGTGTTTTTTTATTAATTTTGTTCATTACAACCAAATGAAAATGGGTTGTTTCTCAACTCGACTCAACTGCTATTTGTTTTGATTGTTATTTTTAATTTCTTTTGATTTAATCGTGGTTATAAACGCTCGAGAATTCATTTCATCTAAGCTGATTTTTTACTTTTCAAAACGAATGCTTCTGTTTGTAAACGAAAATCTGGACAACAATCTAAAACGAGAAAATTCTCTGGAAATAAACATGTTAAAGTAGAATCCGGTAAACAACCTTTTGTGAAAAGGAAAGTGATTCCCAATGCATCCAATAGAAAGTTATCTTTGGGAAAAGAAAAACTTTAGTCTAATATGTCAAATGTAGACTCAAATTTTATTGGCGGCAGACTTTTTGATTTAAATTTATTTTTAAATAAAATTATAAGTCTGTCGTGTTGTGCTGTCTGCCATGGGCAGTATAACATTGTTGAGAAATCTACAAGGGGTTTGGCTTCCACTTTTGAGTTCAAGTGCCAAAAGTGTAAAACTATAGACTCTTTTTTAAGCTGTCAAGAAATGGGTTCTAAAATGAATGCATCAGAAGTAAATCAGCGTTCAGTTTTAGCTCTGAGATCAATTGGGAAAGGACTGAATGATTTACAAATGTTTTGTACACTGATGAGCTTACCATGCCCTGTCGAGCAAAAGAATTTTGATAATATAAATACGAAATTGTGTAGTGCTATCTGTGAAGTTGCGAAGGAAAGCATGGCTAATGCTGCCTCTGCAGAAAAATCATGTACTGGTAAAGATACATCAACTGTCACCGGTGATGGTACATGTGAAACAAGAGGGCACACATCATTAATAGGGACCTGTATTTTGATTGGTTCAGAAGCGGGCAATATTTTAGACATTGAAGTTATGTCCTCATATTGTAAAGTTTGCGATGCATACCAAGGTGCAAAATTTGGAATAAATTGTAAGAGATGGCTCCAAAAACACTTGCCCTTTTGCAAAAAAAACCATTTAGGTAGTGCTGGACAAATGGAAGTGGATGGTATGTTAAAAATCTTCCAGCGTTCTGAAAAACTTCATGGCCTCAAGTATACGAACTACATTGGGGATTGTGACTCTAAAACTTACCTTGCACTGTCTAAAAATAATCCATATGGTGACAGCTTCCCTATTCAGAAGGAAGAATGTGTAGGGCATGTTCAAAAGCGAATGGGCTCCCGGTTACGAACGTTAAAGACATTGTCCGGTAAAAAAAATTTGTCAGATGTTAAAACTATTGGCGGTAAAGGACACTTGACAGATTCCCCTATACAGAAACTGACAATATATTATGGTAATGCTATATGTGAAAACAAATAGTGTGGCTTCCATGAGAATGAGCAGTAGGGGGACATATCTTTTCAACAGATGATGAGCCAATGCATTGATTTTGTCCTAAGGGTGAAAATACTTGGCGATATATTGACTACCTATATATTATGGTAATGCTATACGTGAAAACAAAAAGCAGTGTGGCTTCCATGAGAATGGCCATATGGGCAGTTAGGGGCTATACCTTTTCAACAGATGATGAGCCAATGCATTGGTTTTGTCCTTAGGGTGAAAATACTTGGTGTAAGTATAATGCTGCAGTTATCAAAGGTGAAACAGTGAAGTATAAACACAAGCAATGGATTGCTAAAACAGTGAAAGATGCAGTAAAACCTGTATTCGCCGAACTGTGTAAAACAGAACTTTTAAAACTTTGTTTGGGAGGTAAAACTCAAAATCCCAATGAAAGCATCAATTCAGTTATTTGGAAATATTGCCTGAAAATTATTGGTTGCGGATTAAACGTTGCTGAGATAGTTGCAAATCTAGCAACTTGTGTATTTGAAGATGGACATCAGTGTTTTGGTGCTATTTTTAGTAAACTTGGGATTAAAATAAATAAAGACTTGTGCTTAAATTTGAAGAACATTGACCAAAGACGAATTACTGTTGCCGAAAAGAGGGCTTCCGCAGCTTCTTTTGAAGCTCGTAGAACCAAAAGAATGAAACTTGTGATTCAAAATGAAAAACATATGAAAGATGAAGGTGTAGTTTATGCAATAGGAGTGTTTTAACAGTTAATTTTATGTATAAAAATCAGTTTTACACTTTAAGTTCTAATGCAAGCAAGGAAGTCGAATTTTTAATGTTTAGTTTTATTATACGCTGTTTTTTTCTTTTTATAAGCAGCGCAAAAGTTTTTTTATAGAAATGTTTAGTATTTGTTCATCTTATACATATCCTAACTATGTTGTAATATATTTTAAACATTACAGTGTTTTTTTAAATAATGAAATACTTTTGACAAATAAAACATTATAAATTTGTTTTTCTTTTGAATGATATTTACGTATTTATTTTCTTCTCGTGCACTTAAAATCATACAAGGGAAATATAAATTGTTATTTTTCATATTTAAATTCCTAATTTTACTTATCAAACTACTAAAGTTCAATAATAATTTAGAGTTATACTCAAGTTTTAACAATGGTTCACATTTAATGCAGGACAGAGATACATATTATTCTCAAATACTCTTCCATTTTTAAACTGTTTCTTCAGTTTTTTTTCTTCATATTTTACTAGTTTATACTTGAACAATAAACTCTAAAACAGTTATCCACGAATAATAAAATTTACCATTATGCTTGAAGGCGTTTTTTTATAATTATTTATTTCAAGTGCAATTTCATTGAAATAGAATTACATTGTTTATAAATTTAATGAAATGTATACAAATTAAAGGTGTCATTGGAAGTAATATTTTCATAATTTGATTTTCTAAAAGAGTACCATAATTTTATGTCAATCTAGACATATAAGTATACAGAGAGCAAACCTCTCCAAAGAGAACCATTCACTCCAGTTACAGTTACAAATCTTAATTAAAGTCCAATTCTACAAAAACAAAATGTCTGCAGCTGTGACTGTTCAACCTACAAAAAAATAAAAGGCGTTCCCTCCTGCTGTTACTTTACACTCATTTGCAAACAATGTAATAATATCTATAATGTTTAATTCCGTTTTAACTAAAAAGTTTAAAATAAATGTTTATTTCATATGCATATCATATCTCATTACTGTTAAACATTTCAGATGTCATGAATATTTTACAATAATTTGAAAAAATAAATTTTTTTTTTCAATAAAGGAAGCTCTTGAAAGGTCATGAAAAAAAATTTATGAATATCCACGGTATAAACTCTGATTTTTTTGAAACTTCAAGAATTAGGATTCAACAACCCTCTTTTTCAAACAAATTGCCTCTGTAAGTTTTTTATTTTTCAATTATCTTATTCATGTTATGTTTATTATATTCACTTATTGCATTTTTACTTTAATTTTTTCATTTCATGCAGTTATATATTGATATTTCAGTTATTCCAGCATAAATAGAACACTTATAAACAAGGACCAAATTTCAAAGAGCTTTAAGCAATAGCTTAATCGATTATTTTTTAGTTATTATGTATTAAATTTTAACTTAGTTTTAAGAATAAAGTTAACTAATAAATGTTTACTTTTATAATAGATGAAAATCCTTGTCACAATAAAGTTTACATAAGAATGAAATATTAGAAAAGTATAATTTACTTTCTCAAACTGAATATAAATATAACATTGATTTATAATTCATTTTACTAATATTTGATTATCATAAATTTGAGGGTAAACATTCAGAAATTTTCCTTCTGGGAATTATATTCTACTTCAATTTGTTTGATTGAAAAAATGTCAAAACTAATACAAATCTGATTATCTCAATATATATTTTCAGTAAAAAGCTAAT
Organism: Parasteatoda tepidariorum; assembly: GCF_043381705.1. NCBI lineage: Eukaryota > Metazoa > Arthropoda > Arachnida > Araneae > Theridiidae > Parasteatoda > Parasteatoda tepidariorum. Next base: position 939,102 of record NC_092211.1, read on the forward strand.
TGAGGCTATGCTTGTAATTAGTAGTGTAATCACTATGACTTTTTAAGAAGCAATAAAAACTAGAAATTCAGTTTATTTTTTCTGAGTGGTTGAATCATATTAATAATGTTGAATAGGGAGTCCAAATGAACCACCCTGAATAACTTTTGATCCAATGATCGCATCTCCGCGTTTTAGGACTCAATCTTTATGGCTCGAGAGGGTGACCTCAAAGATGCTAAATAAGTGCAGATGCTATTTTAACGTAAGAAAGAAGACGCAAAAACGTATAATCTCTGAATAAATTTTTTCCCCGGCGGATTTGGGTTTCTCTTATCCCCAAAACATAAGGCGTAGCCGCTATATAGGAAATATGGTCCTAACAGTTTGAACAGTTTGTTTTTTCACTCAATTAAAATGGTCGCAATTATAATGACACGAAAATTTTTTTAATTGTTAGGTAGAACATTTTTGCCTCATTTTAAAGAATATAATTTTACATCACAAAATACAAAATTTGAGCAAAATCGGTTGAATAATTAATGAGAAATCGAATTTTGTAAAAGTCAGATATCTAAAATTTGATTTCTCAGGAACTATTAGTTTAGTAGTACTCTAGTAGTTTTTATAAACAGTTACCCTTGTTTTATCCTACCCTTTGCTTATCAAATCAGCATTATGTATCTGTTTTTTGAAAAAGATTTGGTTTCCTATTTTCGATAAGAAATATCACTAGATTTTCATGGACACCCGAATTTTGTTTCAATTCGCTTCAGACTTATTAGTGATTAATAGTCTATTTTATCTCTTATCATAAGAATACATACTTTTCATATCTTTGAAATAGGTATTTTTACGAGAGACTCGTGTCTGGTAAATATGAATCAAAAAGTTCTGCAACCCCAAGACCCATAATTTCCTTAGGAATCACTTAACCACACAACATTTTTAAGTAAATGAAGTATATTGTAAAACCAGATAGCAGACCACCTAATAAAACTAATAAGTTAATGACCTATATTTCATTTTCTTGTATTTTCTTTCGTTTTTATGCATTTTACGAGTTTATCTCAGACGACTTTACGAGTTTGTCTAAACACCAGTATTTTTAGATGTGTATATTAGTTTTTAAACTGATTATTTTATTAAAAAAAAAGCAAGTATTTTGATGTCCAAAATACATATAGTATAAATAAATATCAGTATCACAAAAACATTTATGAAATTAGAAAATTTATCATGATTTTCATTTCAACTTTTTTAAATCTATTATTATGCTTACAAACCTATATTTTACAAAAACTCTTTGAATTTTTCTCTTGGAATCCACTCAAGGTTGGCTTTTGGGGCAATTATACATATTCAATGAAATTCTTATATACAACGTAATAGCATTGAAAACTTGTAAGAAGTTTTCTTATGACAACTTATGAAAAATTAAGAATAAGAAGATAAATTTGACTTTAGTAAACANCAGGCCGAATTTACTACCGTTTAGCGGTACCTTCACAAATTCAATTTTAGGTAAAACGGTAGTTTCACAAATTCAACTTTAGGAAAAACGGTAGTTTCACAAAATACTTTTTCTTAAAATTTTATTTTTGTATCCCTTAAGAAACGATAAATTCATATTTTTACCATATTTTTGTGTTGATTTTTTAACATAATTTTAAATTTTTCACAAATTATGTCTAAATTTTCACAAAATAGGTACCTCTCAGAAAAACCTAGACAGACCCCTGATAAATAAATATCAGTATCACAAAATCTTAAAGTATCAGTACACAAAAACATTTATGAAATTAGAAAATTTATCATGATTTTCATTTCAACTTTTTTAAATCTATTATTATGCTTACAAACCTATATTTTACAAAAACTCTTTGAATTTTTCTCTTGGAATCCACTCAAGGTTGGCTTTTGGGGCAATTATACATATTCAATGAAATTCTTATATACAACGTGAAAGCATTGAAAACTTGTAAGAAGTTTTCTTATGACAACTTATGAAAAATTGAGAATAAGAAGATAAATCTGACTTAAGTAAATAAACAAGATTGATTGAATAAACAGATAGAATAGACAGGTTAGTCAGGTTAGAAAGGTTTTGCTTTATTTAATATATGAAACAAATTTTATTTCTGGATAATAAAGCTAAAGTTGCCCGGATTCAATTCTAAGCAAAAGGTATTATTTAAATACTATTTAAATTCGTTTATATAGAATATGCAATTTTATTCTACTTTAAAAACTTCAAATTTTGTTATTGCCAAGTGTTTTTTTTTTACACATTGTTTTTATGACATTGGTGTTCTATTTCTACTGCGAACAATGCTAAAATTTGTAAAATATATAAAATTGTCTTGCAAGTTTTGATTAAAAAAATTCAGCTTTTGACTTTTTAAATATTTTAGAATAAAAAAATTTTATGTATTTTTGTGAACTTGTGGCTTTTAAGTAAAATGTTTAAAAAAGAAAGTACGGCATCAATTCAAAGAACTACTTGTTCTGATATGTGATCGGTTTATTTTAGCTTAAAAGTTTGTGATTTTACATTGCTTTGTATTTCGTGATGTAAAATATTTTTAACATTTTTCATATTTTAGTGTTAGATAAAAATGCAATAGTATGCGTTTATTTTTTCTGTTTGTAATTTCTTTTTAATAGTTATCTATGATTGTAGCATTTCTTCCCAATGTGGTTTTAGCTTAATCTTAGCTTTATTTTTTCCCACTTTCCTGACTTGGTTAATTATACTTTTTATTCATTAATGTGAATTTTTTTAATACCCATCAGAAAAATTGCTTCCATTTGTTTTAAAGTAATGCCGTACATAGCAGCAAGCTTATTTGAAAACATTCTCAACTATCAATGAAATTTGCAAAATTCACCAGCAGTAAAATACCTAAAACAAATTTTTCAATTATATTCAAAAATATAACCTCATGCTTTATTGCTTGAACCAATTTGGGAATTCAGTCATTTGTTCTAAAAGAAAAACTAATTTAACAATTTTAAATCATCTTATTTTTATGGCTATAGATTTAGGGGTCATACGCATACTATTATTTTAAGCTAATGCAGTCACACAACTTTAGTGTGAATTTATAATTTCACAATTGATTAGTCTCTTTCATATGATTTTGAAATTATCGATTTCAATCATCAATACAGTATCATAAAATTTTAAAATAATCATTTGAGAGATCATCCACTAAAATCACTTGTGTACTGTATTGAAAATGTCATATTCACCGTCTTTTCAATTCGAGATTGTTGACACCTGAATTTATAATTGTTTGATTAAGGAAATCTTGAACTCAATTAAAAATGCTACTTACGCATTTTCATGCAGGAATATAAATTCTACTGGTTCTTAAAGCAATAGAACTACAAAACTTTTCCATGCATTGATTTGAAACTATTGAATTGTTCAGTATTGATAAAAAATGCTGGATAACTTTAAAACTTTTAGCTCTAATGATTCTGAAATAAAAAATATAAAAAATAAATATTTTATTATTTTTTGTGATAAAATTTGCTTTTATTATAATTTTATAAGCAACTTATATTTTCTTTAGTTTGCCTTTTTTAAAAGTGGGCTGGTATATGTGTACTCCTTCAAAAAAAATGTCCTGACTGTGTTTTAATATTTTGAAAAATCTTTTTCGCCCATCTGCCTGATTTTCCTTGGCCCACTCTAAATCCTGCATATGTCACGCATGTCATTTTCTGGTAGCTGAATAATATGACTTTATTCATGTATTTTTCTAATGTGGTTGTTCATTTTTAGGGAAATGAAGTTGGATGATTTAGATGCTAAACCACTAAAACCATCATCTGATGCTCTTAAAACTTTGCTTTTGATACAATCAGTTACAGTCGTCTCAGGTAAAAATTATGAAAAAAAATTTGTTGCAATTTATTTATGATTCACTATATTTACAATGTTTTGAACGTTTTATTTTCATTTGCATATTCATATTTTTTTTTTTTTTATAATGTGTTTTTAAACTCAATTTACTGAAGATAAAATATAATTGTTACACCAGCTTCCAGGGTGAACTGGTCGTAGACTTGAAAAAGCGATTGCCTCTTGGGCCTTCCTTGAAGATGAAGCACTCTGAACCCATGTCATTTTGAACAAAAAAAAGCATTTAAAAAAGTCAAAATAGTTTTAAAACATACTTTGTCCTAATTTTATTTTTGATATTATGAATAAAATATTTATTTAGAATTTTATTTAATGAATAAGTCTGAACTTACATAAGTCAGTCACAATTTAAATAGTTATAGGAATTGCAATTTTAGCCTAATGCATGATGTGCAAAATACTCGAAAAATGTTTTTGTCATACCAAATTAGTTTCAAATTTAAAGAATGTAAATTTACTGGGAATTGTATTAGTGATGTTTAACCTATTTTCTGTGTAATTATTTACATTAATTATTCCTGTCAATAAAAAAAAGTAGCAGTATACAATGTTTTAGAAAAAAATGCTATCGGAAAAGTGACAATTTGTTATCTGTTAGTAAATTGTTTTTAGTAGATTGACAATTGCAATTTTGACACAGTGCAATTTTCAATTTTTCATGTACTCAATAGGTAAAATTTATTCTCTTTTCCTCACCAAATGGAATTTGTCTTCAATATTAATTTTTATCACTTTTGAATTAACTTGAATTCTTATATCTTATCTGAAGGTTTATGTTTTATGACAATACAAAAATTCAAAGCAATTTTATTTTTATCAGACCTAAAACAAAAATTGTAGGGGCAAACTTTTCTAATGTTTTTCTCCTACAAAACTCCTCCTTCCTCTTTGTTTTGAAAGTAGTATGTCTTATATTTTTCAAGTTTAGTTTTTAAATAGTTTTTAAGATACTAAAATTATTGCTCAGGAAATTTTGCAGATTTTAATTCTTAATATCTTTAGTATGTTTAAATTTAATTTCTTTTCATTTTTAACGTTTAAGTGTTAAATTTATTTGTGCCTAAAAATTTTTCTTGTACTTCTCAATAACTTTCCTAAACTTCAGAATTTTTTTAAAGTTATTTCTTTTTAAACAGCAAAACCCAAAAAAAGCATTTTTTTTTAAATTTAAAGGCTTAAAAACCTTTAAAAATCAAGACTTTCATAGCTTATATATAATTTAATGAACTAATTTGAATGATTATTGTGTAAAGTTTATCTTAAGTAGTTGACGATTTTTTTTCAATTGTTACAAATCAATCTCACGTGACCAAAATTTAAGATGAAGTAATTTTTCAATGAAACAAAATTTAAGTATTTTTTTAAATTAATTCTTTAGATTCTAATTGCAGTTAACAGTTATTTTAGTTTTGTTATTTTAGTTAGTGGTTTGTTTAGTTAATAAATATGTTTTTTCTAGTTATAATTATTTATCAACACTTTGCATTACTTCTTCAAAGAGTTTTTGAATATTTTAATTTACTAGGAGGCTTCGCTCTCCTACTCTTATGGTAAACTCAAATCATTTATCTCAGTCTTTCATTTTATCTCAAACTTAGATAAAATGAAAAACTTTTTGTGAGCACAAAATTTCAATAAAAAAAAATTTCTGCAAGCATTGATTAACTTTGAGAACTAGTTTCTACACTTTCGTTGCCACAACATTTTATAAAATTTCTTTGAAAATCCCAAGATTTTTTTTTAAAAATGCCCAATGCAATGAACGGTGAACTAAAGATGCTGTAGTGCTGTCTAGCACTACAAAAATACAATCCCAATTCACTTGTATATAAGACTTGTTAACTCGATTCTATGTTGGAGTATCTCTTCATAAATGAACATTGATGACCCGATCATGAGAAAATTAGTCATTGCAATTTATTTACGATATTTTTTATATTTGATTTAAAAAAATATCGTTATATTTATCATTATATTATGTAAAAAATATCGTCTTATATTTTGATAAATGAAACTTTATTCGTGTTTTTCGTGATTTCCATTTGCATATTCATATTTTTCGTTTAATAATGTGTTTTTAAACTCAATTTACTGAAGATGAAATATAATTGTGACCAGTTTCCTTACACTCGACTGCTAATGAAAACACAGGAGCGACCACGACAATGAACTTAATACAGCTTTCACGATCAGCATCAAGAAAGTCCGGTGATCTTAATACAGCTCTCCCGGCTTCTCACAAAACAGCAATAAATTAACTAGTATCCGCTTATCGAATTCTGTCACAGATATAATTCTGGTGGGTGCGTATTTTAGTGTTTCTACCACTGAAAAAATAAAGTTCCAATTCACTAGTATATAAGACATGTTAACTCGATTTTATGTCGGGGTTCCTTTTCACGGATCAACGCTGACAGCGTGGATAGCTCCTCTCCCCACATGATGACGTCATAATGAGGTTACACTTTATTAAATTAAATTAACATGCTTTTCATTTATATATGTGTAAGTGTGAGTGGCATTTTTTAGTACAGTAAGGAACCGATTATCCGGACCATCGGGACCGTCGCTATTCGGATAACTGATTTTTCCGGTTTCCTGAATCGCTGCAAAAAGCCTTTTTTTTTTATTGCTAACCCAACTAAAAAAAAAATATTTGAAAATAATCTTAAAACGAAGAAAAGGCGATGAAGTAATACACTAATGATAATTTCCAAAATGATGGTAAGGTAAACATCGTTCAAAAAAGAAGGTAAAATTCTAAAATCTTATGAGGAAAAAAAACAATTTTTTTTAAATGGTGGGAAAATTTACCGAATTTCTTTCCGGTTTTCTGATTTCCGGATAACGGGTTTTATACTGTACGCATTTTTTAGGTAGGCATTTTGTTATACTGCAAATCGGGGATAAACTGTTAAAACCAGATGAGTAATTTTTCTGCTTGCCAAATGAAATAAAAATTGGGTCAGTATTCATCAGCAAAATAACATTATTTTTATTTAAAATTAGGATATTGTGTCTGAAATCAAGGTATATACTTTTACACGTGTTTGATTGTATGCATAAAATTTAGAATCACAATTTTTCTCATATTATTGTTTTCTACTTTTTCTATTATTTGATGGGATATCGAAAAATTTCCAGATCATGAATAAAATGGAGGTAAAAAATTTACATTCTGCTCCCTATCACCAATATTTTATATCTTGAGTTTTAAAAATCAATAATATTTTCTCCCTTTTTCTTTATGTTTAAATTTTTGAGGCATTATTCATGCTATAAAAACATTTTTAAAAAATTAAAGGATAGTATATTTACTCTAAATTGAAGAAAAAGTTTTGTTTCTGTATTTATTTTGTTTACTTTGTTTTCCAGGAAAATGAAAAATCTTCTGGTCAGAAAATTGAAATGAGAATTCAGAATTATTTATCAAAATGATGTAGAATAGGATTAACTATCCAAAGAAACATTGAATTATTTCAGTAAGTATAATATTTATACATGTTTTGGGAAACATTTCTCTTGTTACAATTACAAATTACATGTTACAATTCTCTTGTTACAATTACAAATATCTTTCCGGGAAACAAACCTACATCTCCTGTTAAAATAACTGCCTTAATATTTTGAAGAACGAAAAATATTATTTGCATAAACAGAGTTTTAATAATGTAAATTTATTGTGCTTTAACATCTATTAATACAGGTACATTTTTATAATTTCTTTTACTGACTAGAGTAGAGTCAGAAAAATCTTAAAAGAAAAGATTTACCAGTGCTATTAAAAAATGTAAAAATTATATTCTTCTGAATAATTAATATTTTTATTACAGATACGAATTATATTTAAAAAATTACTTATGCNAGTAGAGTCAGAAAAATCTTAAAAGAAAAGATTTACCAGTGCTATTAAAAAATGTAAAAATTATATTCTTCTGAATAATTAATATTTTTATTACAGATACGAATTATATTTAAAAAAATTACTTATGCTTATTTTTGATATTAAGTGTTAAAGAGAATATGAAAGATTCAAATTTTTTAATGGAAATATGTATAATCTTCCTTATACACTGTATAAATTACGATATAAAGAATCTTTTGCAAGGTTATGACATGTAAAAAGGATTTTTTTCTAATATTGTAAATTTATTTGTTATAAAACAATTTCTAAGTTTAATTAGCTAAGCAAATACATAACCTAAATTTGATTCTTTTTTTTCTTTTTTTTTTTGTTGAAAAAAGCACTTTCCATTTTAAGTTTTTGTAAATGTTCTGAAAGGTTTGTCAAGGATTATGAGGAAGGTCTTTCTCACAATCACACCTTATTGGATGATTGCTGATTTTGTTAGAGTTTGTGTTGTAGGTAAATTATTTCATTTCATGAGAAGAATTTGAATTCTTGATAGTAATTCTAGATAACAAAGTTAATCATGCTCTAAAAATATATAAACAAACAAGAATAGTAAAAAACAGTTTTTTTTTCTTCAAATGAACCGAAAAAATTGGTTTTTGGGGTTCAACTAGATTTTTCTTGGATTATTTACAGCAAGGTTTTGAATAATACTTCATCTTCTAAATTAAAAGTGATTAAGTTATTATAAAGTATAATTGTGATAACTTAAACAATCAATTGATAGTATAAAAGGATAATTATATTATATATAATATCCTATTGCGTTTCAAAAACAAGCATAACCAAGCCTAACATACTGATACGAAGCTTTTGTTCTTAACTTGACCCAAAATTACATTTTAAAGTAATTTTGAAAATTATCAGAACTTGAAGTAGATGATGGTCTTTGTTATTTTTAAGAGTTTTTAGTAGCATTATGACTTAACTTTACTAACATGAATTATTGTATAAAATTATATTTTCTGAAGAGCAAAATATTTATAAACATTTAAAAATTTCATTTATTTGTTTATATAAAGTAATACAGACTCACATTAGCAGTTAAGACTCCATATAAAAAATTTTATTAAAAAATATCACTTTTTTTCATTTGGTTATTTTTGAATTGATGATATATACTTAAATAAAAGAAAATAAAGTTACTTTAAAAAAGTTAGGATTTTTTTTTAAGTGTTTTGTTTTAACTATTGTTTAAATTGGCTAATCTTGTCGGAATAATATTGCTTAACAATACCATTCTCCCTCAAGAGTATTTAATTTTTACTAGGTAATTCCAATCACTAGCATTGCTTTCATCTGATACTGTATTAGTAACAAATTCTGTTATCTGAATAATAAAAGTTAATTTGTAATCAAATGAAATTTTTTGCATTTTTTTTACCGTGCACCGATAAATTCATTGTTATATATGTTATGTAATTTAGAAAACAATTTTTTATAATTAGTTTTAATCTAATAAGGAAATCTCAAACTTTTTACAAGTAAAAACTCGTTGTTGAAAGACTATAAATTTCTTAACTTTTCTATTTATAAATTTGAAAAATCATATTTTTAAAGAAAATTTATGGAGTGTTATCACTTCGCCTACTGTCACTCTATGGAGTGTTATCACTGAACCTATTGTAACTCTAACAGATATATTTTAATGGATACTTTCATTTTAGAGATACATAGTAGTTATATTGGTATTTGTCCTTTCTTTTTTTTCCTTTAAATTGAAAGAGATATTCCTAAAGGCACAGCAGTAATTTCTAGGGCTAATATAATGAAAATATTATGTTTATTACATACCCATTTAATGTACCCATACCCATTAATCTCCACCATGTACTTCTATACTTTGCTGTAAAAATTAGACCACTTTTAAATAGGGATGCAACGAATATTCTGCCCTTATTCGTATTAGGCCTTTTTGTCGAATATTTTATTATATGTTTAGCCTAGCATAGACAAAGTATTTTTCGAAAAAAATTTTTTTTTTTTAATATGAATTGATTTATTAAAGAGTAATCTAAAATTATATTTTTTACTATATACTATTTGAAATAGTATTTTACACAAATTTGTTAATCTTAAAAACTTTCAAATTTACATTCTGAAAGGCAATTGAAAGAAATGATTTTTTAAAAAACTATAAGTATAATTGAAAAGGCAGTGCTGCCTTTGTCTCTATTTGTTACTGTATCTTATCTAATATTTTCGTTAACCCAACTGAATAAAATACTAAAGAATTTTCAATGATTAAGTCTGTAATATGATTTTCTTAAATTAACTATGATTGTATTTTATGGTTTTAATGTATAATTGATCTACACACAAACAATCCAGAGTTTTTCTAGATTTACAGTAATGCTCAGCCTTTCAAGTTTTATTAAAACAAAAAGGAAAAATAAGCATTTATTTGGTTAAATCAGTCCTGCTAAGTTTACTAGGTTTAACCTAGAAAAATATATAATGATTCCAATGTTGCTAAAACAGGATTTAGAGGATTATAGTTTGTTTGAGCCCAAAACTATTATCTACAACACACATTAATCATTATCATAACAATCTCATTAAAAATGTAAATGTATAGAAGCAATAATAACCTGCACCTTTAAAAATGTCAACGTATGGACAAAATAAATATCTCTTCAGCTTAAAAAAAACCAGTATGGGAAGTACAAGACAATGGCCCTCAATATATCTTTAAGTTTTAAACGTGTCAGAACTATTAGACCTAGAACTAGCTGTTTAAAGGTAGAATCATGTGAGATTCTTCAAGTTGTAACTAGTTAGAATGAATTGTATTTAGATATTGTATGGACTTGAAAGTATTTTGTTTGCTTGAGCTTCTGCCGTTACTTCCCACGACAAACTGTAAATTAAAGTTTATTTTATTATTTATTTTATTTTATTACAAAGTTATTCATACTATTTGGCAAATTTGATTGCCAAATAGCATGAAAGAACTCTATTTATTTATCCTATTAAGATCTATAAGTGAACATGAATAATTTTGCGTTTAGTAATAAGTTTTTTGTAAAGAGGTGAGTTTACAGTCTTATTTAATGTTCTTGCTTGCCAAACATTAAATACCAATCGTGCATGCATCACAATGTATATGAAACAGATCTTTAAGCTCTAAATTATGTAACGAATATCTTTAACTTCTTGAAGTATATTAATGTAATTTACGCCACAAAAAATTCTTACACTGTTGAAAAGTTTAGACACCAATTCAATTATCCTAAAAAGCAGGTAACATCATAGAGTTTTGTTATAATAAAGAAACAACTCTTTTAATTTTAAGTTATTAATTTAGGAAAAATAACGATGAAAATCATAATGACAGAATAAATATTATTGTTAAAAACCTTTCAAATTTTGGGATGCAAAAATATTTTACAGGAAAACACAACTTTTATAACTTCAATTATTTTTTGTTTATGATAACAAAAAATATGGAAATTAATCTGGATAAACTGGATCCTAATATTTTATTTTCCTGTTGTCAAAAAAATGTACCGATAACTAAAAAAAAATTGCCACACCATCATTATATTTCAATATATATTTAAATTCATAACATATAAATAACTGAAAACGGAAAAATAATGAATTATTTAGTTCGAAAACTATATCCAAGACACTTTTGCTTGATACACATTGTTATCAATCAAATTTCATAGAAATGAATGATTTAAAATATTTTTTGTTATAATTATTTCTGAAAAATAGCAATGATGCATTTCTAAAAGTGTCTACAAGATATTAAATGAACGGATTAATGCCGATTATATTTGATATTAAGTTATAATTGGGGTTTACTTCTTTCTAGAGGCTGATTTGTATAACTATTTAACTTATTATACTTGAGCTACAGTATACCTTGCTACAGTATATTGAAAGGAAAAGATTGCCTCAGCATTGAAAGATTTAAGTAAAGATATCAAAATCAATCCAGCTGGATTTAGCAGCTGTAAGTTTTCTTTCTTTTTTATCGAAATTTATATGTAAGTACTTAATTGAAAGAAGCTTCAACTTTGAAAATATATGTATATATATATATATATATAAAAAATTGAAATATTTATACATTTTATGTGTTGAAGCAACTGGTTTTAATGAATGTAATTTAAAATCTGAGACTTTATTCAGGTTTATTTTTATGTTTTTATTTTCATGCTAAAACAAGGTTACAAAAAGTTTGACTTTTTCAATTTCTGAGGCTAGCATGTTTGTTGTAAGCGAAAAACAAGATTTGTGTGAACTTTTTCCAAGAAAAATATCCAGATTGGATTCAAGATTAGCACCACCGAAAAAATTTAATAATATGCAATAAATAAACCTTTGCCTATTTTTTTGGGTAGTGTCCAGTTTTGAGCTTCGCTATCTGGACTAAATTCAATTGATTGGAGTGCCTGATTAAATTGAACTTTCTCTCATCATGTTTTTGTGGTTCAGTATCCACTCTAATGTATTGCTCTTCGTGATTATTGAGGCAAAACTCCATTAATTTTTTAAGAGTTTCTAATTTACTCTTCTGAAGAGTTAATAGTATATCCTGGTATTCTTAATTTATTAGCTTTTTTTGCCCTGATGTACCTCAATTTTTATTTATATATTCAGAATATTTCATTACCTACAAATAAAAATGCGCGATTTAAAAAAAAAAAAAAAAAATTCATNTTACACTCTTAAAAGTAATCACCTGTTGGTTTTTTTAATATTTAAACAGGTTTCATGTGGTCCTTAAAGAAACTAAGTAAACCGAAGCTTCAACTTTGAAAATATATGTATAAATATATAAAAAATTGAAATATTTATACATTTTATGTGTTGGAGCAACTGGTTTTAATGAATTTAATTTAAAATCTGAGACTTTATTCAGGTTTATTTTTATGTTTTTATTTTCATGCTAAAACAAGGTTATAAAAAGTTTGATTTTTTCAATTTCTGAGGCTAGCATGTTTGTTGTAAGCAAAAAACAAGATTCGTGTGAACTTTTTCCAAGAAAAATATCCAGATTGGATTCAAGATTAGCACCACCGAAAAAATATAATAATATGCAGTAAATAAACCTTTGCCTATTTTTTTGGGTAGTGTCCAGTTTTGAGCTTCGCTATCTGGACTAAATTCAATTGATTGGAGTGCCTAATCAAATTGAACTTTCTCTCATCATGTCTTTGTGGTTCAGTATCCACTCTAATGTATTGCTCTTCGTGGTTATTGAGGCAAAACTCCATTAATTTTTTAAGAGTTTCTAATTTACTCTTCTGAAGAGTTAATAGTATATCCTGGTATTCTTAATTTATTAGTTTTTTTTGACCTGATGTACCTCAATTTTTATTTATATATTCAGAATATTTCATTACCTACAAATAAAAATGCGCGATTTAAAAAAACAAAAAACAATTCAAAGAATCGAATGAGTTACATTTTTGATCCAATATCTTTTTATTTTAAATTGATATTGATAGTAAAAAAGTCGTTCTTACTCGAACTTAATAGTTCAGAATTCGGGACTGTTCAAGTATATTTTCTTAGCTGCAGCATTTACTGCTTCAATATAATATGGAAATTAACATTTTTATCTTATAAATTTTTAAGGGTGAAAAATACTTTGGTGATGCACAAACTTATTTATGATTTCCAGGAAATATTATTTAAATATTTAAAAATGTTTTTAAATTTCACAATTTTTAATTTGTATGATTTTAAAAATGACAATTTATAATCAACAGTACAAACTTATCATACACTTTTTAACTGGTGAATGTAGGAATTATCTATTAAATCACTTTTGTACAATAATGTCAAGCAGCATATTAACTTTGTTTCCGTTTCAATATTAGAAACGAAGTAGGAAATTTGATGGAATACAAATTTAATGGAATTTATACAGAAATAAAAAATTTGAATCCTACTTTAGAATGATTTGATTCAAGAAAACTGTGATTGTAAAATCTAATTACATAATTATTGCTGGTAGGAAATATTAACAAATTAAAAGGTTGTGTTTTAATCCCCCAACAGTTCAATAAAAATTTATCTATTTTGATATCAAACAATTTTGAGTTGTTCATTGCTTTGACCTATAAAAATATTTTGGAAGAAAATATTAAATTAAAATTAAGTGAAAAATATTCTGTTATGAAAAAAGTAATTCTAAAATTAAAAATTTTGTCGTTTTATTACTCTTTTGCTTTACTACTTATTTAGAGAAAACAAGTATTTTTTTTTTAGTTTCCTAATTTCCCTGATTCAAAAGTCTGTGTATCTGGTTCCAAAAAAAAGGCCTGATTGTTTCATGTAATATTGTCATGATTTTTTCTTTTGCAAGTCCTGCAGTAATTGACAGTGAGAAAGAAAAAATAAAAATAACTTGGCAACAAGTTTAGGATTAAGTGTTATGTCTAGTGTCACATTTTAGATGTTTTATTTTTGAAAATGTTACACTACATATAGTTTTCACTACAACAATTTTACACCTCGGCCTTACCAAAAAATATGGAACAAGGAATATGGGATTTATCCTATCTCCCTTTTCTATGAATCTTCCTCTACCACACACCCGTGTATATTACTAATTTTAACATAAATTCAACATGGGCTGCATTCTTATGAAAATTATACATGTCTGAGTATAGACATGTTGCTAACTTTTTTATATTTTATGGATAATGAATATTCTATATCCTATAAATAAAATTCTTAGAAAATGTTTAAGAATTTTAACACCTTGAGTATCAACTTTGTGGAATAAGTTGTCTTTTTTTTATTAATATATTTCTCAATACATAGTTGTGCTCATTTAATTAATGTTTTACTCTACTTTTCAGTAACATAATTGTTTTATGTACATGTCTGAAGTTACTTTCTTCACCATTGGCTACACGAAAAAAAAATTTTAAAAATATTTCAAGTTGGAAATTATTATTTTTTTCAAAATTAAGAACATTAAATGTTATATATACAGAAGAATATTGGGTTTTAATAGGGAAGAATAGAATGAATTGATTAATACAGCTTAAAAACGATATAATAAAATTAGCTTCCGTTGTTTTCAATATATCATAATATGTAATTGTTGGCAGAACAATGTTATGAAAATTTGACAATACTATTTTCTCGTATTAGCTCAACAAGTTTAGCAAAAAAACAATGTCGTATAAAAATTTTTAGCCCTTGGTATATAAATTGTTTTAATTAACTATCTTTCCTTTTTATTTCTTGAAACTTAAATACATATTTATTTTTTTCATAGGGTCAAGAAACATATTTTTGCTCATGGCGTCTTTTGCTGACAATAAGAAAATGGAGGAATAATGTTGCCAAGAATGGTGAAAAATCCTTTTGCCTTTTAGTGGAGGTGTATAAAGACCATCATCGGAAGATAAAAATTAATAGAATTATCAGCTGTACCGTTTGCTTATCTTGAAGAAAATTGAGTATCCAGCACCGTGGTCTAACAATATTATCAAATACTTTTGAAAGAAAATGTTTTTTTCGTTCTATCCAAACTGTATGGGCAATTTAAAACTTGTGGCGTCTTTTGCTGACAATAAGAAAATGAAGGACTATTGTTGATAAGAATGGTGAAAATTCCTTTTGCCATTTAGTGGAGGTGTATAAAGACCATCATCGGAAGATAAAAATTCATAGAATTATCAGTTGTGCCGTTTGCTTATCTTGAAGAAAATTGAGTATCCAGCACCAAACTAACGTGGTCTCACAATATTACCAATTACTTTTGAAAGAAAGTGTTTTACTCATTCCATCCAAACTGCATGGGCAATTTGAAACTCGTGGCGTCTTTTGCTGACAATAAGAAAATGGAGGAACAATATTGATACGAATGGTGAAGAATCCCTTTGCCATTTAGTGGAGGTGTATAAAGACCATCATCGGAAGATAAAAATTCATAGAATTATCAGTTGTATCGTTTGCTTATCTTGAAGAAAATTGAGTATCCAGTACCGTGGTCTAACAACTATTATCAATTACTTTTGAAAGAAAATGTTTTTTTTTTTTCTATCCAAGCTGTATGGGCAATTTAAAACTTGTGGCGTCTTTTGCTGACAATAAGAAAATGGAGGACTAACGTTGATACAAATGGTGAAAAATCCCTTTGCCATTTAGTGGAGGTGTATAAAGACCATCATCGGAAGATAAAAATTCATAGAATTATCAGTTGTACTGTTTGCTTATCTTGAAGAAAATTGAGTGAATCCGCGCCAAACCAGGGTCGAACAATATTATCAACTACTTTTGAAAGAAAGTGTTTTTTTCATTCCATCCAAACTGTTTGGGCAATTTAAAACTCGTGTCATCTTTTGCTGACTATAAGAAAATGGAGGACTAAAGTTGATACGAATGGTGAAAAATCCCTTTGCCATTTAGTGGAGGTGTATAAAGACCACCATCAGAAGATAAAAATTCATAGAATTATAAGGACTATTGTTGATAAGAATGGTGAAAATTCCTTTTGCCATTTAGTGGAGGTGTATAAAGACCATCATCGGAAGATAAAAATTCATAGAATTATCAGTTGTGCCGTTTGCTTATCTTGAAGAAAATTGAGTATCCAGCACTGTGGTCTAACAATATTATCAATTACTTTTGAAGGAAAATGTTTTTTTCGTTCTATCCAAACTGTTTGGGCAATTGAAAACTTGTGGCATCTTTTGCTGACAATAAGAAAATGGAGGACTAATGTTGACAAGAATGGTGAAAAATCCTTTTGCAATTTAGTGGAGGTGTATAAAGACCATCATCAGAAGATAAAAATTCATGGAATTATCAGTTATACCGTTTGCTTATCTTGAAGAAAATTGAGTATCCAGCACTGTGGTCTAACAATATTATCAATTACTTTTGAAAGAAAATGGTTTTTTCTTTCCATCCAAACTGTATGGGCAATTTGAAACTCGTAGTGTCTTTTGCTGACAATAAGAAAATGGAGGACTAATGTTGACAAGAATTGTGAAAATTCTTTTTGCCATTTAGTGGAGGTGTATAAAGACTTATCATCTAAAGATAAAAATTCAAAGGACTATGTGTTGACCTTTTTGCACAATTCATTATCTCAAAAAATCTTTATGTGCCATTCAGCTGACTTGTATGGATTGGTATAAACAGTTTCTTCTGCCTGAAAAATCTTGGATTCCATTTTAACTTCCAAGTATCAGCAGAGAAATGTGCGTAAAGTGCCTTCTTTTTTTCATGCAGGGATCTAATGATACAAAACAGAGGTCATGAAGTTTATAATGAATATTCTACAAGAAGACAAAACCTCTTTTCAGTTAAATGCCATCAAATCTTTTTTTCGACATTTTCCTTCAACACTGGTTATTATAACTATCCTGTAAGCACCAGCTATATTAATATGTGCATCAAAGTATTCATCTTACTGAAACTGCAGTTAATAATTTGATTCAAAGCTGCTCCGTTTGGTTAATTGAGTTCAAATTAGATCAATTGCTTGAAATCAATGAAATGAAAAACATTTTATTTAGTGTGTGTTATGGACAGAGTGCTGTACCCAGGAGCCGAAACGAGACCCATTACTGAAAAAAATGAAATATCAAAGATGGATTTGAATGGGACACATACTGCGAATACCGGCTACTGAATTTATTGGTGCTGCTCTCACATGGGCGCAGGAAGGACGAAGAAAGCGAGAAAGTCAGAAAATGACATGGTGACGAATGATAGTTGGTGAAAGAGATGAGCTTGGAGGAGCTTGGCTGTTTTTGACTGCAAGCGTTGGAGGACAAGCCTTATGCCTCATACTGACATAAGAGAAATCTTGATGGTGATGATTATTGATCATGTTAATGGTAAGTCAGTTTCATTGAAGTTCTAATGGAATTCAATCAGCAAAGAAAAGCTAATTATAAAGCTCATTAAAAGCCCTCTATAACTTTTGATTTATAGATCACACATCATTTTTCAGTGTTCTAAGATTAAACTGTAAATGTATAATCAAATATTCTTACTAGCTAATGCTATCTATAATTTAAGTTCTAAAATCATATTTTTCTAGAGGCTGCAATCTGAAGAATGGGGATCCAAATAGATTGATTACTTAAAAGCTGTCAAAAGTAAGTTTCAACCTAAATCTTTTAATGGTTATTTCACTTTTTCCACCTTTTTTTATATTTCTTTGTGAATCAAGATATTTTTGCACGCATTATAAAACTGATTTTTCAAAAAATAACTTCATCCAAAGATTAGTTTTTAATCATTAATTTTACTATCAATTTCTTAATGTACTAATTATTGTTAATAATAATTTTGTTATTGTTAATAATAATTTTAAACTATAATTTATAAAAATTTTAATGTTCTTAAACAGACATTTTAAATTACAAATTTGGAAGAAACATTTTTTTTTTATAAACAATAACTTTTCTAAAAAATCATGTTTTTAAGACTTTATTTCTAGATCTAATTGCTAGATTTATAAAAAAAATGTCTTTAGAGGAACACTAATACTTTAAACATTCTGAATAATTATTATAATCTCATTAGCATGCAAAGAAGGGGTAATTGTCTCTGACAAAGGAGGCATCTAATTGACGACTAATAAGAATACCAATCTTAAATCTGTTTCCAAATTATTAATACNTGGAGGACAAGCCTTATACCTCATACTGACATAAGAGAAATCTTGATGGTGATGATTATTGATCACGTTAATGGTAAGTCAGTTTCATTGAAGTTCTAATGGAATTCAATGAGCAAAGAAAAGCTAATTGTAAAGCTCATTAAAAGCCCTCTATAACTTTTGATTTATAGATCACACATCATTTTTCAGTGTTCTAAGATTAAACTGTAAATGTAGAATCAAATATTCTTACTAGCTAATGCTATCTATAATTTAATTTCTAAAATCATATTTTTCTAGAGGCTGCAATCTGAAGAATAGGGATCCAAATAGTTTACTTAAAAGCTGTCAAAAGTAAGTTTCAACCTAAATCTTTTAATGGTTATTTCACTTTTTTCACCTTTTTTTTATATTTCTTTGTGAATCAAAATGTTTTTGCACGCATTATAAAACTGATTTTTCAAAAAATAACTTCATCCAAAGATTAGTTTTTAATCATTAATTTTACTATCAATTTCTTAATGTACTAATTATTGTTAATAATAATTTTATTATTGTTAATAATAATTTTAAACTATAATTTATAAAAAAATTTTATGTTCTTAAACAGACATTTTAAATTACAAATTTGGAAGAAACATTTTTTTTATATACAATAAATTTTCTAAAAAATCATATTTTTAAGATTAGATCTAATTGCTAGATTTCTAAAAAGAATATCTTTAGAGGAACACTACTTTAAACATTCTGAATAATTATTATAATCTCATTAGCATGCAAAGAAGGGGTAATTGTCTCTGACAAAGGAGGCATCTAATTGATGACCAATACCAATCTTAAATCTGTTTCCAAATTATTAATACACATTTCTCAGGATATTAAAGTTTTAAATATTTTTTTTAACTAAATATGTCATAGAGAGTCTTTCAAAATTTAAAATTAAGCTTTTAGTCTTGAAATTTAAATACTTTTACATTTAGGAAAATTGAAAACATTTTGGTTTGAAATAAATGAGTTTCTACAAATGAAAGATTCTACTACCATGCATGAAATTTAATTTAAACTATGAAAGTAAATAAGTTTCTTTTTTTTTTTTTCCTCCTCCTTACATTATTTTAATCCTTCTTTCAAAAGCATGTACTAGAAACATTTGGCCCTGGTATTCACATACCTGTGTACTCCATTGTTTGACCTTGCTGTTGATATTCATTAGAGCTCAAGAAATTTAATCTTTTGTTTCCTTTATTTCTTTTTCCAAATCTAGAATTACAATTATTAAATTTATTTGATGTAATTTGATATGAAAAATAGTTTATTTCTAAGATTATTATTAATAGAGGTTCATTTTTTTCTATTGAAGAAGCTTTATTGTGTTCATTTTTTATTATGATTTTCAAACATTTTAATTTTATTTCTTCATTAGTACAATTTTTAAAAGAAATTGAATCTGTACTGTGAATTGCACAGCTTCATCAGCATAAATTATTTTTCTTTTCTTTCCCTTTTTTTTCATTTTTTTTTTTCGTAATTTTATATCAAATCCACTGATAGCTCTTCTGACTTTAAATTTTGTTTTTAGTCTGAATTATTTTTAGCCCTTTTAAAAAACTAGAATCTTTATAAATTTTTCTAGTACTCACTTTCATTGAAGAGGGAATCAGTTTGTCTACTCATGGTGAAAAATTGCAAAAACGTGAATGATACGAAAAAAGAGAAGAAGGTTTGAATCTTCGAAGCAAATGTTAAAATTCAGAAAGTTGAATAGAAAATACGACCTACCAAAATAATGTCCATATAAAACCAATATAATTAAATAGTTTCTGTAAAAGTGTGAAAATTGATTCTTTTTATATCAGCAGAACAAAATTTGTCGCTAAACAAGATTGTACACTTTAACCTTTGAACTATTCAATAATCAGCACACTTAAAAAATTTTGAAATTTTTTTAAATAAAAAAACCATATGAAATATGTTATATTAATTCATTTCATTATTAAATATTTTTTAATATATATTACTTTTTTAAAAGGTAGTGTGTGTGTTTTCTTGATACTGGTTGAAACCTATCTTTGTCTTTACAAAATCATTGAAACATAACTTTAAAATTAGTTAATTATGTTTGTTACAAATTTTAAATATACATTGGTATTATGGAATCTTAACAAATTGAAACTGAAAATTTTTTTAAAGTAGCAGTACCATGAAAGGATCTCAAACTTTACTTGTTCAGTACTTAACAAAAAAATTGAACTGTAAACTATTCAGACTTGTTGCTCTCAGCTAAGTTATTCTGAAATTAAAACAAATATACTTATTATATATTATTTTTTATGTATAATAACTACATATGTTTCAATTTCATATATTTACAAATATATTATTTTTTGCAAATATGTGCCTTTATTATACTAGAGTACAACAAGTTTTTATTTTGTTGTTTGCTCTTTTTAAATACTATCTGGTACATGTATACTGTACCAAAAATTATCAGGTTTTATTTTATTAATTTATTTCTTCATGTGTTCATTTTTTATTTTATTTTAAGAATTTTTTTCTTCACATTTTATCCTAATTTTTCTTTGGTTGAGCCTGAAAAAATAAGCCAAAATCCTGTTTATAATAATAAATTAAGATTTTGTTTATGATTAATTTTTACTGTCAACTTAGTTGTGGTTAATAGCCCTCCTTGTAAAATCATCCTAATTTAACAAATCTTTTCAAATTTGAATATTGATTTATTAGTTTTGAAAATTTTTTGGCTTTGATTTAGTGTTTATTTTTTTATATATGAAATTTTTTTTTTGTATATCGCATAGATTTAATATTACAAAGTTGTCATCTATTCCTGATTTCAAGAAAGCCGCAGTTAGTTTTGATTCCTGAAAATTTACTACCATTTATATCGTAAGTATGATCAATTATATCAACATTTTTAATTGATGAAATTTTTATCACTTTTAACATATTTTTTTATAGGTCATCTTTTTTGTGAATGTATAAAATGTTGTTTAATTAATTTAACACAGAATCTTATGTATTGGAAAGAAACTGGGAAGTTTCTGCAGAAAAGTTTCTCTTAAAAGTAAAACGGTGCGAAATTCGGATGCAAATCAGTTTAGTTTTGATAATATAAAAACTAAAATAGAAATAGAAATAATAGGAATAAGTTTAGAAACAGAAATAAGTTTATGTTAGATTTTCAACTCTTTTCCATTTTTTGATTGGTTTGTTCATTCTTTTAATTAACTCTTGCAATAAGAACATTTGAAAGATAAGTTTTTAGCAAAAGAAAGGCATTTAGGCATTATAATTATGCCTTAGATTTTCCAAAGCATTAATTTTTGCATCAATATAATCCTCAGTATTGTTTCCATTAAGGTTTGCGGCACTATGTTTGTTTTTATAGTAAAAATAAGTTTATCTTACAGTTTCACCTCTTTCTTCCTTTTTTATTGGTTTGTTCATTTTTTTAATTGACTCTTGCAATCAGAACAATTGAAAAATAACTTTCTTAGAGAAAGAAAGACATTTTGACATTATGCTTGTTTGTCTCAAATTTTCGATTGCTTTACCGTTGACATTAAATTTATCCTTAGTATTGTTTCCATTTAGGTTCACTGCCCAATATTTCTTGTTAAGGTAAAAGCAAGTTTCTGTTAGTTTAAACTCTTTTAAATTTTTTTATTTGTTTTTTCTTTTAATTGATTCTTGAAGTCTGAACAAATTAAAGATAAGTTTCTAATGAAAGCATTGGCATTTAGGAAATCTAATTATAAGCCTCAGATTTCTAAATCTTTAATGTTTATATCATTCTCATCCTTAATATTGTTTCCATATAGTTCCACTGCATAATGTTCTTGTTTCTGTAGTTAAAATAAGTCTCTTAGAAATTCAGCTGTTTCCCATTTTTTTATTTGTTTGTTCTTTGTTTTAATTGAATCTTGCGGTTAGAACATTTGAAACATAAGTTTCTAGGTAGAAAATGATAGAAAGGCTTTTAGGCAATATAATTTTAAGCCTCATATTTTCTAAAGTTTGAATTTTTTACATCAAAATAATCTTTAGTATTGTTTCCATATAGGTCCTTCGCACAATCTTTCTTGCTTAGTAGAAGTAAGTTTATGTTCGAGTTTCAACTTTTTTCCATTTTTTTAATTGTTTTTTTATTCTTTTAATTGACTCCTGCAGTCAAAACTATTAAAAGATAAAATTTCTAGGCTTTCAGTAATAAAGTAATATAATAAAGGCTCTTAAGCAATATAATTATAAGCCTCAGCTTTTCTGAAGCT
The DNA here is from genome assembly GCF_043381705.1 of Parasteatoda tepidariorum. Classification (NCBI taxonomy): domain Eukaryota; kingdom Metazoa; phylum Arthropoda; class Arachnida; order Araneae; family Theridiidae; genus Parasteatoda; species Parasteatoda tepidariorum. The sequence goes on from NC_092211.1 coordinate 961,814, forward strand.
TTAATTTTTGCATCAAACAATTTCTTAGTATTATTTCCATATAGATCCCCTTAATATTGTTTCTTCTCATAGTAAAAATATGTTTCAGAGTTCAACTCTTTTAAAAAATTTTAATTTATTGTTTTTTTTTTATTTATCTGACTCTTGCAATCAGACCAATTGAAAGATACGTTTCTGGGTGGGAAAAAAATACAGGTCTTTGGCAATCGAATTATAAGGCTCATATTTTTTAAAGCTATAAATTTTACATCAAACTTAGTATTTAGTATTGTTTCAATATAGTTTCACGGCACAATGTTTCTTGTTAAGTTAAAAATAAGTTTTTGTTAGAGTCAAACTTTCAACTCTTTTTCATTTGTTTGTTAATTGTTTTACTTGACTTTAGAGTTTACCTATTTATTTTTAATCTTCTTCATAATTCCATATCATATTCAATGTTTTTGATGATGTTTTAAATCTGAATTATGTTTAGTTCTTTTGAAAACTTTAATACATTTTTTTTAGTATTCACATTCTTTGAAGATAGAATGTTTTATCTGTTCATGCTTAAAAACTTGCGAAAACATGAATAATACAAAACAAAAATGCTTGAATCTTTGACACAAATGTTTAAATTCAGAAAGATGAAAAAGAAATACGACCTGCCAAAATAAATGTCACCGCAGTTATTTACATAATTTCTGTGGTAGTGTAAAAAATTTTTTTTTACTTATATCAGAAAATAAAATCAGAAGTAGTGTTATATCAGCAAAACTATACATTATATGACCCTTGCTCTTACGTATAAGGTTATTTGAATAAAATTAATTGTTACTGAAGGATAACTGAAGATTCTTGATCTGATTGATTTATAATTTTGAGCTAGGGTATCAGATTTACCACTATATTTACTCAATTTCACTTTGAACTGAGATTTTACTAATTAATGCTGAAGATATTTTATTCTTCCTATTATGGTTTTAAAAAAAATGTATTTCTTTAATTTTGATATGTGTGTCTAGTGATAGGATATAAAATGACAGCTGTTCACAATTGGGTATTCCTCTTATTTTTAGAGATTCTTTTTTTATACGATATGTTTAGGAAAATAAACTAAGAGCCAATCTCTTATTGATATACAAAAGTTGAGATAACCTGAAAGTGATGTCAATGAAAGCAAAACAACTAGAAATGGGGTTTTAGCAAATTTGAGCGAAATTTGTCGCTAAACCAAGCGGAACTAGGTTGTTCACTTTAACCTTTAAACTATTTAATTCATTCTTTTAATTGACTTTTGCAGACAGAACAATCGAAAGATAAGTTTCTAGGTGGAAAAAGAATGGAAAGGTTTTACCCAGTATAATTATAATCCTTATATCTTCTAAGGCTTTGATTTCTACATCATACTCGTCTTCAGTATTGTTTTCATTTAGTTGCACTGTCCAATATTTCTTGTTATTAAAGTAAAAATAAGTTTCTGTTTGTTCCAACTCTTTTAAAAAAATTTATTTACTTTATTCTTTTAATTGACTCATATTTTCATATTTAAAGTGGTAGCAATACACAGGCTATCCCAATTAACTTTTTGAATTATAATGATAATTATAAATGAGTTTGACTACCACTACGTATAAATAATTACAATAAATATATGAAAGCATAATAATCCTTGCGCAAGCGAATTTCAAGGCGATCAAAATATAAATATATTTTTGAGTCAGATTGTTTTTCGTTTATTGTTTTACAACCACTCTGAAAATCCATTCTCGGAAGGAGTGAAAGTTGGCAGGTATGCTTATTTAATTTTTATTTATTTATTGGTTTATTGATTTATCTGACTCTTGCAATCAGACCAATTGAAAGATAAGTTTTTAATTAGAAAAAGGAATCTTCGGCAATCTAATTATGAGCCTCATATTTTCTAAAGCTTTAATTTTAGCATCAAACTAATCCTTAGTATTTTTTTCATCTAGTTCCACTTCACAGTGTTTCTTGTTACATTAAAAATAGGTTTCTGCAAGAGTTTCAACTCCTTTCCACTTTTTCATTTGTTTGTTAATTGTTTTACTTGACTTGCAAAGAGAACAAATGAAGCTTTTAGACAATCAAATTATAAGCTTCAGATTTCTGAAGTTTATATCAAACTCATCCTTAGTATTGTTTCGATTTGGGTCCACTGTAAAATGTTTCTTGTTATAATAAAAATTAATTTTTGTTGGAGTTTCAACTCTTTTCCATTTTTTCTTTGCTTAATTACTCTTTTAAATGAATCTTGCAGACAGAAAAATTGTAAGATAAACTGCTTAGTCAAAGATACGCTTTTAAGCAATATAGTTATAGGCCTCACATTTTCGAAAGCTTTAATATTTACATCGAACTAGTCCTTAGAATAGTTTCGGTATAATTCCACTGAACAATGTTTCATATTGTTATAGTAAAAATGAGTTTCTGTCAGAGTTTAATCTCTTTTAAATTATTTTCTTTTATTCTATTAATTACCCCTTGCAGTCAGAAAAATCGAAAGATAAGCTTCGTAGTGAAAGAAAGGTTTTTTGACAGTATAATTATATGCTTCAGATTTTCCAAAACTTTAAAATTTGCATCGAACAATTTCTTAGTATTGTTTTAATGTAGGTCTACAGCACATTGTTCCTTGTCATGGTAAAAATTAGTTATTGTTAGAGTTTCAACTCTATTACATTTTTTGTATTTATTTGTTCATATTTTTAATTGACTCTTTCAGTCAGAACAATTGNTTCAGATTTTCCAAAGCTTTAAAATTTGCACAGAACAATTTCTTAGTATTGTTTTAATGTAGGTCTACAGCACATGTTCCTTGTCATGGTAAAATTTAGTTATTGTTAGAGTTTCAACTCTATTACATTTTTTGTATTTATTTGTTCATATTTTTAATTGACTCTTTCAGTCAGAACAATTGAAAGATAAGTTCCTTAGTGAAAGAAAGGCTTTTAAGCATTATAATCATAAGCCTCAGAATTTTTAAAGCTTTAACTTTGATATCAAATTTATCCTTAGTATTGTTTCCATGTAGGTGCAATACCCAAATGTTGTTAGATTAAAAATAAGTGTATTTGTTTGTTTCTTCTTTTAATGACCTTTGCAGTCAGTAAAATTGAAAGATTAGTTCTTCTTGAAAGAAAGGCTTTTGGCTATAATCATTATGTCTTTTAAATAATATAATTATGACCCTCTGATTTTCTAAAGCTTTTACTTTGAACTAATGCATATAATTGTTTCCATTTAGGTCCTTTGCACATAGTTTCTTGGTTAATAAAAATAATTTTCTTTTTCGTCATTTTTTGATTTCTTTCTTCATTCTTTTAACTTTTGTAGTCATAACATTTGTATTATAGTTACTAGGTAGAAAAAGAAGAGAAAGGTTTTAGGCAATGTAATTACAAGCTTCAAAGTTTCCAAAGTTTTAATTTTTCCTTAAACTAGTCCTTAGTATTGTTTTCATATAGGTCCACTGCACAATGTTTCCTGCTGCTATAGTAAAAATAAGTTTCTCTCAGAGTTTCAACTGTTTTCCATTTTTTTTTATTTGTTTCTTAACTGTTTTAACTGACTCTTGCAACCGGAATGTTTGAAAGATAAGTTGATAGGTGGAAGAAAGGAGTTTTGGGGAATATAATTATAAGCTTCAGTAATTCTAAAGCTATAACCTTATATTTTATGTGTATCGGTAAGAGAATTTTTAAACATATAATTCACGCATAGTATTATTTTATTTTATTCTTCTTCATTCATTTGTGCAGTTCACATGCTACAGTTAAGATGGCGTATACATCAAACTAATTCTTAATATTTTTTCCATATAGTTCCACTACTCCCTGTTTTTTGTTGTTATTGTTATAGGAAAAAGTTTCTGTTTGATTAAAAAAATTTTTTTTGCTTGTTTACTGTTTTAAATAACTCATGCAGGCAGTACAATTGAAAGATAAAATTTTTAGTGGAAGAAAGGTTTTAGGCAATATTATAATAAACCTCAGATTTTCTAAAAGTTTAATTTTTAACTCAAATTAATCCTGAGTGTTTCCATGTAGGACCACTGCTCAATGTTTCTTGTTGTTACAGTAAAAATAAGTTTTCATTAGAGTTTACACTCTTTTCTATTTTTTATTGGTTTGTTCTTTGTTATAATTGACTCTTGCAATCTGAAGTTGTGAATAAAGGCATTTAGGAAATGTAATAATGAGCCTCAGATTTTTACATCTTTAATGTTTGCACTATACTCGTCCTTAGCATTGTTTCCATTATAGGGTCTATTGCATAATGTGTATTGGTTTTACAGTAGAAATAAGTTTAAGTTTGAGTTTCAACTCTTTTCAATTTTTCGAGTTGTTTTTTATTCTTTTAATTCTAACTTCTTTTATTCTTATTATTCTTTCTTATTGTTCTTTTTATTCTTATTCTGTTACAGTCAAAAAAATTGAAGAAAAAATTTGTTAGTGAAAGAAAGGTTTTTAGACAATATAATTATAAGCTACAGATTTTCTGAAGCTTTAATTTTTAAATCAAACAATTTATTAGCATTGTTTCCATATAGGTTCACCGCACATTGTTCCTCTCTATGGCAAAAATTAGTTTTTGTTAGTTTCATATCTTTGTAATTTTATTTTTAGTTATTTGTTCACATTTTTAATTGTCTCTTGAAGTCGGTACAAATGAGAGATAAATTTCTTAATGGAAGAAAGGTTTTTAGGAATCATAATTATATGCCTTAGATTTTTTAAAGAAAGTTAATCCTTAGTATTGTTTACATATAGGTGCAATGCACAATTGTATAGGCCCTAGTGCGCACTATTGTTATCGTAAAAATAAGTTTGTATTAGAATTTCAACTCTCTTTCCATTATCGTATTTGCTTGTTTCTTGTTTTATACTGACTGCAAAAATCATTTATTGAAAGATAAGTTTATTAGTAAAAGAAATGCTTTTGGCCATTATCATTATAAGCCATAGATTATCTAAAGCTTTAACTTTTACATCAAACTAGTCCTCAAAATAGTTTCCATATTGGTGCGCTGCCTAATGTTTCTTGTTGCTATGGTAAAAATAAGTTTCTGTTCGAGTTTAACTCATTTCCATTTTTTTGTTTGCTTATTTATTACTTTAATCAAACCTTACAGTCAGAATAATGGAAAAATAAACTGCTTTTTTAAAGAATGGATTTTAGGCAATATAGTTTTAAGCCTCAGATTTTCTAAATCTTTAATTTTTGCATCAAATTAGTTCATAGTATTGTTTTCATTTAGCACATCATTTTAGTACTTGTTGAAGAACTTGTTGTTATAGTGAAAATAAGTTTCTTTTATAGTTTCAACTCTTTTCCATTTTTTTATTTCTTGGTTCATTGTTTTATTTAACTCATGCAATAGTATAATTGTAAAATAAAGTTTTTAAGTAAAGAAAAGCTTTAAGGCAATATTATAAGCCAAAGGATTTCTGAAGGTTTAATTTTTAATTCAAATTAATCCTTATTGTTAATTCCATGTAGGACCACTGCACAATGTTTATTGTTGTTGCAGTAGAAATCTGTTTCTGTTTGAGTTCCACTCTTTTCATTTGCTTGTTCATTGATTTTCTTGACTTTTTCAGTGAGAACAAATAAAAAATAAGTTTCTTAGTGAAAGAAAGGCCTTTACGTGTTATATTTAAAAGGTACATATTTTAAAAAGCTTTAATTTTTACATAAAACTAGTCACTGGTATTGTTTCCATTTAGGTCCACTGCACATTGTTTCTTGTTTAGTAAAAAAAACTTCTGTTAGATTTAAACTGTTTTCCCTTTTTGATTTGTTTGTTCATTCTTTTAACTTTTGCAGTCACAACTATAGAAAGATAAGTTTCTACTGAAAGAAAGGCTTTTAGGCAATATAGTTATAAGCCTCAGGTTTCTAAATCCTCAATGTAGTAGTCAAACAGGACTGTTGCACTGATGAAGGTTGCCCTTTGAGCGAAACAGCTGTCTGCATTTATAATATTTTTGTGCTCTTTAACGTTGTTTACCTTAGTTTGTACAGTGTTTCTTGTTATGGTAAAAATTAGTTTTTTTAGAATTTGATCTCTTTTCTATTTTTTTAAAATTTTATTTATTTGCTCATATTTTTTATTGAACCTTGCAGTGAGAACAATCGAAGTATAAGGTTGTTTGTGAAAGAATGGTTTGTAAGTATTATAATTATAAACTTCAGATTTTTTAAAGCTTTAATTTTCACATCGAATTAATCCTTAGTATTGTTTCTATATAGGTCTACTGCATAAGGTTTTTGTTGTCAGATTAAAAATAAGCTTCTTTAAGAGTTTGTCTATTTTTTTCTCTTCTTCATAATTCCATAACATATGGAATGATTGCTGTTTTAATTTTAGATTAAGTTTTAAATCTGAATTATGTTTCGTTCCTTTAAAGATTTTAATGATTTTTCTTATTATTCACATTCTTGGAAGATGGAAAGTTTTCATCTATTCACGGTAAAAACTTGGGAAAAACTTAATGATACAAGAGATAAATGCTTGAATCTTTGGCACAAATGTTGAAATTCAGAAAGTTGAAAAGGAAATGCTAAAATAATGTTGCCACAGTTATTGACATAATTTCTGTAAGAGTATAAAAATTGCTTTTTTTATATCAGAACTGATGGTATATCCGCAAAACTATAAGTTATGTCACGTGCTCCTAAACAGAAGGTTGTTTGAATAATATTGGCTGTTACTGAAGGATTGCTGATATCTGAAAACTCTTGAAATGATTAAATTATAATTTTGAGCTTGGGTATCATGTCTGCCACAATGTAATTCAATTAAGTAACTGAATTTCAAGATTTTTTTTTAATATGATAATAACTTTATTTGATCCAGTCATATTTCTTAAATATTTTTATGCAGATCTTAATTTTTTTACAGAATTATTTAAAAAAATTACTCGATTTCACTTTGAACTGAGATTTTACTGATCATTGTTTAACATATTTTATACTTAATATTTTAAAAAATTATTTCTTATATTTTGATATGTGTGTAACTATCTGGGAAAGGTATAAAGTTTACCTGTTTTATTTTATTTATTTATTTTTTATTTAATTTATTTGCTTATTTTTTTTTGAAAAATTTTATCCTAGTTTTTCTTTTCTTTTCTTGTTTTTTTTTTCCCTCTTAAATTCTGATTTTAATCATAAAAAAAGATATTTTTTTTTTTGAAAAATTTTATCCTAGTTTTTCTTTTCTTTTCTTGTTTTCTTTCCTTCTAAAATCCTGATTTTAATCATAAAGTAAGATTTTATTTATGATTAATTCATCACGTTATTTTAGTTGTGTTCATTAATCCTCCTTGTGAAACCGTCCAAATTTAACATATCCTGACAAATTTAATTTTGAATGTATTAGTTTTTCTAAATTTTTTATCCCTGATTTAGTGTTTATATATTTACATGTGAACTTTTTTTCTTTTGTAGATCATATCGATAAAGGTGTCATCTACTCGTGATAATTGCTAGGAAGCCACAAATTTGTTTGCATTCCTGAAAAATTGCTACCATTTATATTGTAAGTATGATAAATTTTATCAATAATTTTAATTGTAGCTGACAATTTTATCACTTTTAAGAAATGGTTTTAGATTTCCTTTTTCTTGAATGTATAAAATGTAGTTTAGTTAATTTAATTCTGAATCTTATGTTTTTGATAGTACACAAAACATTCTAGTTTTGCCAGAACAGTTTCTCTCAAAAGTAACAATGCTGATTTCTGATGTAAATCAGTTTGTTTTTTGATAATGCAAAATCTAAAATAATAATAAATAAAATAACATACTAGGATTTAAATTTAATCATTCAGGGTGGCAGACTATATTTTAAATTACAAAATAAGGCACAAAAAATTACTTTCTCTAAATAAACGTGCCTTTTTTTCCCCATCTTGAATTCTTGACCCTCAAAATATGAAATGGGGGTAGCCATAATCTTAAAAGTTGCATCCAGAGAGTTTGGTCAAAAGAGCGTTAATAATTTTGGATCTTTTCAGAGGACGCCATACCAGAGAAGAAACTTTTCGTCATAAATTCCTTTCTTTCCATTACTAATTTAAAATTTAAACGATCGAAAGAATGTGCTCTGGGAAACCTAGAGCAATCTATGAAGTTTATAATTTCTAAAAAAAAGTTCAAAATATAAAAATACAAACGAATTTTTGGAAGAGAATTTCTCCATTTTGTAATTCTAAGTTATCTTCTCCTTTATTTTCATTCTGATATTTTAAGAATTTCTTTTCAGCATTCGAAACTTCATGGCTTAATCCAGGTTAGACTGAACTCACTTTCTCTGTACTTTAAAGTTTAAATTAGTCATGATAAAAATTAATAAATATGGATTAAAAATGAATTAACAACCGAAAAAGACGCTCAAATGAATCAAAATTTATTTCACCATTTTCTTTAATAGTTTTTTTTTCTTTTAACTAACATTAAAGTTATAACAAATATATCTTATTTGCAGAGTTATAAATATTTCAACGTGGAATAACTTAGCCACTTAAAAAAAGTCAGACAATAAGAAAAAGACAATGTGAATTTCTTTAAACACCTACTTTATGCCATAATAGGATTATTCCTTTTTAAAAATTCTTTTTAATATATTTGCAATAAATTGTGAAGATTGTATTTTAGAGCTAGGAATAAATAGCATGTTCCTTTCTATAATGTTTATTGAAAAAAGTAGTCCATATTAAATAACTATTCCTTACAGATGATGTATGGTATGTGTAAAGAAACTACTTTACATTTCCACTTTCTTCATTTGTATTCTGAAAAATCCAAATGAATTATAAGATTTTTAAAATGACATGCTTGCTAATTAAAATTTATTAATATAGCAATAAGCTTATAATAAAATATATTTAAAAAATAATAATCAATTTAAAAAAACATTCTAGCGATTACATGTGTAATTATTTTTTAAAGTGGTATAAGTCTAAGGTTTTTAAGGGTTAAAGTTTGAATAACTTTAAAAGTATGGGAAAGATAAATCAATTTGGGTTATTTTTTAACACTATAATTTGATCGGAAGAATTTAAATAAACTTTTTATTTGCTCGAAATAGATTTATTCCACTTTTGGAAATTATGGTTCACGTATTAAAATGCTTTGTAAATTTTTAAATCTGGTGATTTTTCTTTTAAAAAGTCATAAAAGTTTTTTGAAAAAATCAATTAGTTTAAAACAAGGAACTCTGCCTGAAATGTTTTTCGTATTAAACTGCAACTGATTACTATTAAAAGATTAATATTTGACTTAAAGTAATGGTAACCTTGTTGCGTCTCACTCTATGGCATGCAGAATGCTGTCACTCATTTTATGTAAATCCCTGTATTAAGCATTAAATTATTTCAATTCTGAAACAGAGCAAAAGCACTTCTCATTGAAGATATATATAAAAAGAAAATCCTTAGTTATAAAATTTCTCGAAGGAAAAAAAAGTAATGATCTAAATCAACTTAAAAAAATATATTAGTTTTTATGAAAGTTTTCTGTAAGTTTGCTTTTTTAAAAAGTTGGACTGATAGTTTTTAAAAACTAAAAATCATAATACAAAGGAATTTCTTATAGTAAAGCATTAAAATGTTAATCTGTACAAAAAATTAACAAGATTGAAGTTGGCCACTGGTTAAGTATTGTAAGAAAGGGTCCTCTTGTTTAATTTTTTTTTTTTTGGTCATTTTACGATCCTGTAGATTTGGTCTAGCTCAAATGCTAAACAGTTGGAATAATCATTGAAAAACAATTAGTAGTTTGTCTCAGAGAAAAAAATTTCTCTTTATATTCTTTTATCTTTTTATTTGAGAGCTCTTATCTTCTCAAAAAATGCTTGAATAAATTTAATGACATGAAAAGACTCGAAAAGATTTTGCTACAATTTTTTTTTTTTTTTTTATGATCTTTTAATTACTTTAAAATATATTTCTTGGTCTTTTATTATAACGAAAAATATTTTATTTTTTCAGTGGTTTTCCAAGTTTTTTGATGCCACTGGAACAAGTTTGTTTCTTTTTGTCCAATTATTTTCCCATTATTTGATACCAATTATGTGTTCTTGAATTTGAAAAAAAGTATTAATCTAGTAAATAAGTAATTTTATTGTAAAACAGCTTGTAATAACAATTTTATTAAATGGCTATATTGTAATCTAGCTTTATAAGACTAAAATTAATAAGTTCATGCACAGGTTTTAGTTCTAATTTTAACTTACGAACAAAAGGAAAACGCATGATGACAGTAAATAAAAATCGCTTATGCACTATTTTCCTCTTTAAAAAGAGAATAAGATTAATTATTTGTTGCAGTTATCCCGGGGTTAAACGCAAAGTTTTAAAATTAATTTAAACTTTCCTTAGGATTTAAAATAGTATAATTTCCTGGAAACCTGCCTGCTGAAATATTTTAGTGTTAGCAGAATTATAAAGTTTTCACTGAAGTTTTGTCAGCTTTTTAAAAATGAACTTTGACTTTCACTAGAACATTCAGCCCAAGAGAGCTAATCTTCGATTTGGGCAAAATCAAGGGTTTTTAACAAATACTTTGCTTATATATATAACTCATGTAGAATCTGCAAACCATCGTCAAAAAACCGAATTTTGCTTCCATTTAAGTGACAAAGTCTTAGGTGAACATAATTTGCTGGTGAACTTCGCTCAGTTGTTAAGACAAGAGCAGTGAAAGGGAAAAAAACTTGAAGGATGAAATGGACAAAAAATATTAAGGAACAACAAATGAACAAATCAATTTTTCAACAAATGAACGATGCTATTTGAATTAGAAAGGGCACATAGCACAAGAAATAAATTATAAGAATGATTCATGTTGATCAACTTGTCTGATTCATGTTAATCAACATATGAATACAAAAGCATTCCAGCCTATTGTCACTAAACTGTTTCTTCCTGATTTGTGCATGATTTCGGTCGGTGGTCGATGACATCCAACAAGAAGACACACCATGCCCTAGTGCTGGTGTTGCACATGATCGGTTTGAAGAGTGTGTAGGATCGCTACTCTTCTCAGGTCTCCCCTTCTCCAGTCACCTGATCCCTATCTAGTTGAATGTGTGTGGGATGCGCTTGGAGGACACAGTACCTTGAAATCCTGATGACCTAACATTCCATCCACGATGCCAGTTTTCATAATGAAACAATCAATTATTCAATATATCAAGAAGCCCATGTCAATTTGAATTGCCACTGTTTAAAGGATGAAAGCGATGCACATATAATTTAGACTCAACTCCAACAATAATTATTAATGCTGCTATCTTACTCCATATATATATATCTTACGTGTACTCCAAATTCTAATGATTATTTTTTCCCAATCTTAGGTATATGTTTTAAAAATGTGTAAGTACTTTAACAGTAAAACATTTGGACTAAAATTATAAAACACTATGTTAAGGAATTTTTTAATTTTCGACGGATGTCCATCGCAGTTTCAGGAGATGGGAGGTTGATAGGGAGGGGGGTATCCGGAAAACCATATGGGGTATGCCAGGAAATGACACACTCTTAATGGTTTTTTGACGAAATCCCATTTTTTCTCAATTTTGTAGTTTTCATTTGTAGGAAATATTTTAATTGTAAAAGTTATTTTAATTTTTTCATACATAACAACAAAGTTCCTGTGCTTTTAGAGTTGGTTAAGAAGTAAAAAACAATCTGTGTGCAGGCCTGTTTCATTGTTAGCATTGAAGGCATATTTGATATGAAATTCTTAAACCAACTGCCAATTATTTGAAATTGTCAATCACCTTTTACCATCTCAAATAATAAAGTAAATTCAATATTATTTTTTAAAATAAAGGAAAAATATACATAACTTGTTGAAATTTTTAACTTTATTCCACAAAAATTGCCACAACAATGCACATGCCACTATATCAATAGACAGTTAACCATGGCCTAAATTATTCTCAACCTATCAATAAAATAACATATTATTTAACTTGAAGCTAAATTAAACATGTTAATTAAATTTGTTGTTAAAAAATCTCATTCAAATTGATTTTTTATTAGTATAAACATTTTTAGGCTGGTTCAATTCTACCTGCAATAACATTGAATCGACTTTAATATTGATTGATTGTTGTGTGATAGGTTTGGAATACATTAGATATAAAATAATTATATTCATGAAATTATTGCAATTATTGTTCATTGTTTTAGTCGTCATTTTGAAGTTAAAATTATTTCAAATCTTAAAAAGCATTTTGTATGAGACACAAGGCAGAGATTTTAAATTTTAATCTAATTTTTTTTTAATTGAGTGTTGAAAATTTTCGATATTTATAAAAAAGAAAAAAATTCACTACCTAAAAAGAATCAGAAGCAAAAACTGCTAAAAGCTAGTTGAAATCTTCTTTCAAAGTTTTTATTATGATTATTATTTTCTAATTCTCTAACAATTAGGAAAAAGTCGTTTTTTTATTCGTTTAAAGTTATTACCTAAGAGAATTAAGTAAAACTAAATTTTCATTAGAGTTTCACTATAATATTTTGCTAAAGTAGAGAAGTAAACAAGAGTAAATTTGATTAACTGAATATTATTTCGAATAAACAACTAAAATAATAAGAAATAATTTTGAAAGTTTTCTTAACTTTACAAATGCTACAAAATCTTTGCATCAAAAATTTAGAAAAATTTAATATTTATTTCTCAAGCATGCAATTTTTACAATCTATAAACTGAAATCAGTGGTTTTCTCCTATCTATTGTGTGTAACTGTTTTTAAAATCCTTGTTTTTGTCATGTCTCTTTCAGTGTTAAATATTTTAAAGGTTACGAGTTTTTCGAAGACTAACTAGTGAGTTTTTACATATTATTCTGTGTTTTAAACTTCCCGTCCCATAAACATAGAGTTTGTCTAAATAAAGAACTCCCCCACACATTCATCTGGACCTGTGACGGTGACTATGGTAACGAGGTATAACTATTTTAAGTAGGGGTACGGGGTCACTATTTTGATGAATATTTATTTTCTCATTATATCGGAGAGAAAGGGAATCTTTGTGCGGTCTATTTTGTTAGTCCTAGAGAGAAGCTACCCTCCCTTGCACCATTCTTGTTTCCATAGCACCAGACGGTCCAGACTTTGTATCAGTAGGAGTTCTTAGCTTAGATAAACTATAGATAATTCCACCTGTTCAAAGTTACTCTATAAGCATGGAATTCTAGTTTCCACCCTACCAATAAGTCAGTTTAGGAGTTTAGTTGCATTTTATCCCATATTCCCTGTTTTTCAGTTGTCTTGTCTCTTTCAACGTTGAATATTTCAAAACTTCGGAGGATGAGTTCGGCAAGTTAAGGCACTATAAGACTAAGCCTTATGCTTCCACATCTTATTCTGTTCTTTATGCCATCCACCCCTTGAACATAAATATTTCAGACTATTCAATGAGACTGCATAAACATGTGACTGCTTGCTACCCCTCTATCACTAAGACAGCTTAGAAGTAATGTTGCATTTATCCCATTTTCCATGTAGTTTCATTACCATACATTTTTGATTGTTTTGTATTTTTATATCCATTGAGCTTGAATGCTTCCACCATTCACCTGAGATGACTTAGGATTTTGATTGCCCTTTATTCCATAATCTGTGCAGAGTGTTTTTTTTCCCTATAAATTTTGAATGCTCTGTATTTTGAATGAATGCTTCTACTGAGACAGTTTAGGATTGTGGTTGTATTTTACCTCATATTCTATATTGAATGTTTTTTCATGCAATTTGGGATGCTTTCTACTTTGAATCACCTGTCTATCAATGCTTCCACCCTATCCACTGAGATAGTTAAGAATTTTGGTTGCATTGTATTCCATATTCCAACTTTCTTTCTGTTTTATTTTTTTCTCTTACATTTTGATTGTTTTGTATTTCTATTCCTTAAAAATGAATGAATGTTTCCATCCTTCCACTGATACTGTTTAAGATTTTGGTCGTATTTTATTCGGTGTTCTGCGTTGAGTCTTTTTTATTCTCAATACGTTTTGGATGTTTCGTAATTTCTTCATGCACTCTGAATCATTTGTATTTTTTCCATACGTTTTGACAGTTTCATATTTTGTCCATGCATTTTGAAAATTTCGTTTTCTTCCATGCATTTTCAATGTTTCTTATTTTTACCACTTTCAATGTTTCACATTTTTTCCATACATTTCCAATGTTTCGTATTTTTTCCATATATTTCCAATGTTTCGTATTTTTTTCCATACATTTCCAATGTTTCGTATTTTTTTCCGTACATTTCCAATGTTTCGTATTTTTTTTCCATACACTTTCAATGTTTCGTATTTTTTTCCATACATTTTAAATGCTTCATATTTCTATCCCTTGTGTATGAATGTTTCCCCCTTCTAATGAGACGGTTTTGGTTGCATTTTATTCTATTGTATTTTTTTCCCATACATTTACAATGTTTCGTATTTTTTCCATACATTTTCAGTGTTTCATATTTTTTTCCATACATTTTCAGTGTTTTATATTTTTTTCCATACATTTTCAGTGTTTTATATTTTTTTTCCATACATTTTCAGTGTTTCGTATTTTTTTCCATACATTTTCAATGTTTCGTATTTTTTCATACATTTTCAATGCTTCGTATTTTTCATACATTTCCAGTGTTTCGTATTTTTTCCATACATTTCCAATGCTTTGTATTTTTTCCATACATTTCCAATGTTTCGCATTTTTTCCATACATTTCCAATGTTTCGTATTTTTTTCCGTACATTTCCAATGTTTTGTATTTTTTCCCATACACTTTCAATGTTTCGTATTTTTTTCCATACATTTTAAATGCTTCATATTTCCATCCCTTGTGTATGAATGTTTCCCCCTTCTAATGAGACGGTTTTGGTTGCAATTTATTCTATTGTATTTTTTTCCTATACATTTTCAATGTTTCGTATTTTTTCCATACATTTTCAGCGTTTCGTATTTTTTTCCATACATTTTCAGTGTTTCGAATTTTTTTTCCATACATTTTCAGTGTTTCGTATTTTTTTCCATACATTTTCAGTGTTTCCTATTTTTTACATACACTTTCAATGTTTCCTATTTTTTTCCATACATTTTAAATGCTTCATATTTCTATCCCTTGTGTATGAATGTTTCCCCCTTCTAATGAGACGGTTTTGGTTGCATTTTATTCTATTATTGTATTTTTTTCCCCTATACACTTTGAATGCTTCGTATTTTTTTCACGCATCTTAAATGTTTCATATTTCGGTTTTGGTTTCATTTCATTCAATATTTTATGTTGATTTTTTTTTGTACATTTTGAATGTTTGTCTATCCCATGTGAGTTGTTCCCTTTGTGTTATTACTGAGACTGTTTAGGACTTTGGTTTCATTCTATTCCATATTCTGTGTTGGTTTTTTTTCTCTTTTAATTTTGAATGTTTCTTATTTTTGTTCTTTTATTATGAGCGTTTCCTCCTTTCTATTAAGTTTTTTGGATTTAGGTTGTATTATATTTTGCATTCTGTTTTGATCGATTCTTTTCTATATAATTTTAATGTCTCATATTTTTTTTCCAAGCATTTTGAGTGCTTCGTATTTTTTCCATACCTTTTTGAATATTTCATATTTTTGTCCATGCATTTCGAATGTTTTGAATTTTATTCCACATATTTTTAATTGTTCATACTTTTCAATTTTCAATGTTCCGTATTTTTCCATGCATTTTGAATGTTTTATATTCTTCCTTACACATTGGATTAAAACTTTCAGAATATATGTTTTTTTTTACCCTACCCCTGAGACTGTTCTGGTTTTTGATTAATTATTTTTCAATGTTCTGTGTTGAGTGTTTCTTTTTGATTCATTTTAAATAACACAGATTAAAGATCCTAATTTAGGATCATAGATCCTAAGTCATCTCAGGTGAATGGTGGAGGCATTCAAGCTCAATGGATATAAAAATACAAAACAATCAAAATGTATGGTAATGAAACTAAGCATGGAAAATGGGATAAATACAACATTACTTTTAAGCTGTCTTAGTGATAGAGAGGAAGCAAGCNAAATTCATCACTTGAAAACTTTTTTTATTTCCTTGATTGACTGGGGAAAGACACCTAATCTAACCAGAAAGGAAATGTAACGAAGCTGGATTTTTTTTTCTCATCCTCCTAATTTTTGGAAATATTCAGCATTGAAAGAGACAAGGCAACTGAAAAACAGGGAATATGGGATAATATGCAACCAAACTCCTAAACTGACTTATTGGTAGGGTGGAAACAAGAAATTTCATGCTCATAAAGTATCTTTGAACAGGTGGAAATATCTATGTTCATGGTATGGGAGGTTTAAAACACTGAATAAGAAGTAAAATTCATATTATACAACACTATTGTAGCATTTGTTAGGAAGTTTTAAGAAAACTGTAATAACTTTTAACAATGTATAAATTTTTTCGCAAAATTCCCTGATGGAAGAAAAATGATCTGTTTTCTATGTTTTAAAATGTTTTTTTTTAATAAATAAAAAATTATCTTTAAACTATGCGCAAAATTTATTAAATTTAATCATCAAATCGCTCTTGACGAAAGTCTTTACGTCACAAAAGCTTATTTCAAAATAAATTCATATTAAGGTTAGGACAATGTATTTCATTTGGCATCTGTAGACAGTTTTTTTCCTGAAATAACTTGTTGAAATTTCAAATATTTTGCAGCATGCGGCTTGAAACTCCTTTAAATTGCATTATTCTAAAATAAATTTCGTCCAATTTACTTACAATATAATGTGATAATAGTAGTACTTAAAAAGTAGTGCTAAAGATAAAACCCCTTCATCATATCATAAATGACTTGAAGACAGATTAGACTTTTCCAATTAATTCCAAAATTATAATGCTCTCATGTTTTTTAGTTTCTGGTCAACTTTAAAAAACAGGAATATTTTACATTACATGAAATTAATTTCTCATTTACTTACAATATAATGTGATAATAGTAGTATTTAAAAAGTAGTGCTAAAGATAAAACCCCTTCATCATACCATAAATGACTTGAAGACAGATTAGACTTTTCCAATTAATTCCAAAATTATAATGCTCTCATGTTTTTTTAGTCTCTGGCCAACTTTAAAAAACGGGAATATTTTACATTACATGAAATTAATTTCACATTTAATAAATAAAAATCTGTAAATATACGAAACTGAACCAAATGAAATCTCATTTTATCAAAAAACCAGTAAGTGCATGTCATTCCCACCGTTGTCCTATTCATGGCAACCCCTGTATCTACTCTTTCAATTAAAAAAAAAGTAGTTTCTGTTTCGAAAATTTTTTTTAATGTTACGAGATGTTTTGGGGGATCAAAATTGCACTACATAGTAGGAAATAAGCAGCATTTCTGTGTTGAAGATTATGCATGAAACACATAGCAGTACACATAGCAGTATGCATCGAAATCCTAAACTATCTAATCAGATGTATCTTTACGAGAAGAGTACCGGGGAAGAAGTTCATTGAGAGTGATAAATATAATCTGTATAACCAAAATACTAAGATCACCCATTCAGTTCTTTCTTGAACTTCTTTTAGTTTTTATTCAGTACTATTGATTTTGGTATGGGCTCCTCGAAATGTTGAATCCTTGTTTGTGCCGTCTGAGACCACGCATTGTGAAAGGGATGTTTCAGTTTATCTAGATCCCTTGGTACTGTATCTTTCAAGTTCTTCCCACGCGTGTTCACCGGATAGAAATCAGGTAGCTGTAAGAGAGGTGACCTAGGTTGAGTGTGGTTTCTTTCGTGTTCCTCAAACTACTTCTGTACAACACAAATGCACTGCCGTTGGTGTGTTTTCCTGCTGGAGGCCATCATCTTTGGTTTGGAAACCATGATTCGAACAGGAGAAATGCACTTAATGGTGAAAGTATCGAATAAATTATGCATTCGCATGTTAATCAACATAGATCAGAGGAGCTAAATGAAAGTAGGAATAGCAATGAGTGAAATGAGATTTAATTTGTATTGTGAGTATTTTAACTTTAATGACTCTTGACCCACTTAAATACAGAACATGCAAAATATTCACTGAAGAACCTGAAAATTGGTACAAGTATGCTTATCCATATGACAAAGGTGTGCCACATGATCAGCAATGCATATATAAATCGATATGGAAGATAAGGATTTGAAGCCAAACAACCAAACACTGCAATTAGACCTACATTCAAAATTGAACCTAACCAGAAAAATGTGAATATCTACTTATGCAATTCCCTTCTGAGATCTCACTCTTCATTGAAAAGGGTGGCTAATTAGCTTGGTAATATTTAGTTTCCCACTCCAAGAGTTATCTTCTGAGTTAAGACGCTTACTTTGGCTGTCTAAATGTCGAAGTAATATTCAACACATCAGTGATGCCTTGCAACGTTTTGCTTAGAAAAAATGCATACCTGCCACACATGGTACTTCGAAGGTGCGAAATATGGTAAATTGATTAATTGAATAATCTGTCTTGAGACGCTAGTGAAATTATCGCATACGTTGTGCAACTTTTGCATTATCAAGATCAAGGGATGCTGGCAAAATTAGGCAAGTGAAAAATAATTTCTGGATCTTCAGTGTTTTGTATAAAAAAATTAATATTCATAGGGAAGAAAGATAAAAATAGAGAATTTCTAAGAAAGAATAAGAATATATATATTGAAAAAATAGGAATATTGAATTGACATTTCTCTTTTAACTCTAAAATTCTGAAAAAAAAGTGGAAGGAGAAAAAAAAATTTCACGCATTTATAAATTTTTAATCAAAAGGAAGAAAACAAAAAAATAAAAATATTTTATAAAAGAAATTTTAATAAAAAAGTGAAATTTTCTTGCAAAAATTTTAATTTTGGAGGACAAAAAAATTTAAATATTGAAGTTTTAAATTGGGCTTATTCAAATGGTTTTCTGGAGAGTTGCATCTTCATTATCAATTAAATATACACTTTTTTAATGAGCACACACCAATAACCGATTTAAAATAACATAATTTAGAAATCTGAGTTTTAATGCATGTTTTTTAAAAACTTTTAATTGTGTCTCAAAAAGGGCTAAAACATGCCTCTTATTAATCCCAAATTTAACAGTGTAAACGTTTTTTGGGGGGTCACGATAAATAGCTTAAGAAGCTGTGATCAAAAGAGAGTATCGCATGCCTATCATATGATTAGCATTATACTAAGCATTAACTTTATAAAACTGATATGTAGTAAATATACCACACGCTGAGTTAAGAAATTATCATGCTTATATAATTAAATTCATCACTTGAAAACTTTTTTTATTTCCTTGATTGACTGGGGAAAGACACCTAATCTAACCAGAAAGGAAATGTAACGAAGCTGGATTTTTTTTTCCTGAAAAATTGTGCAGGACAGAACAATATTTACTAGTCACTCAGTCTTGTACATACTTAAATTATCCCCAAGGATATTGCTATTCCCTTCAATCTAAGACTATAAAATTATAATCAAATTTTTCCTGATATATCTCATACATGTTTTTTTTTCATACCTCATTTGGAATTTGTAATGGTTGTTTGTGCTAAATTCTAACAGTACGATGAATTATGAGATTTAAAAATTTGATCAAAAATAAAAGTTTGACTTTCATGAATTACCCAAAGAAATTTTGAGAACACACTACTCTCCAAAATAGAGGGTCCCCAAAGTTTTCTCTATTAATGCATTTCAGAATATTAAATGAGCAACAAACACTGTGTTTTTATCCTAAAGAATCGATGAATACCAGGTTCTACAAAGCATAAAGTTTAAGCATCACGGCTATGTTATAAAATTAGCTTAACTTAAATTAATAAATGTTGACATCATGAGAGTTTAAATACTTGCTGCAAATTTAAAAATTGGCTTTTCAAGAATGCTGTCGGTATTGAGCTAGCTTAGCCTTTAGCTGTTGGTTTTCGACATGAACAAATATTTTCCGACGTAAAATGTTCTAAAGAAATTATAGTATAATTTTTTTATTGAATAGTTTTTGTTAAAATGAAAAATAATTTCAGTAAAATGAACAATAAATTCAAGTTGAAGGCTTGTAAAGCATGGTAAATTAAAAGGAATTGAATAAATAAGCAAAATGAGAAAATTTGCTAAACTAATTTTATTCTGTATTGTAAATTAATCCAACGTAACGTTTATAAGAAAATGTAAATATACAATTATACATATTTTTGATAATTTTAAATAAATTTCTTGCAAACATTTTTTTTTTCAATTCAAGAAAACAATAATTGGTATCAGATAATACAAATAATTTTGTGACAAATCAACAAGTTAAAATTGTGTCAGCTAACTAAACATATGTTTACTGAAAGAACTGGATAAAACAAATAATAGAGATTGAACAGGGACTGCAAAAATCATAAGGAGGAAGTAAAGCTAGGAAGAGGATGCTTCTGAGAAACGCCAGAAAGATAGGAATTTCCAGGAGATGAAATGAAGATAAACTAAACACCATAAACCAAATCAAACAGAATGAGAAAGAAGTAGATTCAAAGTTACGGAGGAACAATATGGATGGAACAAATATAGAGATTGAACAAGGACTGCTCAAATCATGAGGATGTAAAGCTAGGAAGTGACTGCTTTTGAGAAACGCTAGAAGGATAGGAATTTCCAGGAAAGGAAATAACAGGAATCTAAACACCTTAGACGAAATGAAACAGAATGAGAAAGAAGTAGATGCAAAGTCATCGATGGAACAAATATAGAGACTGAACAAGGACTGCTCGAATCATGAGGATGTAAAGCTAGAAAGAGACTGCTTCTGAGAAACGCTAGAAGGATAGGAATTTCCAGGAGAGGAAATAAAAAGAAACTAAACACCTTAGACGAAATGAAACATAAGGAGAAAGAAGTAGATGCAAAGTCATGGATGGAACAAATATAGAGATTGAACAAGGACTGCTCAAATCATGAGGATGTAAAGCTAGAAAGAGACTGATTCTGAGAAACGCTAGAAGGATAGGAATTTCCAGGAGAGGAAATAAAAAGAAACTAAACACCTTAGACGAAATGAAACAGAATGAGAAAGAAGAAGATGCAAAGTCATGGATGGAACAAATATAGAGATTGAACAAGGACTGCTCAAATCATGAGGATGTAAAGCTAGAAAGAGACTGCTTCTGAGATACGCTAGAAGGATAGGAATTTCCAGGAGAGGAAATAAAAAGAAACTAAACACCTTAGACGAAATGAATCAGAATGGCAAATTGCATTTCTTAAAATGATGCTCCAGGATGAACTCTTATCTAAAGTCGAAACCAAATATGGAAGAAATAATTTTCATTAGATATACCTGACAAACTTAGACAGGCAACAGTGGCCCGTAGACGCTTTTTGTATATTTACCGAACATGATTACCATGCTGTTCTATCTGTGCCGTGTTGGATTCTTACCAAGACTGTTTTGCCCCTCTGTGCGACAAAAGAAAGAAGGAAAAACCGAACTTATATTACTTTTGTACCTGTATATCTATAAAGATACGAAATATTGAGGGGCACGAGGAAGCCTAATGAGGCGATAAACTTATTCGCTTTTCGGTGTAATTGATGTTAACGTTTCTTTCTTTAAGTTTTCTAGTTTCCATTCTTGTTCAGAGCTCCAGCTGTTGGGGGGTGAATTGACAGCAATGAAATGTTACCCCTGTTCGAAATGGATAGCATTCTATCAACGTTTGAAAATTAACTCATTCAGGTTTTATGAAAGTTATAACAAATTAAATAATATGTACGCATTATTCTTGTTGTCATTCTTTTAATAAATATCATTACTGAAAATGCTCTAGAATATTCTATCTCATAATCTATATTCATCCAGACATTTCTACTAGATTTATTATTCTGACAAACTTTGTCGTTTAATTCACTTTTTAGTTGGTAACGAGCCGATTTTTCAAAAGATTTTTATCATAAAATTAACATTTTAGTTGTCATAGAGAAATGCCTAACAAATTATCTTGAAAAATTATTTTGAAAAGGTTAATATCAATCGATTACATAAATCTTAAGAAGAGTAACAATTTTTTTTCCTTCTCTACATTAAAGTAGCTTCCTGATTCTGTAAATTATTTTATTAATTTTTCATTCAATTAATAATAACAAATTTAAGTTTTTGCCAAAACTAGTTTTTTTTTTAAAAAAATTTTTGTAATCTAATACGTGTTTACCTTTGATGAAATGAAAATATATAATTAACTAGCTGTTACCCGCACGGAAGTACTTTGATTTTAACTATTTTCAAAAAATATCTGTAATATTGTCTAAATCATCTATAATCATAATAAATCACATTGAGTAATAATTTAAAATTTGTCCCGGCAGCCATTAAATTACACAAACCACTGTAAGTATGATTTGCGTACATTTCAGGATAGTAGAAGTAGCAGAAATAATAGAATTATTTTAATCTCTGTAGCGAGATAATGTAGAAAACTTATCCCAAAGTTCTATTACGTGACGTAATACTTCCTCATGCGCATCTCGTCATAATTTGATGTCATATAATATATATTCTATTGCTTGTGAAAGACAAGCACCATCAACAATAACTGGTATGCATATATGGCAACGTTACTTTTATAAAGTAACGAGTAAAAGTACAAGTATTTTTAAAAAAAGTAACGAGTAAAAAGTTTTTATTTTAAAAAGTAGCGAGTAAAAAGTACAAGTACTAAACAAAAAAAGTAACGATTTAAAAGTACATTTCTAGGAAAACGAAAATTCAAAGTAACCTAAATTTTATTGAATAATATTCTTATGTTCTTTAATGTTTTTGTAAAATTGTTGTTATTTATTTAATTATTTTTAATTTTGAAAGTTATGGACATTAATTTATTTTTAAATTCGGAAGAATATTATAATATAATCGTATAATAAAATTTTAAAATCAAATATAATTTTAATATCAAACTTTTTATGGATTTGCACGAAAAAGAAATTTTATCTATTGATTTTAATTTTTAGTTTATTATTTTTATTTATTTAAATTACCATTGATTTAAAATTGTTTTACTCTATAGAAACGCGTTTTAAAAGCACAAACATAAACAAAGCAAACACGGGGTTTCAGATAGCTTTGTGATCTTTGAGCTAGTAAAAAATAATTGAATGTGCAGTATAAGTTGAAACAGAACAGTCTACAGTTTTATTTGTAACAATGGCTAATGCTGAAGTCATGCGAGAAAATCATTTTCCGAACATTTCTGCCTAACGGAATAATTAAAATTTGTAAACGAATTTTAGTATCAGCGGCTAAATTAATACCTTCGAGTTTTCAAGAGTTAAAATAGTAATTATAATAGTTTTCAATAGCACAAATAGTTCTGAAGTTCTTAGAGATTTGACTGGGCGTTGTTTGACAAGGTCGGGCATAAACATAATTTTAGTAAAAAATGTACTAGGTAAAAATGTATTTAGTAAAAAATGTATTAAGACAAAAATGTATTATTAGTGAGTTCAAAAAGAAAATTGAAAAACGTAATAACAAAATCCAACATTTTTTATTTAAAATGTATTAAATAAATGCATAAAACTCGAAAATGAATGAAAATAACTTGCTAATTAATATTTTTATTCATTTTGCAAAATAATTGCATTTCGAAAGTGGTGTCACTGAGTCTGTTGCCAGAATTTCTCAGAACGTGCTTAGCCACGCTGAATAAGCGCGCCACGGGAGGTCAAGGTATTTAAACACGAAGTTAGCTGTGAATGCATATATATTGCGCATTAATTTTATAAATTAAAAAAGAAGCATTTTTTTAAATTTAATAATTTTTTTTAGAAAGCTCTAATTTTATAAATTAAAAAAACAAGCATTTTTTCTAAATGTAATTTTTTTTATTTTTAGAAAGCTAAACCGAGTTTTAGAAAAAAGTAACGATTTCATTCGACATATCCGTTTCAAATACTTGTACTTTTTCCCTAAAAAAGTAACGAAAGTACAAGTAAAAGTACTAAATTTAAAAAGTAACGTAGTACAAGTAAAAGTACGTACTTTTTACTTGTACCGGCGGTACAAGTAACGAAAGTAAAAGTACTGCCATATATGCTGGTATGACAGTATACGGCACCATAGCACCGTCTTTTGTTTAAAATTTCAACAATTTTAGGAAGGATCAAAATTAAATCCAATTAATTACTTAGTAATTAAGTTTTCAATTCGATCAAAATACAAAATATTTGAAATAAATTGTTAACGCATAACATAATTTAAACTATCACTTAAGACTAATTTGCAAAATGTATTATTCTAGGCGACTATGTCTTTTTAGATGGAGAAATACATACTACTCAGCCTCATTAGTATTCAAGTGGCATTAAAACAATGTTCAACAATCTGAGTGCAAATATTGTCTACCACTTGAGTTGGTAGTTTTGGCTATCAAATAAAAAATTTGGCATTCTAAAGTAAATGCAAATTTCATGATTATACGTAGCCACGGTACTGTATTTTGCTAAGTACACCAGTTTTTTGCTTGCTTGAGAATTTGGCATAACAACAAGATATTTTTTATTTTAAGTATTTTTAGGTCCCATCTTTAAATGTTGTAATTGTTAGTGTAACGTTTATTTCTTTCCGTTGATTTTTCATTGTCTATAAAGGGAACTATGAGTGAACTATTTTATTTATTGCACTATAGTTGGCATCAAATTTACGAGTATGTATCATTTTGTAAAATCTATCGGATTTTTTCCTAGGTACCTATGCCTGTACGATTTTTCTATGGGCTAAGTACATATTTCTGAGAAATCAGTAAACCGGTTCTGGTGATTCATTTTTTTCAATGAAATTATTATTTGTTAAAAAAGTTGTTCATGTTGTTGATTCACGTGGTTTCATTATGTGGATAACACAATTAAAAACTTTTTTGTTCAACTTTTAAAAGACCTTTTTTATAAAAACGAAAGCAAACTCTCGAATGGAAAATGTTAACTCAAATCTAACATTAATCATTATAGCATTGATAGTTTAGAACAGGGGTTTCCAACTGGCGACCCGGGGGCCGCATCCGCCCCGCGAACTAAAATATATTAGTTGTCACTTTTTTGCGGACAATCTTCGTAAAAAATCTATATGGGTTTACAATACCTTTCTCGTTAATAAAAACCTAATTTCTTCGTTTCTGTGAAATATAACATACCAACACACAGTTGGCCCGAAGACCATGATCTTTGGCCAAAAATTAAATTTCAACTAAAATATGTTTAAGCAGCTTTAATATCGCCCAAATTAGGTATTTATAATCATTCCAAACATTATAATTTACTTTTTGGACCGACAAGAGTACAATGTAGTGAAAATTATGTTAAAAAAATTTTTTTAAATGCAACTTTTAAATTTATGTTTCAGAAATATATATAGGAATTTCACCTTTCTGTTACATTTTAATCAGAGTAATTAATCTGAAAATATAGTACAATTTTTCAATTTGTTGGATTAGTTAATACTCTTGACAAACTTATAGTTTATATCTTATCATTTGACATTTTACAATGATTGAATCACTTTTGAAACTTATCTCCAAAAAGTTCCACGAGGCAATTAAACTTTTTTTTGTTGTCTTCTTTGATGTTTCTTCTTTAGAAAAAAACCTGCCCCATTTTGCCCATATTGCAAAGGCGGACTAAATATACCGAAAAACAAAAGTTATGTTTTTTTTCTTGTTTTCGCATTATTTTCTAATTAATTTCCGTTATTTTGTAATATTACTTGAGAAATATAATCTGCTCTTCATTTTTAATATAAAATTACGAAAATTATTATATTTTCATTGCTATATTTAATTATTTAAACGTACAATATTATTTTTTTTATTTTTGNTTTACCTGCACATGAAAACCCTAAATAAAACTCCCCAATTTTGAGGCAAATTTTATCGAAATACTAATTTTGGCCACCAAACCTTGGATGCTAGCCCAGTGTGCAACGGTGCAAATAAATTTATTTCTCAGGTTTTGCATTCAAGAAAATATTTATTCAATAATCGTGTATGTTGCTCTTTTTTGTTTTTTGTATTTTGTGAATATAATGTAGCATGTGCGTATCAGAAATTTTCTCGAAGAAATTCTCCGATTTAACTTTTCAAAACCACTCATTTTGGATGAAAATATTTACACACACATTTGTAAATTTTAAATTGAAATATCTATTCTCTTTTTGTTGCAGCAGACAAACCTCAATTTTCTCATTGAATATTGTGTGTGCTACTATGTAAGTTTTAATACCAACCTTTTCAAAGTTAGATATCTTAACAATTAGATATCTGTTGCACATTAATTGTTTAATACATTGGTGCACATTAAAGTTATTGTAGCCCGAATTTTTATTCTTTGTTTAATATTTTTGAAAACCTTATTAATAACAATTAAATATTTTTAAAAATCCACTTATTTTAATTTGTAATTCAATACTTTTGTTTTGTACAACTTGGTAAAAATCTGACAGTAATATTTAATGTTCCTTCAAACATTGAAAAGTCCTACGTAAAATTTTGATAAAATTGCGGCCCGCCATTTGATTTTTGTTTTTAATTGTATCCCCCGGCCTCATGTAAGTTGGAAACCCCTGGTCTAGAAAATGTTCTATATGTTTGTTATTGACTCCTACCTACTTTTTTGTCTCCTTTGTTCCCTTTAATATTTAGTTACTAATAAGTGATAATAAATTAACCTTACTAATAAATGATGAAAAACAGAGTTTAAAAATCATGTTAAGGCTCTCTGTATCCATCACTTCTCATCTTAAGAGGAACTTATGTGCTGGGCGCTATAAAAATTTTAATAATGTGATATATTGCCACAAAAGAGCAATATATCTTAAATATCGTGATTTTTAAAGATTATCATGCTAATTTTCCAATTTACTTTGGTTTTAGGTGGGACAATGTTCTCGTTTTAAATAAAAAAATTTCTACACTTATAATATCAGATTCGATAATTATCGTTAATATTCGAGCCATAATTGTATTCTATATTTCTCGCTGTTAATATCAGCAATATTATTGTAATTGATTGTCTCAGTTATCGATATTTCTCACGACTTTGCGATATTACGTTAATGTTACAATTGCGATGTTATCGTTGACGATAATTATCATACGTTTAATATTTATCAGAAGATTAGATGTTCGCAATATATTTTTAAATATCGTCATCGCCATGATTCAAAACATATCGATATATCACGATATTTTTCCAATTTAGCTAATATACATATTTTTCTTAGAGTGGTCAATGTTTTTGTGACATAAATGAAATCCATCAACATTGACGATAATTCTCGTTATCAATAATACTAGCAACATTTTCCTATTCGATTTTTATGATTGTGTATAACTTTTGGCACATTTGACATTTACTCTGAAACATATTGCAATTTATTGAGAAAATGATTTTTAAAATATTGCGTTAGGAATGTTGAGAAATATCAGTATTTTATCAACATTTTTCCAGTTTAGTAATTTACAGTATTTTTATCCAAGCTGCGTCTATCGAGTAGCTCAATAGAGTATTTTACCATAGTTAAATCCAATTTTTTTTTAAATATTTTAATAATGCATATTTATGTAC
Organism: Parasteatoda tepidariorum; assembly: GCF_043381705.1. Taxonomy (NCBI): domain Eukaryota; kingdom Metazoa; phylum Arthropoda; class Arachnida; order Araneae; family Theridiidae; genus Parasteatoda; species Parasteatoda tepidariorum. The sequence continues at coordinate 989,442 of NC_092211.1, forward strand.
AAAAAATATACAAATGTCATTCAGCGCAATGCTAAACGAATGAAACAAATTAATACACAGTTTCTTTCCACAACTTGTACATATTACTAATTATGTTAATAAATACAAAGCCTTCTTTCCCAGGAGCGGAATCACAACTCTATGTATCACACATTAAAATAAACCACTTTTTACTGTTTTTCCTTGATGGTAAAATACCTGTAAAGAAACTTTGTTTCTTTTAAAATTTGTATCAGAACTTGTTTTTACATTTTACGCAATTTACAAAAGATTGCTCTACAATTTATAGCCAGAAAAATGCAGGTCATAACTGTTCCAAGACAGCAAACAAAATAATAAAAGAAAAGCTGGAAAACTATTCAAACGTGACCCAAAAATTGACCGAAGACTAGGAAAAAACAATTGAAAAAAAAAAGGTTATATAAAAACATATGATGTAGCTGTGTTATTAGGGAACTAATTTTTTTCTCACTAAGTTTTAAAATTAGTAATAAAGTTAATTACCAGATGACGCTGACAACTAAAAAAAAAAAAACTATAAGCACTGTTTTTGATATAAACACCTATTTGCAGTAAGAGCGTGATATCATTTGAGCATAAAAATTAACACATGTCCAAGCAAATATTTCAATTGGAATAGTATGACTTACAACCGGAAGTCTCAAGCATGAAAAGTGATAACCCACATCTTATAAAAATTTTACTTCCTTCGTAGATAATTTTATTCAACACGAACTTTTTTTCTGTTCAATTAGTACAAGTCTCAGTCAAGAGAGGAGGATAGCATGTTAATGGTTAACTTTCACAAAAAGTCTGATATCTGCAGTATTTATGATAAAAAAATCTTAGTATTTAAACTACTCAAATCTGGGTTATAATTTTCTTATAACGAGGAATTACAGAAGATCAAGATTGCAAATTACTCTTCAGCTCATCCTCGAAGAAGTTTCTAAAACCATCACTGTGCAACTCTTGTGTGACGTAAATAAAGTACTACTACTATCAAATTTGATAAGCGAAAATTTTAGCGTTTGCTTTTTTTTTAAAAAAAACAAGGCTTGATTTTTTTAAAATTTTTAAATAAACTGCAATTTAAAGAATAATATTTAAAAGTTATGTGTTCAGATTAGATTACGAAAGCTTTTGCACAATTTTTCAAACTCTCCTGCATGACCTAGACAGAACCTTGATCACTATACTTTCTTCGACAACTAATTATTTTCCCACAATAATTTGTAAATTGTGTAAAATTTAAAGGCAAATTTCTTAGAAAAAGTATGAATGAACAGACCAATTCTCTGAACAGAGTAAAAAGAGTTTCAAAGACTGGTGGTGTTGGAATAATGCAACACACATGAAAAAAAAAATGCGTCGTATCATTCTAACAGCTTCCGTTTCTGATCAGAGAATTAACTCGGTGAAGTTTCCTGATGCTTATGGAAAATGGCTTCGATTCTGATGAAAATCGATTAAGGAAAAACAGGATTAATTGAAACCGGGATTCGTATGCTCGATGATACATCGCTTGCAGAATTTTCTAACCGTCCTATAGCCGTCCAGCGTTATAGGGCAGTCCTGTATGTTTAATTGCTGCAGTCCCCTGCAAAAGTAAGCAATGATTTTAACACCTTCGTCAGTAATCATTTCGCAAGACTTTAAGCTTAATTTCCTGAGATTAGGACAATGATGAGAAATGACTTTGAGACCTCTGTCCGTGACGTCACATTTTCCGATGTCCAGAGCTCTCAATTTTGAACAACTTCTTGCAATCACCTCCAGTGCGTCATCTGACACTGCCTCGCAACCCCTCACGTTGAGGTATCTGAGTTTGTAGCAATGCCGAGCAATTTGCTTCACCCCGGCATCGGAAATTCGATCACATTTGGCGACGCTCAAGTAACGCATGTTTGGCCCCAGTTTTGCTAATTCATACAGTCCGAAGTCCGTGAGTAGAACACAGTCACTCACACTAAGTTCTCTCAAAAGTACACAGTAATTGGCAACAGTTTTTAACCCTTCATCCGTGATGTGCTCACACCTTCTTAAGTACAGGTGGGTCAGTTGGGAGTAGTTTCGAACGATTCGTTCTAATCCTGGATCGTCCAGTCTGTGGCAGTCCGTGAGGTCCAAGTAACGTAAACGAAAAGAACAAGTGGTCAGTGCACTAGGATCCAGCGAAGACCGAGACTGTATCGTCGTTACAGCACTGCAACCTGAAATAAAAAAGTAACTTTAATAAATACCAATTATTAGAATATACAAATTAGTAATAACACAGATCATAAATCAATCTCGCACATAAATGAGCCATTAAGACTATTTGGCTTCTACCACTTTAAATAAAACAAAAGAGGTAAGAGTTATATCATCTTTTGCGAAACTCAATATTAATCACAAATCTTATTAGAAGAAACATGGAATTACAGTAACATCTCTTGTAAGGAATTCGAACTTTTAGAAGTCTGAACGTTGTGACAATTGTCTTATTTTTCCCACACGGCTCAGTTTAGTAGTTCGAAGATTGTGGCATCTTTTCTTATTTTTACCTTACTGCGTAGTTTATGTTCGCTCCTTCGGACTACTAAACTGGTCCGTGCGAAGGCTTTTTCTCTTTTAGGAGGTGTTGGTTATACCCTCTTAGCGGAACTCGATAACCATGCATTGATATCAACAATAATCACAAATTAATCGCCATAAATATGATTTTAAGAAATCACAAATTTTGTTAGAAGAAACACAAATTATCAACCGATCTGGCAAGGTAGAATATGTGACCTGTGCTCTGTCCGAATACACCACGTAAACTAATTGGCTTCTACCTCATCAAATGGAACGAAAAAGGTAAGGATTTCTTGGCATCACTCAATAATCAAATGGAGTTTTTAATTATTCAGTTAAAATTGTGTAAAAATTTAAAAGCGTTCTTTAACAAAATGGGAAATATTCCGTTTCTGGCACAAGCTGACAAAATTTTAAGAACCCTCTTCCTCTCCTTCAAGCGCGACAACATTTATAAACGTTCCTATAATAAAATAATTACAACTTACACAAGGGACTAGGCCCTTGTAACTTGTAATTATAGCTGCCGCTCACCAACTCAAAAGATTGCTTCGGGGCCGTGATAGCTCAGGGGATAGAGCACTCACCTTCCAATGAGGTGAACCGGGTTCGAATCCCTGCGAAGGCTGGTCGATACGAATTTCGCATCCGGCTTGCACTGACCACAGTGCTGACGTAAAATATCCTCAGTGGTGGAATGACGCTAACATTCTACGGATTAGAGCCCCCTTGCCGTCAGGCTAGCCGTGGGAGGTTTTTGTGGCTTCCCTCTCCATGTAACGCAAATGCGGGTTAGTTCCATCAAAAAGTTCTCCACAAGAGCAATTTTCTCCCAATGCTTGATCCAGGAGTTCCCTTGTGTTCTAGATTAGGTTCAAAATTACGAAGTTGAACATTTTAGTAGTCGTAAACCCAAAATTGGGTAGGCTGTTCAACGACGGTTGTAAAATATAATATAAAATGATTTGCTTCGTAATAATTGTTGATTCTCAGCATAAAGCAATTTGAATTATTCACTTAAAACATATTACTTGAAAGAATTCTATTTGCTGAGACTTGTGCCCCTACTTCCCACGTCCAAAATTCATTTCTTTAAATTAAATGTTTATTTTGAAACAAATTTGATTGGTAAATGCAATGAAAAAATTGTATGATACTATTAAGATCGATTAGTGATCATTATAATTTAATTTAGTAATAATTCTTCTTAAAAATAACATTTAAAATTAAAGATATATTATTACTAGTGGGCTGCGCCTGCTGGTCGCTAACGCTCGCCAACCACCGAAAATTGTTACGCAATCTAATATGGTTTGCTTCGCAAACCAAGTTCGCTTCGCTCGCTACTAACTAAGGTACATTGCAAATGCGCAAAATTCTAAGAATTCAAAACAATCAATCAAATCCATATAAAAACATGTTTTTTTTTAAAAAAAACTACCTTCTTTTTCTTTTATAGTCCACATTCTTATCATATTTACAGAGCATGTCCATGATTAAACATTGACTCCATTTNTTGCCACCGGCGGAAAAGAAATACAGCCAAAATTTGAGAGCCACGTAAGAGAATTATATGTATTATTATTATATAACAAATATGGTAAGCTCACAACTATAATTTAAATATTTTCGCTTACCTAACAGAATGATGTATGCAAAAATACAAATCTGCGTGCATCACATTGTCATGAAGCTAATCATTAGGTTCATTTTAAAGATCACTTAACGAATCTCTTTAAGGGCAATTTTACAATTGCATAACAATTTAACTAATAATAGCGTATTAATGTAATTAATAACAACATATGAATGTAATCCACCCCAAATAATAACAATTGTAAAACGGTTAATAAGTTTAGACACCGATTCGAATAAGTTTATCTTAAAATGTAGTGATAAGTACTAATAATAAATGTAATGATAGCAGAGTAAAACAAGATAAATAAATATTACAGGTAAATAAGTTAATTTAAATTTGAGATGCAAAAATGTTTTAAACGAAAACAATATCTTTGTGACTTTTAATTTTATGATGACAACCGAAAAAATATGAAAATGGGGGGAAAATCCACTTTACCTATTTCTCAGAATATTTCAGAACATTTCAAAGCATTTTATAGGGAAAATGACCTGGTATTGATTTTCGAAAGCCATTTAACTTTTAGAGAAAGCAGTAAAATCCCATTCCCTTTTTTGTTTGCATTTCAAACGAAAAACTCAGACAAAATTAACGGATTTTATCAGTAGCAATTAAACCTAAGAACGCGTGTGGTGATACAGGTTTAAAATTATTTTTATAATAAATACAACTATAATTTTGTACATAGTTTTTTTTTTTAGTTGAAAATGTATGTAACATAATAGTGTAACACTGGATAATGTTTCGCTCTATTCTATCTTTCCATGCAGATTTCATGCATGGTTAAGATTTATAAAATAAACAGTAGATACCAGTTTAGAAGATAAAGGTTGCTATTTTTATCATGTCTAGTTCTTAAGAATTCAAAACCTGTTTTGTATTTCAAAAGGTGATTTTCTATTTAACTAATTTCCCATATAACGAACTTATTATCGGGATTTAGCGACTTTGTTAAATAGAAGTCCAACTGCACTCCGTTCACCTTTTTCTTGACTTAAAATGTTGCGAACTGTCAGTTATGCCTTCATATGAAGACGCCAACAAAAAATATCAATGTTCACAAAAGCATTAAGTTTTTTTTAAAAAAATCATTCAACTTAGACTTACTCGAAAATATCAGTTATCTCAACCAAAAAAACCACAGATTTAATCCATTTACATATGTATAATTTCATTAAAATTCTTAAGTTAATTGGATGATGCGTTCGTTGCACCATTTTATCAATCTTGAACGTGCTACAATTTTGAATTTAAACATTTCTTCACAATTAATTTTACACATTAAAATTCATGTAATGTTTTTTTTATTTTTTTTTATTTTATTTTACTTTTCTTCTTCTAATTGGCAGGGGGGAAAATTATCAAATATATTCCAATCACTTCTAAAACTAGTTTTATCTACTGCTCTTTTCAGTTTCCAAGCATAATTTAAAAATTAACTTTTATTCTCTAAGATTTTTTTACTCTGTATACACTTGAAATTATGTAAAGTTATGGATAGAAAATTTAATGAAGGTTAATTCTAGTGAATTTGAGTAAATTAGTTAAAAAGTTTATCCGTTGGCAATGAGAAATCAAGATTATGATTTGCCATTATTTCTTATCCAAAAACTCCCATTTGGTTTAGTTTAAAATTTCCAAACAATAATTTAAACTGTTCGCTTCATAATGCTCGCATTGTTGTCTTTTTTATTTACTGTTTAATAAGAGGCTTCCTATAGTAACTTGTTGACTGTTTGTTGGCAAAAGCACTAGGATCATTCTTACACTTCAAAAATATTTAGAGATAGTCACTTAGCCTCTTCATTTACTGAGATTTCCGAAATTTTGAGATTTAATTTTTATGGTAAAATTATATAATGTTGCACAATTTAATAAAACTGGAAAAAATATTTTCCGGAGAAATTTTATATTTTTCAAAAATATCACTTAGCACTTTCTTCTATTGAGATTTTAGTCCCGCAGTGGACTGATCGTTAAGACACGGTTCCCAGCAGATCACCGAAGTCAAGCATCACTGGTTGCGGTCAGTGTGCGGGTGGGTGACCACTTGGATCAGTCTGCGTAGGGACCGAGGGTGTGCGGTATTGGTCCTCGTTAAACTGTGCTACCGTAAAGTGCTCGACTTCGCGCGCAGGTCGTCGGGCTACCGAAGCGGGGGTGCCATCCCCTCCGCAGAGGATCAAAATTGTGATGGCATGTCTTCGGATCATCCTCCGGGATGTTTCCCAGACCGTCGCCAATAGCCCATTGTGCAGCTCAAGTGCGACGTAAATGAGCAATCACAACAATCTATTGAGATTTTAAATTGTAAAGAAAAGTGCTAGAATAAGATAACATTATGAATTACAGTAATGGCGTTTGAATTCAGAATAGAAAATATGGTGAATCGAATTTGGCGTTGTTATATTTCAGCATAATTTGTAAAGTATTATTTTAAAAAATGGAATTAGTGCAAAATGTCAGAACGAAGAAAAACCAAAGTGTTATGAAAACTAAAACAGCCTGTGATCTAATATTTTAATATGTAAAAAGTTACTTCAGCACAGAGGTCATAAAAATTTGCAAAAATTGAGAATTCTTTATTGATTTTGATCGCTCTATCTAAGTGACAAAATCTCACTAAATAGGCGATTTTTAAAAAAAGTTAAATAAACCTTTAGAAACAAAAGTTATTTGTCGATTCTGGTACGTCCCTTCTACACACACATATATATATATATTTATAAATCCGACATTCTGGATTGCGTCTATCTAAGTTTAAAAGTGTTCAATATTTTCTAATCTACTTGTTTATTTCTTTTGCCTGATTACAATAATCCTGCACGGCAGTAGGCCAATTAAAAATGTGTGAGCAATGATTTAATCAAACTGAATTTGCTTAGATTTATTTGCTTAGATTTATTTGCTTAGACTTCGAATTCCAACGATGGCTGGTTGATACGAATTCTGCCACCGGCTCGCATCGACCATAGTGCTAACATAAAATAGAATCCCCTTGACGTCGGGCTAACCATGGAAGATTTCCGAGGTTTTTATCTTCAAGTAACGCAAATGTGGGCTCGTCCCTTTAAAAAATCCTCCTCGAAGGCTAGTTTGTCCCAATTTTTAATTCAGAAGTTCTTTGTCTTTTGGGTTTGGCTCAAAATTACAAGGTTACGGAGTTTTATACATAATAAAAAGAAATTGGGAACTGTCTGAAATAAACCATACTTAATTAAGGAATGACTGATATACTTTGTAATTAGCCTTCAGATATATGGGTTCACTGCATTAATCCTAACAAGCAAGCTTCGAAAAAAACCCGGGTTATTAAGAAATAACCCAGCCCATGTAGGTATTTTCAGGTTTTTCTTATGAAAAAGAATTTTGCAAGTAGATAAGTAGATTTTGTCGGGTTTTTACATGAAAAGGCCCAATTTTGTTCAGAGATAAGTAGTTTCTTTTTTTTTTTTCAAATGCATAATAATGCATTTGCTATTATTACAAAAAAAAGCGTTTGCTAAATATAAAAATAAGATAGAATATAAACTAAAAAGAATATTGCTTGGTTATGAGCAAAATAATTAATAAACGAATGGTTAGAAGAATAACTATTTCAGGCATTTTTCTGCCTTCAATAAACATATGATGAACTGCATAATGATGAAGTTACTGAAATGATTGTTTATAAAATGTAAAGCAAAATAAGTTATGCGATTATCTTTAAATTATATATAAACACATAATTTGCTTTAAAGTTATTGAATGGAATTTCCAAAAATATTGTAGAGATTCATGAAATAAAAAGCACATATTCACGGTAGGCTCATTTTTATGTTTCATTATATGAATTATTTGTGTTTTAAAATTTACAAAAATTATCAACTTTTATCTTTATTTATTACTTTTTGTCTTTAAAATGTATGGAAAAGGTAATAATTTCTTAATGTTTGTTTTCTAAGCATTACAAGTATATAATTTAAAATTTTAATGAAAACACATAAATTCTTTTAAAACATAATAATTATGTACGAAACATATATTACAAATATGTACAATATGCACTCACACTTCATTTTAGGTTCGTAATATAACATAATCATTTTTTTTTTTTGGTACTAAACAAATTTTTCACCACATGCAATTTAAGCAAATAAAAATAAGATTTTGCTACTCATTAAAAATGTACAACTCGAACTCAAGAGTCATGACAATTTCAATAAACCAAAAAATTTAAACTATTTAACTAATTTCTCAACGGCAGAATTTTTTTGAGCTATCTGCGACAAAACTATCTAGCACTTATATCTTCAATATATTAATAATCTTCAATACACTAACATCTGCACGATACTTTTAATCATAACAAACAAATATGTTACTGATTTAAAAAAACAGCGCTGAGATTACGAAAAAATAATAGAATTTTTTCTTTTAATTGAACATGCAATAATTTTTTATTCTAATATTATGAGTGATATTCTCTCATTTTGTTGTGTAGAAAAATGCGAAAATAATCAATTAAAAATCATGAAATCCGTTGCCGAAAAAAAGATCGACCACGAAATCACGCGAATCGGACTCCTCAAAAAGGAATTACTCAAATGCGTGTTTCGTTTCGAGATTAGGTTGTTGTTATAAATAATACTCACTTCTGCCTAGCTTATTAGTATGATGGTGAGAGTAGACATTTGGTGAGAATGCTCTCTCTGATTATTTCAGTTTCCGTTTTTAAAAGCGCTATATGTTGAACCACCTCAGATAGATTTGGCATGTGACATTTTTAGCTGCAATCATTGGTCGATCTAGCGTTGCAATTCGGGGAGTTGTAATGAGGCTTTTTTTTTGTCGCCGTGTAAGAGAAATATATATATAGATTGCATTAAAAAATGTCCGATTTAAAAACTGTGCAGAAATCAAATAGCGACAACTGCCAAAATATCGATAGAATCATTATCTTAAAAAGTACATACTCATAAGCACGATTCGAATTTTCCTATTGTTTTAAATATATCGGGATGTTTAAAAGCCACGTGGAAATCAAGATCAATAACTGCCTAAAATTCAATTGTAATATTACATGGATTTACGATACTATCGGCGTAAATCTAGCTCATCAAAAAGTAATTACCTAAATACAAGATACAAATAATACGTGTAAATTTCTGTAGAAAAGTAAACTAATATTTTTTACTTTTCAAAAGAAAAATCTTTCTGCAAGAGTAAAAAAACCTGAAAGGTTTACAATTCAAGTAAATTATACGATAGGTGTAATATGTATGCATTACAGAGGAAACGTGATCAGCCCGTGCTCGACATAGGCTCAGACTCGTTTACTGGAAAAAGGTTTTTGAGTTCGGACTCATGTGGAAAAAAAATGTTCATAATTTTTAAACTACTTTTAAACAAACTTTTGCTTCAGTTTTTAAGTATAAAAAATGTAAAATTTATAAGGAATAAAAATTACAGCTATCTGCCATTTCTGTTCCACGTGTTTGTTTTTTCAGACATCAAAGACTGACTGGCGAGACAGTAAAATGTGGCCTTTATTCGAGTATATCTCAGGGTTGGGCTGTAAATAATCCAATGTATTCCTGGCTCGGGAAAAAATTCCTCGGGTTCCGGTGGGCTCCGTCTTCGAAGTCACTTTTAATACAATATGTTACGTTTGTTTTATACGTAAGTAATAAATAATAATTTTACAGTATTTTTTTTAATCATGTACTTTTTTTTTTTTTCTTTATTTAGTTCATTTATATTAAATTTTTTTCTCAAAACTCAGATTGCTGAAATATATTTCGCATAAAAAGTTACAAAGTAAAATTTATTAAACAATAAGTTGATAATTGCTACGAATATTGAACGGAAATGATAAAATGCGAAAAAACTCACTTGGTGGGGTGCAATGTTTTTTTCTTTTTTTTTTCAAGTGAGCTCAACCGAAAAAAACACGCTGGTCGTCAGTGCCCATCTTGGCGAACCCTGGTAACAATGCTGGAGAAAATATTTGTTGGAAAACATGTTAGGGTTGATCAGAAAATTCCTTAGGAAGGCAAGAACATGCTAGAAACTTATCTAATTAGCCTGGTGCATTGAAAAATAGCAGCGGCTTTTTGCAAAAATCCAATATGCCGAACGAATTGCAAAATGACAGAAGCTGTTCGCAAAGACCCCGTATAATCCAATTAGCCTAATGCAGTGCAAAATGCCGGTTACTGTTTGCGAAGACAAAGATTATCTAATTAGTCTACGACCTAAACGAAGATGTCACTGTCGTAATATCACACGAAAAGGAAGGAAATAATATCCATTTCGGCGACTTTGTCACACTTCGGTGTTCTGAATGGCGTAGTAATAAAACGAGCAGAAGTGCCCTCGTCTTGTAAAAATGACCAAGTACATATAAAATTATCACATCAACATTTCCTAGACAAAACTTTACGAAATTTCGTAAGCCATCGCTCAAGCAAAGTGGCTCCATAAATTCCAAAGAAGACATAAAGAAGTCATAGCTGGGAGGTGAACCTGACAGCTTATACCTTGTCAAAGAATTTTTTAATAACCTATAGAGAGGGGTGGGGGGATAGAGAGAGAATGTGAGACAAGGTAGAACCAATGGCATTGACAGTAATTGATTAAGGGTCTGGTGATTCCAAAAGAACTTTTAATCGATGCTAGAACAACCAGATGAAGCCTCCATAATTCACTGTAACTTTATCTAGCTGGAATCTTACTAATGGCTACGGCCGCACCCATGGACCCTTTCTTCTTTTTAGAAAATTCGAACACGCCTCGGGAATTTTTTTAGAAAACTGTGGAAGAAATTATGGCCACAATCATATGCCCCGCGGTTATCAGATCTGAGCGATGCCATTTTCATAACAGGATTTGCTGGTAGAAAGGAACAGCTGAGATCGAGCATCCAGAATTTTAGGCAGCTTATTTTCGAAGTTGAAGCAAATTCATACTTTATTTTCACGTAAATTTTGTACAATGAGCAATAACAATGCGCATTGTACTATTACTGAGGAGCAAAAAACAATTCGCAAACAAAACTATACCGGAATTAATGAAAAAAATAACAAATAATGATTAAGGGTCATCAATATGAAAATGAGATCTAAATCGGTTCGTATTAAAATGAAGAGCTTATGGCTTGGTATATAAGACAAGTAATTCAAAATAAATAAATAAAATTCAATGCATTTTTGAATCTAGACAGTACAACTGTTTCGAGGAACTGCAAAAACTTAAGAAAAAGGCAACGCTATAGAAATCCATGGAATAACTAGCGAGAAAAGCAAAATGATACAACATCAATAAACCAATTAAATTGACCGTTTCTTCCGGTTAAGAAAGAAATTTATTTTTTCAATCCCTCTTTTGTAATTTGTTAGATTTCGATGATAGCGTTTTTGTTTCTTCTTATTTTACATATCTATTAGTTACTTTAAATGTACTGTATACTAAATATTTAAAGAGAACACCGTAATAACTTATGATATAATAATGAAATTTTCACCTACCACAATGATGTCAATCTCAGTAATTCAACGAACTAACCTTGAACGCGATAAAATATTTTAAGTAACTAAAGTCAGACACAAAAACGCACTTTTTCACAATGACATTTTTTTTTCCAAACAGATTTGGATTCATGACCTGTAGAATGGAGGAAAAAAAAGTCGCATGAATGTGTTCCTAATAGTTAATAGGAAAGGCAGCCTTAAAAGTTTCTCTCAGTAACAATTAAGATAGAGCGAATAGTAATGAAAACAGAAACATTGTCATACATAATAATACATATTCAATAGATATGAACAACAAGTATAATTATTACAAAAATTATACGAGCAGAATTAATATCCAATGTGCTCAAAGTAAAAGTAATTATCAAAAAATAAGAATTTAGATGATAAACATACACCGAAAAGCCATTATATTATGACCATCCTCCATCTATAACAATGGGCTCACCCAGGTTTTCATGGTTTCTCCCCCAGGAACAATGTTTTCATGGGGCACATTAGAACCCATAATCCTCATAGAACAATCCCCGACGTCTGCAAGCTACTTGAACATAGTTACAGACCAGGTTCACCCATTCATGGCAACAGTTTTTCCTGCGGGGGATGGTGTTTACCAACAGGATAATGCACCATGTCATAAGGGTCGAATCGTCATGGATTGGTTCGAGGAACATTCCAGTGACTTTCAAGTCATGTCTTGGCCCCCAAATTCACCTGACCTTAATCCAATAGAGCATTTGTGGTCCTACTTGGAAAACCAAATTCGTGCAGCCACGCTACCCCCTCGCAATGTGAGGGAATTGCAGGACCAGTTGGTGAGCGCTTGGTACCAAATACCTCAGACTACCTATCAGCACCTTGTGGAATCAATGCCACGGCAGGTGCTAGCACTTTTGAGGGCTAAAAGTGGTCCTACATGTTATTAGCAGGGTGGTCATTATGTAATGGCTCTTCGGTGTATATCTATCACTTTGTTCACAGTTAAAACTCAGAAGTAGTGAAAAGCAACTGAAGCCTGCATTCAATAATTCCATAATGCATATTCAATAGATAAAAACTTCCAGTATAATTGTTAATAAATTTAAAAATTAGGATTCATTTCCAATAAATGATTGCAAGCTTCCGGTAAAAACAATTATAAAAGTCTACAAAAAAGAATCATAAGAACATATCTAACACTTTTACACTGTATTAGATATTCAATGAACACAAACTACTACTGAAATTAATATTATATTATTAGAAAAGAAATATTAACCAGAAAAAATGTGTATGTTTCCAGGAAAAAAATAATCATCAGAATCTAAAAACTTAAATGATAAGCATATACCTAACACTTCCTCACATTTACAATTAGTAAATAGTGAAGAGTAACAGAAGTTGTTAATTTGAAACATTGTGTTACAAATCCAATAAACAAAAACCACTAGTATAATTAATATTATATAAACAGAGTAAAATTAATATCCGGCTAAATTTTGCACGCCACTTCTAAGAATGATTAACAGAATCTAAGAAATTAAATTATAAGCATATACCTAACAGTCTCTCACAATTGCAATTCAGAGATTGGGGAGAGCAGGCAAAGTCGTTAATTTTTAGCATTGTGTTACATGTTCAATAAACATGAATTATCAGTACAGTTAATATCAGAAGATAATTAATATTATATAAGCAGAGTAGAATTAATATCCGGCTAAATTTTGCAAGCTACTTCTAAGAATGATTAATAGAATCTAAGAAATTAAATTATAAGCATATACCTAACAGTCTCTCACAATTGAAATTCAGAGATTGGGGAGAGCAGGCAAAGTCGTTAATTTTTAGCATTGTGTTTACATGTTCAATAAACATGAATTATCAGTACAGTTAATATTATAATATCAGAAGATTATTAATATTATATAAGCAGAGTAGAACTAATATCCGGCTAAATTTTGCACGCTACTTCTAAAAATGATCAACAGAATCTAAGAAATTAAATTCTAAGCATATACCTAACAGTCTCTCACAATTGCAATTCAGAGATTGGGGAGAGCAGGCAAAGTCGTTAATTTTTAGCATTGTGTTTACATTTTCCATAAACAAGAATTACTAGTACAGTTAACATTATAATATCAGAATATAATTAATAACCATTTTAAATTTTCATGTTCTTGGTAAGAATAATTATCAGAATATAAAAAATTTAAATGATAAGCATATATCTAAGAATTTCTGACAATTACAATTCAAAGATATTGGACAGCAATAGAAACGTTAATTTGTAACATTGTGTTACATGACCAATAAACAAGAATTACTAGTATAATTATTATTGTATTATCAGAATAGAATTAATATACAGTTTAAATTTTCGTTCTCCTGATAAGAATAATTATCAGAATCTAAGAAATTAAATGTAAGCCTAACACTTTCTGACAATCACGATTAAGAGATATTGGAGAGCAATAGAAATCGTTAATTTGTAACAATGTGTTACATGCCCAATAAACAAAAATTAGGAGTATGATTATTATTGTATTATGAGTATAGAATTAATATCCAGTTCAAATTTTCGTTCTATCAATACGAATAATTGTCAGAATCTAAGAAATTATGTGATAAGCATATATCTAACACTTTCTCAGAGACAGTGGAGAGCAATAGAAATCGTTAATTTGTAACAATGTGTTACATGTCCAATAAACAAAAATTAGGAGTATGATTATTATTGTATTATGAGTATAGAATTAATATCCAGTTCAAATTTTCGTTCTCTCAATACGAATAATTGTCAGAATCTAAGAAATTAAGTGATAAGCATTTATCTAACACTTTCTCAGAGACAGTGGAGAGCAATAGAAATCGTTAATTTGTAACAATGTGTTACATGTCCAATAAACAAAAATTAGGAGTATGATTATTATTGTATTATGAGTATAGAATTAATATCCAGTTCAAATTTTCGTTCTCTCAATACGAATAATTGTCAGAATCTAAGAAATTATGTGATAAGCCTATATCTAACACTTTCTCAGAGACAGTGGAGAGCAATAGAAATCGTTAATTTGTAACATAGTGTTACATGTTAAACGAACAAGAACTACGATGTAATTAATATTATACTTTCCCCATACAAAAATTGAACGCTATAGTTAAGAAAAATTATCAGAAATGATTACAAGCCTCTACCCTACCCCAACACTTTCTTTCTCACAATTACAATTCAAAGAACGACGACTGAGACAGAAGCCGGTAGTCTGCAACAATGTAATACATTATATTTAATCGACAAAAATTACTCGGAAATTCAAACCAACATCAATAATTCATTTTGAGAAGCTGTAAGGGAATACAAGATACAAAATCTTTCAGAAACTTTGCGAAGAAAAAGAAAGAAAAAAAGCAACACATCGTATTGGAAACATAAACAACAGAAACAGCGAATCTCAAATAACATGTCATTACGATATTTTTGGCGATCACTGTTGATCAATGAGTTGGAGTACAACAAGTCTCTTCTCATTTTCGCCGTTCCATCATTTTTTAATTGTCCATCTGTCCGCAGTTTGTCGCCATTTTCTGCGATTGGCGAAACGGAATGACATGAATGCGACATATTCGCATTGTTGATGAGATGGTATCGTGACAGAAGTTATAAAAAACCGCTTAAAACTTACATGCCTGGGAGGCTATAACATTTGCCTTTTGTGCAACTGTCATTCGCCAATTGAAATTGAATGAAGCGTTGGCGATAACTGGACAGAACCACGCGATTTTGATAGAAGGAGAAAAAATGGTGACAGAAAACTGTCAAGTAACTGTATATTAGAGGGGAAATTATTCAGGTGTAAGTAGTAGCTAAAGCGGTGTAAGTAAATATAAGAAAATCTTTGAAGTAGAAAAAAAATAGCATGCAATAAAAAATATAACGCTTCTGTGTAAAGTGCCTTGTGTAAGTTTTTTAATAACGAGTTAGTTTTTTTTCTAACATTTTTGAACAAAATGTTTAAAAATGAGTTTTCGAAATAAACATTAATCTTTGAAAAATCGTCATTTGCTTTAATTAATAAAATAAAACTAATATTTTAAAATTATATTTTTAAAGCAGAATAAGAAGAAAAAAAATATTTTTGTCAGATCTAAAAAATGGTTCGGATTTTCGGTGATGATAGACGTTAATTACAATAGCAATTTACCTAACGTTTTCAGTTATAAATCTGATAAAAGTAAAATTATTTTCTTTCCTTTTAGTTTACTGAAAAAGAGTAGCTTTTAAAATTTAAATAATTTTATTTCATCATTAACATTTTTTTAAATATCCTCCTGTTTTTTTTTTTTTTTAATTATCGAAGATTTCGATTTCAGACTATGTAACGATAAATTTCATTGCGGTGATCAGTAAATAGTAGAAATTTATATTCCAATCCAGAACAGAGCTCTAGAAAGGTATGAGCTTTATAGCAAATCGAAAGAGGTCGTTTGTCATGGGTTGATATTGGAATTTTGATTGACGATAAGTTCGATTTGACTGTAAAAAAGAGACGAATTCTCCTTGAATCTGTCAAAAAATAAAACTTACATGGTCTTTGGGAAATTTTAACATTCTAATAAGTCAGAAAGTAGCCCATAATATTTGAATGGACCAATTAACCAATAAGCCAATAAACAAATTACAAACCTCTCTTATGCTTACTTACTGAAGACACAACACCCCTTATTTTTTGATTTAACTTTAAAACTTATTTCGGTAATCCGTTTTTTAAATTTCGAACTTGAATTTAAATAAAATATTGAACTGTGCATAAAACAAATTTCAAGCTTTAATTTAGATTATAATACTTCAAAACTCCTAGAATAATTTGTTTTTTCCAACTTGTTCTTTTCACTATTTTAACTTTTATTTCAAGTTTCTCCACGTGTAAATTTTATTACATATTTTTGTATTTTTAAAGAAAAATTAAAAAGTGATAGAAAGAGAATGTTAGTGCTTTACATAAGCATTTCTCATATCCCTGATTCCTCTTCTCAGCAAGAATCACAACTTTCTTTTTTGATGAATACATAATATTTGAACGACCCCTAAGCTCTAAATCATAATATAACCAGCAGAAATTACTAAGCATTATCGAAATGAAAATGTTCTTCAGTTTGTTTACATGAACAGTTTGCTTTTAAATTCACATATCTGTCCACTTTTTTCCCCGTAATTTTTTGCCATGGGAGGAAAAAAAATTCATTGTAATATGTAGATTTCTATTTTACGATATGATCGATGTGTATAATGTATGTGATAATTTACATATATATTATTGTTTCATGGATTGTTGATCGTAAAAAAACTAAGCGTAGATTTTGCTAAGGGATAAAATTCGTAGTAAGACTTCCGGGTGATCTTTATGCCTAAGCTAGGAAAAATGCACCATCCAATATTATTAAACAGAATTATTCATAATTCCCTCTGCCTGTAAACGCCATTTTTTTTACAACAACTGGCTTCAGGGGTACATGTTACTGCCATCTACCGACAACTGCTTAAATTAAAACTTGAATACTTTAGGAATAATTTCATATGTTCTTTTTTGCCATTTTTCGTCTTCGTTTTTTTTATTATAACGCTTCGAAACCCCGGAGGGAATTATGAATAAGCCTGTGCTTGTATTTTTTTCAATATATCGCGTTTTTTCAATCTAACTTCCTACGAAACAAACAAACAAAAAAAAAGGAATTCAGAAGACTCCGCAAGCTTACTATGACGCTACACAAAAAATAACAAACTGTTCCATTTTACACAAATGTAGACAAATAAGGAATAATACTTAAAACATGGCCACACTTACACTTCTTTTATGCTGTGATATTAATTTTGTTTAAATTTTTTTAGGCTCACGAATTGTTAGAATTTATAAGTTACAGAAACCTCTCATGAATGGTAAAAAATTACGCTTTAAATTTTAAACACAAATCACAATGAAGTTTCCTAGAATATTTAGCCTCTTCACACGTCGCCTCATTAGCATAACATAAGCGGAGGGATACACCGGAAGTTTCCTAAATTTCTTCCGGTGTTTGGAAGCTTGTTATTGTTTACATTCAATCAACCATCCATATAATAGGATAGATACTAAAAAAGGATAGAAAACGTGTGCGCCGTTGAAAAAAGTGCACCACTGAAAATTTAGTTCGAAAAAATTTATAAGATCGGTGATAAAAACAGGTTAGAATTATAGGGGAAAATTACCGTCTCCGCCAGTTACAGGGCGACTAAATTTAATTAATGGTTACCAGTGGACACTTTTTCTGTCGAAATTCCATGCCATGAGTAATATATTTGTTTGTTTTTTTTAAATTGGAGGCTATGATCGCCAATACCCGAGATTTCTTCTCCTTCATTATTGTTTTTTTTTTCCTTCTTAAAAGTCGATAAAAAAAAGGTTATTTTGTTCATAAAATATACAGTTATTAAAATTTTATGTAAGCACGCAACGATATGATAGGATGTCTGGCTTTGAAAAATAAGTAAAATTTAAAGTTAGGAATGCTGAATCTGTATGCGACACAATAAATGAAAAAAAATAAATAAAAAGTAATTTTACTAGTTAACGATAACTCTCTATCATTTAACAGTTCTCACTGAAAACAGCCTTTTATCTGTTTACAATAAAAAATTCGCCGCCGACTTCGACGCTGCTATGGGTGTCCCAATTTGACGTTTACATTTTGATTTGCCGCGTAAAAACCATAAGACTTGGAAACTTGAAATTAGTGAAATAAGTCGAGAAATGTACAGGGAGTGCAATAAAATAAAATAAATTACCATTCGAGAACCGGTTCGAAAATTATTAACTGTTATAGTTGTAGGAAAAAACACTTTATGAGCCAGTCTACAAGTCGTAGAAATGCAGCTACAGAAATGCAGATACATTTGACCTGCTGAAGAGGCAATATTTGTGAATTATCTTTAAACAGAATTTTTTTTCTTCAAAATTCTAGTTTGTTTGAAATTTATTGCAATTAAAGTGCTCCTTTTTCTTCGTTTTGCGAATTTATTCTCACTTGTTTTGGTTTACGCTACATGCCATTTTTGAACAAACACTATTAGACATAGAAACTTAAAATTACGTGTAGTGAAATGTACAAGGATGTTTCAGGGAATAAAAAAAAATACGATTTGATTATTAGCTCGAAAGTTATTTAATTTTAAACTTGAGACAAAGAAAAAAAAATGTTGGCCGATTTACTGTTTATTAAAGGGCAACTACAGAGCTTGACGTGCTTTTAAAGCATTTTGAATTATAAACTTAATTAAAATTTTTATTCAGAATTTCAGTTTGTTCGAAAGTTGTGATAGTTTTAAGTTCTTTTTTGCAATTTTTTTCCTCTAAGTAATAATTATTTATTCATAGTTGCAAAAAAATTTATCTCTCTCGTGATTTTCATTTTCTAAACTCGACTTAATATAAAAAGCAACGAAAAGTGAATAGATAAAAAAAATAAGAGATAAATTAGATGTTGCCAGGTATAAATCTTAAACTATATATATATTGTTTACAAGTAAAACTACTACTCATTTATTACTTCTTATTGTGTCATAAATGCGGTATTCCTAAGTTAAAAATTTTTTTTGTTTTCAAATTAAGAAAATGTGCATATAAAAATTATAATAATTGTATATTTCATAAACAATATGATTTTTTTATCGACTTTTAAGAAAAAACTGTGATAAATAAGAAGCAGCGTCGGGGGTTGCAACAAGGGGGCGGAGCCTCTTCGCACTTATAAAAATATTGGTATAAATGCTAAAATTTTGCAACATCTTATATCTGTAAATTATTTTTTTCATTTATTCATAGCGTTTTTTTTTCTTGTTACTTTTTATATGAAGTCAAGGGCGAGTTTATAAAAGGCGAAAACCGTGACAGACAGCCTGGTTGGTAGGCCACTGGGCCCATGTCTAAGAGTTAATGGGCACGATTCCCACCGACCGAAGACTCCCCGTGTGGTAAATGGTGACTGATGCACGTTAAATCTGTCAAGTCACAAAGTCCTCCATGTTCCCTCTGTGGGTACTGGTCAAGGAGTTCCCTTGTCTTCTGGAATGGTTCAAAATTACAAGGCTACGGAGTTATACATTAGTAGTAGTGAACCCAATATTAGGTCGGATGTTCAACGACGGATATAAAATAATTTTCAAACAAATTACAATTCTGAAGAAGAAAAAAATTCTCATTCGTAAGTTCATAAATGAAAATGCTCTTTACAATGCGACAAAGTTCAACTTTGCAGTAGCATTCCTTCAGTTTCAAGCAGAATGGTTTACATGGTATTTTTTAACTTCAAATTTGATGATTGAAAAATTAATTAGAGAATGTCAGTTTCTTTATACCATCGTTTTTCTTGTAAATCGTTTTTCTTGTTCTCACCTTCGTATTACAACTCCAATTCAAAATATTATAATAACCAAAAAAGGCATTGTATTACCTTATAAAATGCGTGATATCTTTAAAAATAAACAACGGTGGCGAACGGAAAAATTATTAACCGTCCACAATTAGTTGACGTATGATATTATTGTTCACACGCGCCTAAAGANAAGTCTAATAGTTTTCGCCCGGCCTAATAAAAAGTGAAGTTAACCCCTTTTCTGTCGGATTTTTTTTTCCTTTTTTTTTCAAATTTCCGATCCATAAAAAGAATTTTTTTTATTGCTAAAATTAATATATATCAATCCTAAATTCGAAAATGCAAAATATTTTTGACAGCAAGCAGTTTTTTGCCTGAACTATTGATGGTGAAATATGAGATGTCCCGTAAACTGATCGCTTTCCCTGAAATGCACCCAAGTTTTATCTTTAAAAAAATACACTGTGATCGCCTATTGAGGGGTCTGTCCAGACATTTTGTGAAAGGTCCTGCTTTTGTAAAATTGTGAAAAAACTACTCATAATTTGTGAATATAAAATAAGCGTTAAGTCACATTCTTTCAACCAGGATCCCGCGTTTGTGAATTTTTGCAAATAGGGTCCTGTTATTGCAGAAATTGCTAAAAACCTTTTCTAGAAGTTTTTAAATTGTATATAGATCAGGGTTGGCAAGTTTTTGACACATGACGGTTTTTACCGGTTTATACCATGGTTTTTACCGTCATGACAAAAACCCCTCTGTCAAAAACGTCAAAAAGTGTCAAAAACCCATAGTTTTGGTAAAACTGCATTTTTATTTGAGTTTAACTGCTTATAATTTAAAATTAATTCATTTTTGGGCAATAAAATTAGATAAAAAGTTGTTAAAAGATGTTAAGAGCAGATTCTTGCATTTTCCCAACATAATTATATCAAAACATACTACTTGAAGTAAAATATTAGGATACTAAACAAAATTTTCAACATTTCCAAGCATCATTTTGTTTGGCATATAACATTATTGAAAAATGTCAAGTCATTCTTGACTTAGAGTTTGTTAGTAGTTACAAGTTTTGAAAGTTTTGTTTAGCTTATTTCTAATATTTAATAAATGCCAAATTTGAAATTCTTCTTTTTAGTTCTTGAATTTATTAATAGTTCCAAGCTTTTTTGTTTGTTTGTTTATTTCTAACAATTAAGAAGTGCAAAATTTTGAATCCTTTGCAAATCAAGCTATAATGATAAAAGTAAGTATCACTATTTTCAATAAGTATATTACAATATTTCTATATGAATGTATATCCTTCTATAAGAATACATGTATATAGTTGCAAAATCAATAGCAATCATTTACAACATTCATTTATAAAGGCAATTATGTGAAAATAATATATTGTCCGCTATATGCCATAAATTAAAGAAAACAGTAGGTTTTTGACGGTTTTTACCACTGTCATGTCAAAAACCAGTTTTTGACGGCAAAAACCCAACCCTGATATAGATACAAGATTCTGCTCAACAATTGTTGCTACTAAATTAGAGATGCAACATGCAAATATTTGGTATTTAACTTATGCTCAACGCAGAATATTCATTTTGGACGAATAATGGAAACAAAATCACTCACATTTTTAATAATTTCAATTGACATATTTTAAATAACATAACTTAGTCATGTATCACTTTTAATGTGTTACGCATTAAGTAAATTTAAACAATTCTTAAATTTAGAATATTTCATTTAAAAAATTGTCAGAAATTAATTTTTATTTACATAGTATTCTATTAATTAATTTCATGAATAAATATAAATTGATCAATTATTTACTTACAAAAAAATTATCATTTAATATCAATAAGAATGTGCACACGATGTTTGTAAAAGTAGAAATATTTTCTTCATTTGGAATTTAAACTTAGGAAAATTTGGAAAACTTAGTTCATTTCAAACCATCCTTTTTTTTTTCCTCCAGGAAGTGTTAATGCGATTAACAAAACAATAATGAAGAAGATAAACAAATTTGTGAAATGTTCGATTAAAATATAAATTATTTTACGAAGTCCGTTTTTATGAAAAGATATTTTGTGAAGGATCCGTTAACGAACCCAAATTTCTTCTAAACAGACCCCTGCTTTAAGGTGCTTAAGATAAATATCTACATAATATAATAATTAAAAATAAGTAAAAAATATTTTTGGAAATAATTTTCTAACTTTGCCGTTAAAACAGCTTTACAATCAGTCTTGGGCATCAGAGCTTAAAAATCACATTTATCTCAAAAGCGAAATAATTAAACTACAGATGACATACAACGGTAACACTAAATAAAGCGAAATTACAAAAAGTACAAAATGAGTTTGATTTCAATTCAAGGGGGGAAATCTCACTGTGAAAAAAGTGAAGAACAACAACCGAACATATTTTTTTATCAGTTATTGGGAATTTAAAAATTAGTTTGAAGAGAAATAAATTTCCTTTTAATTTCAATAATTTTGATGTCTTGATTCAAAATATTTTAAGCACTTTATATTAGTTTGGCCGATATTGAATAGTAATGCGGTGAACACTAAGGTTTTATTTTCCAAAATAGATGGCAGCACTTAGATTTTTATTGCTCATTAATTGATGTTTTTAATTTCAGGAATTCCTTCACAGGTGTCAGCACTTGAATTTTTCTTTTACTGATTCGGAATATTTAATATTGTCACTTTTATTAACTGTAACTGTTACTTTGCTTGGATTTGTTTAAATTGTACTTTAAGGAGGCGTTCCATTCAATTGTTGATTTAAAATTTGTACATTTTAGGTGTCAATCAATTTTATAATGATCAAATTTATAATGATATCAATTTATCCTTTTCAAATTTATAATGATATTTATTTGTGGTAAAGTTTTTTTTCTTGTCTTTTCATTAAGGGGCCTCGGGGCACTGTTAGTTTTGGTTAACTCCACTAACAACAGCAAGGCTCCTATGCGTTTGCAGGCAGCGTGTCCCCTGATGAAGTACTGTTCTGCAAACACACATTTATATATTATATTTTATTTTTAATTATTAAGAATTTATGTCTTATATCTCGAACGTGGGACTAGTTACATCAACTCTTTGCAATATTCAGATATACAAAAATAATAGCGGGATTTAAAGAGATGTATAAGTAGCTCAAAATTCAATTTCAATGACGCAATTTTTTCGTCTTCTTCGCATGGCGTGCGACGCCGACCATACTTCTATAAAAATGCTGAGCGTATGAGATGCGACGCCGATAGAGAAGGGGTTAAGCAGGAAAAAAAGTGAGAACTAAATTTTGATGAACTCCTTGAAAATTTGAACCAGCGTAAAATTACATAAACATTCCGGGAATGATATGAAACGTGTAATAAATAATATGAAAATTGTAAAACACGAGTTTCTGAGAAAATGAGTGGCCATTAACAAATAAATTTTTAATATCTATTTTTTTATCTTTAGTTGCTTTGTTGCCGGTGTGTGTTGTTAATTTGCTCTATAGGTGATAGACCAATTTCTTGATAAATATTATGGAAGTTACTTAACAACAAAATGTGACCAACAGCACTTTATATTAAAACTATCTTTTTTTTTGAGTAATCAATTATTTTTTACACGGGAGAATACTTCATTGCATACCTGTATTTTCCGATACCACATCTGTGTCTCTATTTGCTCTCTGATTTGCAATTTAAATGTGAATTTAAAGATATTTCCATATAATCCATCACTGTTGTGATCTTAACTAATGGGGAATCATTTTATTCGAATTTGTTCCAAAAATTCTTCAAATTAAATTAATGCAGTAAAAGTCAAAACGTCAAACAATGGAGTGTATTTCGTTACGTTAGTGAGGGGAGGTGTAATAATTTTTAATGACAACAGGGTAGGGGGAGCTCAAAAGCGCCAAAAACATGCTTTCGTGATTTAATAAATAATCCCAAGAAACTGAAGCGGTAAGATATTATTGGATTATAAAACTTCCTAAGTTACAAAAATACGCATACACAACAGTCGACATGTTTCGAGAGCACAAGAATAGGCACCCATTTTCAAGACTTGCCAGACGTGAATGATGCGAGGTGGTAGCCTATTTTTGAGCACTTGAATACGATGGCAAAAAGTTACAGAAACAAAACTGAGCTTTAAACTGGGTAGATATGATAATTTAAAAGCAAACTGTTCGTGTAAACAAACTAACTGAATAATAGTTTCGTTTTGATTATGCTAAATAATTTCTGCTGGTTATATTATGATTTAGAGCGAAGGGGCCGTTCAGATAATACGTATTCATCTGAAAGGAAAGGGTAAGCGATTTTTTTATTTTTGCTGAGAAGGGAAAGGAGGCAGTGATTACGTAAGATGCTAGTAATCCCTTATTTTCAATGTTTTCTAAAAAAATTCAAAAAACAATTTTTTTTTCTCCATGAAAATTACGCGTGAAAAAAAATGAAATAAAAGTTAAAAGTAGTTAAAAGAACAAGTTGAAAAAATTTCTTCAAGGAATTTTGGAAATTTTATAATCTAAATTAAAACTTGAATTTTGTTTTATGTATAGTTCAATATTTTGCTTAAATTTAAGTCTGAAATTCTTAAGATTAGATTACNATTTAAAATTAATTCATTTTTGGGCAATAAAATTAGAAAAAAAGTTGTTAAAGATATTAAGAGCAGATTCTTGCATTTTCCCAACATGATTATATCAAATCATACTACTTGAAGTAAAATATTAGGATACTAAACAAAATTTTCAACATTTCCAAGTTGTCCATTTTGTTTGGCATATAACATTATTGAAGAATGTCAAGTCATTCTTGACTCAGAGCTTGTTAGTAGTTACAAGTTTTGAAAGTTTTGTTTAGCTCATTTCTAATATTTATCTCAAAAACATAAAAGCCAAATTTGAAATTCTTCTTTTTAGTTCTTGAATTTATTAATAGTTCCAAGCTTTTTTGTTTGTTTATTTATTTCTAACAATTAAGAAGTGCAAAATTTTGAATCCTTTGCAATTCAAGCTATAATGATAAAAGTAAGTATCATTATTTTCAATAAGTATATTACAATATTTCTATATGAATGTATATCCTTCTATAAGGATACATGTATATAGTTGCGAAATCAATAGCAATCATTTACAACATTCATTTATAAAGGCAATTATGTGAAAATAATATATTGTCCGCTATATGCCATAAATTAAAGAAAACAGTAGGTTTTTGACGGTTTTTACCGGTAAAAACACGGTTTTTACCACTGTCATGTCAAAAACCAGTTTTTGACGGCAAAAACCCAACCCTGACATAGATACAAAATTCTGCTCAACAATTGTTGCTACTAAATTAGAGATGCAACATGCAAATATTTGGTATTTAACTTATGCTCAACGCAGAATATTCATTTTGGACGAATAATGGAAACAAAATCACTCACATTTTTAATAATTTCAATTGACATATTTTAAATAACATAACTTAGTCATGTATCACTTTTAATGTGTTACGCATTAAGTAAATTTAAACAATTCTTAAATTTAGAATATTTCATTTAAAAAATTGTCAGAAATTAATTTTTATTTACATAGTATTCTATTAATTAATTTCATGAATAAATATAAATTGATAAATTATTTACTTACAAAAAAAATATTATTTAATATCAATAAGAATGTGCACACGATGTTTGTAAAAGTAGAGATATTTTCTTCATTTGGAATTTAAACTTAGGAAAATTTGGAAAACTTAGTTCATTTCAAACCATCCTTTTTTTTTTCCTCCAGGAAGTGTTAATGCGATTAACAAAACAATAATGAAGAAGATAAACAAATTTGTGAAATGTTCGATTAAAATATAAATTATTTTACGAAGTCCGTTTTTATAAAAAGATATTTTGTGAAGGGTCCGTTAACGGACCCAAATTTCTTCTAAACAGACCCCTGATTATGGAAGTTGCTTAACAACAAAATGTGACCAACTGCACTTTATATTAAAACTATCTTTTTTTTTTGAGTAATCAATTATTTTTTACACGGGAGAATACTTCATTAATGTTTAAAATTGCCAACCTGTATTTTCCGATACCACATCTGTGTCTCTATTTGCCCTCTGATTTGCAATTTAAATGTGAATTTAAAGATATTTCCATATAATCCATCACTGTTGTGAGCTTAAGTAATGGGGAATCATTTTATTCGAATTTGTTCCAAAAATTCTTCAAATTAAATTAATGCAGTAAAAGTCAAAACGTCAAACAATGGAGTGTATTTCGTTACGTTAGTGAGGGGAGGTGTAATAATTTTTAATGACAACAGGGTAGGGGGAGCTCAAAAGCGCCAAAAACATGCTTTCGTGATTTAATAAATAATCCCAAGAAACTGAAGCGGTAAGATATTATTGGATTATAAAACTTCCTAAGTTACAAAAATACGCATACACAACAGTCGACATGTTTCGAGAGCACAAGAATAGGCACCCATTTTCAAGACTTGCCAGACGTGAATGATGCGAGGTGGTAGCCTATTTTTGAGCACTTGAATACGATGGCAAAAAGTTACAGAAACAAAACTGAGCTTTAAACTGGGTAGATATGATAATTTAAAAGCAAACTGTTCGTGTAAACAAACTAACTGAATAATAGTTTCGTTTTGATTATGCTAAATAATTTCTGCTGGTTATATTATGATTTAGAGCGAAGGGGCCGTTCAGATAATACGTATTCATCTGAAAGGAAAGGGTAAGCGATTTTTTTATTTTTGCTGAGAAGGGAAAGGAGGCAGTGATTACGTAAGATGCTAGTAATCCCTTATTTTCAATGTTTTCTAAAAAAATTCAAAAAACAATTTTTTTTTCTCCATGAAAATTACGCGTGAAAAAAAATGAAATAAAAGTTAAAAGTAGTTAAAAGAACAAGTTGAAAAAATTTCTTCAAGGAATTTTGGAAATTT
Source organism: Parasteatoda tepidariorum (assembly GCF_043381705.1). Taxonomy (NCBI): domain Eukaryota; kingdom Metazoa; phylum Arthropoda; class Arachnida; order Araneae; family Theridiidae; genus Parasteatoda; species Parasteatoda tepidariorum. The sequence goes on from NC_092211.1 coordinate 1,016,484, forward strand.
TATAATCTAAATTAAAACTTGAATTTTGTTTTATGTATAGTTCAATATTTTGCTTAAATTTAAGTCTGAAATTCTTAAGATTAGATTACTAAAGTAAATCTCAAAATTAAAGCAAAAAATAAGGGGTGTTGCATCTTTCGTACGTAAGCATGAGAGAAAATTGTCATTTGCTTATTGAGGTCGTTCATATATTACGTAAGCATTTCACGGAGAAGGGCTAAATAATGTGCTTATTTCTGCTGGAATAGCAAATGCTTGTGTAAGAAAGACATTAAAATCCCCTTTTCATCAAAATTTTTTAAAATGCCAACAAAAAAAATAATAAATAAAAACTACAATTGGAAAGAGTTTTTAAATGTTGAAATAAATTCGGGGGGTTAGATCCAATTTGTATATTTTTGAAGTGAATGAAGTTTTTTAATCATGTAATATGCTTTCATGATATTAAGGGTCAATTCCTGGGGTAGGAACTACTGGATGCCAATGTTGGATGCCAATGTTGCACTAGAGCTGCACAATGGGTTATTGGCGACGGTCTGGGAAACATCCCGGAGGATGATCCGAAGACATGCCATCACAATTTTGATCCTCTGCGGAGGGGAACTGGATGCCAAAAGAAGCTAGTATAAAATATTTCTCACTTTGAACACAAATAATTCTTTATACTGCTACCTTCAAATAAGCTTTGGGTAATACAATTATAACTTTCATCTTTTTTTTCTTCACTTTATACTTTCTAGTACATTAAAGCAGAGGTGATCAACTCTTAGTGTGCTACTTTTAGTGTAAATTGTCTCAAGATGCTACTCCATCGTGCCGCATTTTATAAAACGTCATAACGCTTTATAAAAATATAAATGTAGTAAAAGTATTAATTATGTAGCTAAGCGCTAATAGAGAAATGCGGAACAGGAAGTAAATAATTAGAAAAAAAATTAACTTATGTGTAATTCGATACAATTCAAAAAAAATTTTTTAATTATTTGATCAATTTCAGAGTTAGGTTTTTTAAAAAAAATCAAATTACCATTAAAGAATCTAAGCATGCTATAGAGGAAATTTTATCTAATAATATAATGGTTGGTAAACTTATGAAGCTTTCCATATTGTTTTTAAATCCTATTTTATTTTCTTATTTTATAACTGCCGTTACAAAGCCGACCCAATTTTGGGTTTATGACTACTAATGTTCAACTCCGTAGCCTTGTAATTTTGAACCAATCCAGAAGACAAGAAATCTCCTGAGTTAGTACCCCCAGAGGTTTGATTTGTAATGGGAACATGGAGGACTTTGTGACTTGACAAATTTGACATGCATCAGACACCATTTACTACACGGGCACTCTTCGGCCGGTAGTAAATCCAAAAAATCTACCAACTTTTTTTTAAAAAAATCTTACAATTGGTTTATGGCAGAAAAACGTACATGTCTAGCAACTATTTAACCAATTCAACAGATTTGGCAATCACTATAATATTATAATACGCCAAAATATTTTTTAAGAGTTTTAAGTCAATCGGAGAAAAACTTATGACATCTAAAGCCTTTTTATAAACTTGAACAGCTAGGAATGGAAACGAAAAAAACAAGTATTTTCATAACCTTTTTTTGAAATCAGTGGATACGATTTCTCAAAAACTAATGAATTATTCTAATTGAAATTTTTTACACATCAATTAGATTAACTAATCAATTTGATAAGCAGTTAATCAATTTGATCACTTAATTTAAATTAAACTAAGTAGGTATTGAATGAAGGGTTTATCTAATATTTGATCTTGACTTATTATAAAAGGCAATAAATGCACCTCTTTCATTTGAATTCATCTATTTTTCATATATTGACTGTTATTATTCTTCATTGAATTTCTGTTGTTAAAACATTAGAAATAAAATAGAACAACAATCGAAGAATATTTTATGAAATTTACATTTTCGTTTTTTTTTCTTTACCCAAATCAGAATTGGGTATACTATAGCCTACGTCACAGGTTGTGTTATTCCTACTAAATTTAACCCATGAACGGCATTTTCTGCTAGCCTAACTTCAAGCCACAAATAAACAAACGAAGTGTTTAATCGTTTAAATAGCTGCTCGCCAGATTTTATTGCATTATAAAGAAAAGTAATTGATATTCGATTTTTGATTAATAATTGATTTATGTGGATAGTGGCATAAAATTCAGCATTGCGTCATGGTAAATGTTATTCCTACTAAGTGGAAGTAGTTGTGTTTTTTTTTATATTATACCCAATTGTCGTTATATTTCTACATACACATTATCCTGTGTGTTTAATTGTTTTGTCAAACGATATTTGTATAATTGTTTTGTCACAATATCTATATTTATGTGATGTCATAGGAAAAAAAAAGTGAAGCGAGAAAGAGAGAGAGAGAGAGAGTAATTAAGAAGAAAAGAGGTCCCTCAACCCTCCCAAGTGGAAATCTCATGAATAATTCGATGTCGCGTCGCGAAATAAACGTCGCGGAATGTGGGTCATTTTTTGGTTATCATGTCTGAAACCGGTTGTGGTGCACATTTGATGGTTATATTTTCATTCTATATTAATCCAAGAGCCTACCCTCCCTGCACAAGAGCGTTGACAGTCCTTTTTGGTATTTGTCAAGCATTGAGAGGACATTCGCCAGAAGATGACATTTTTGTTTCTTTCTGAAAATGAAGTATGGAATGTTTTCTCAGCAATTTTGCATTCTCTTATCATTATCGTTCTTATTAAGTTTTAATGATTTGTTGCGAAGTGATAAGAAAACGATACTGGAAACTTAGGTTGGGTACTGAATCTGAGATTCGAATTAACGAAATGGTCTGTTATTTGGATTCGAATTATCATTTTAAAACTAATTTAATTCGAGTCAATGATTCGAAAAGGTTGATTTCAGCCATTTTTAAGAACTAAAATCGCTTGCTGACTCATTAGTAAACTTATTAGAATTAATTGATTTTAATTTGTTATTCCAAAATCAGTGGCTGTAATAAGCAGAATTGAATCAGTTGATTCGAATAATTTAAAATGTTCCATTTTGAAAAGGTTTTTAATTTGTTTTTTATAATTCGATTCGATATTGTTGACTCGAATGACATAAGTTGATCGAATTTAACAATAATTCTAATTTGTTGATTTTAATCAGTTTATTTGAATCAATTAATGGAAAAATTCAGGTTGGTTAATTTATTTTATGACAAAATTTAATCAATGATTAAAATTAGTAGTTTCAAACTAGTAGATTAAATTCCATTGTTTAGGAATGATTTTAATACATATGTAAATTTTAACCGGTTTGTTCCAATTGTTTGATTCGAGTTCCCATCTATTTATACAGGTGAATAAGCTGATTCGAATCGCTGATTTGTTTCGTCCTTACAATCACTTAAAACAAAGCCAATTCGATTCATTATTATTAATCGTTTTACCAACTATAGTGCCCTTGCAATGATGAGTTGAACTGTATTATACATAGATACATAATAAATAGATAGTCACTAATAAACAGTTTTAAACTCACCCGTCAAATCAAGCTTTTCCAAACTATGGCACCTCGACAAAATATCCGTCACGCCCCTCGTCGTAAGGGCTGAGCATCCTTTTAGTTCCAGAACTTTCAGTTCCGGACATTTGAGAGCTATAGTAGCCAATCCCCTGTCAGTTAGTTTCGAACAACCATTTAGGTGTATTCGTTCCACGGTCAGACACAATGTGGGCGAATCACGACACAAAAGACGAAAGAGGGTTTTCAGACCTCTGTCCACTTGGATTTTATCACCACTTAGGATGACCGATGTCCAGAGTTGGGGTTCCCACACCAAGAAGTACCACCGCCGACAAACCCTGGCACTCACACAAAGTTCGTTGCTGGAGAGGTAGGAGAAGATCTTGAGTATCAGGTTGTCAGAGAGTTTCTCGAAAGGAGATGGACGTTTTGGAAGTTTCTTGCCCTGCGGAATGTTAAAAACAATTTAACAAAACAGCCGATAAAATAGATATAAATGCCAAATATTGTACAATATGCCTAAGGCATGAAAGTACTGGTTTCTTTCGTACATCATCCGTAAAATTCATTTTTATTATAAAATTTTATACTGTACTTTTTACAGCCGTGTTTTTGCACTAATTTTAAACCATTTCTATAATTGATTTTAAACCATTACTGTAAAAATTACGGTGTATCAGATCCCGAAAAATTTTACTCTAATGTTGTTGTTGTTACTTTACGTCGCACTAGAGCTGCACAATGGGCTATTGGCGACGGTCTGGGAAACATCCCGGAGGATGATCCGAAGACATTTACTCTAATAATGGAATAGAATAATAGACCTGAGTGCCTGTACTTTTTAACATAACTTGATCCGAAATTTTTTACAGTGCAAGTGTCAATGGCATTTTTAGACTGAGTAAGAAATATGAGAATTGTTATGTACTTTATTTAGGTATTGTATACAATATCTGGCATTTGTAGGTAAAATCTGATATGAAATATGATATGATAAAATACGTTAGCATTTACTAATAAAGAGATAAAGGATTTTTAGACAAAGTATAAAAAAAAGAAAGAGATTAAGATAAGGCTTTTTATTTAAAAAGAAATATTCATTCCGCAAAAATACAAAAAAAAAATTCATTCCGCAAAAATACAAAAAAAAAAAATTTTTTTTTATTCCGAAAAAGTACAAAAAAAAAATTTATTCCGCAGAAATACAAAAAAAAATATTCATTCCGCAAAATACAAAAAAAAAAAACATGAAAGACAATCATTAAACAATTTTCATTTAAGAAATATAGTGTCACGCATTTGCGGTATTTAGCGAAAATCGTCGATTAAACGGAATTAAAATATAAATACGAACTTGTACAATTTGTATATTCAATGTTTCTTCCCAACCTTAATATCTTTTGGTTTTCAGATGAGAATTTCTGCCGCATTTGTGAACAAAGAATAAAGCTTTCCATTTGTTCAATTTTATAATTCTGCAACCAAAATTATATGAAACTGTTAGGTGAAACAAACTTTTCAAGCTGCATACTTTCTGGTTTAATACGCCAGAGATGAATACGCTCTGTATTGAGGGAATTTTGAACATTGTTTCCTCTCTTAATTTGAAACGTGCTTAAAAATTTCATACATTAAACAATTTCAAAACATTTCATATCATTTAGAGTAAAGTATAACACCTAAGCATTCTCATTGAAATTTTTTAATGCAACTACTGTATTTTATTGAAGTTATACTTCTTATGCGACTTCCAACAAGGTTGCGTTAAACGTTTAACGCTACCTTTTTATTGGCCGGGAAATCACGAGGTAGGATCCAGTTTTCCCTCATTCATTTCCATATTGTTTTGGTTNTTTTTTTTATTTTTCACATGAAAATTCGTATTGCAAACAACTGTACAATTTGTTTTAAAAAAATGCACGTTTTCTTTCAATTATATTTAATAATAAGAAAAAAAACTGCTCAAATTTTAATTATTAAATTTAATAAAAAAAACTATACATCTTTCCATACAACTTCGCTGAAAAATCAAAGTTCAATTTTCATTTTTGCAAGTTTTTTTTTCAGTTATATTTTAAAAGTAGAAAAAAGAAACTGCTCAAATTTCAAGTATTAAATTTAATTAAAAAATTTTATATCATTCCATGTAACTGAACTGAAAAATCAAATTTTAATTTTGATTTTAATCTTCTGTTTGACTACAAGTCAACTCTATCTAAAAAAAAAAAATTTTTAAAAATGCGTGAGCAAAATTTCAGTAAAATCACTGGATTTGTCTCTGGGGAATAAGGCCCGAAGTGAAAATACTTCTCTTAAAAGTGTCTCCAATTCATATCAAATGATAAATTTTCAAAATTTTTTTAATGAAAATTTTATGAAATATTGTTTTCAATATGCTTAAAGTTTGAATAAAATTACTTTTTCATTTTATTAAAAAAAAAAAAGAGAGAGAAAAAACAGAAAGGAGAAAGAAAGAAAATACTTTTTTTTTTCAAATATTGCAGAATCCTTGTAACTTTTTAAAAGAAAATAAATATTTTTCTGAAAATAAAAAGATCAATATAATTTTAATATCTTTTTCTTTATTACGTAATAAAAAGAAAAAGAAGAAAAAAGAATAGAAAGGAAAAGAAAATAATTTTTTTTCATCCTTTTCAAAATTCATGCAACTTCTCAAAAGAAAATAAATAACGCATTAAAAATAAAAATAAATAAATATGATTCTAATATTCTTTCCTTTATTACGCGAATCACGTAAAATGCTTTAACTTGGAAGACTTTTACCAAGAAAAGTTTATTTTCGTGTTTATTCTTAATAACACAATAGCAGCGAATTCTGAAAGTGTCCCACGCAAACTGAACTGTTCTATGAAAATACTTTAGAACGTAGGTGGGATGCATTGTATTTCCCGTTATTTGCTTTGAAATCTCTCTAGAACGTTTAGAACACAAGTCATTTTTTCCATTTGAGAGACACGTTGAACTTTTAATCTTTTTCAACGAGCATTTAGATTAATCAAAATTTTTAACGCTATGTTTTTATAAAATATTTACAGATAATCGTTTGTGAGGGAAGATAATGAGTGATAAATGATTTGCTTTTCCTGGCATCTGGCAATGAATTTTTAGAATGTGCATTGTTGTGCATTTTTATTTTTCCATTGTCCTACCCACAAACTAAAATGAACCCACGCAGAGAATTAAAGCTAGAAAGAAGATAAGCTGAGAACGTGTTTTTGCACTGAAACTTATAATGCTATTGCACTATATTCATAATTCTTTCTTACCAAAAAAAAAATAATAATAATAAATAAATAAAATAAAGAAATAGGCTTTATATTTATCGTTTGCAAATTCTAAATCTGTTACTAAGGAAAGGAATTAATATTTTTTTCTCCTGATATTCTTAGAGTAGCAAACTGTTCTAGAGAAATGGTTGACGTGTTGCCTAAAATTGGTAGGCAAACAATTCCGCAAAGGCTGCATTTTTTTTTTCAAATCTTTTATTTTAAAATTTTATTAAATAAAGTAACAGATTTTTTTATATTAATTTTTTTTCTTCGTTTTTTTGTCACAAACTGTTCTACAGAAACAATTCATGAGTTGCCTGAAATTGATAGGCAAACAATTCCGCAAAAGAGCATTTTTCAATTCTTTTATTTTAAAATTTCATTAAATAAAGTAACAGATTTTTTGATGTTATTTTTTTTGTTTTTTGTAACAAACTGTTCTACAGAAACAATTCATGAGTTGCCTAAAATTAATAGGTAAACAATTTTGTAAAGGCTGCCTTTGTTTTGTTGATCTTTTTATTTTAAACATTTGCTAAATAAAGTAACAGATTTCTTGATATTATTTATTTATTTATTTTTGTAACGAACTGTCCCAGAGAAAGAGTTTTGAGAGTTACATAAAATTGGTAAGCAAACACTTCCGTGAAATATGCATTTACTTCGATGTTTTATTTTTAATTTTTGTTGTTGAATAAAGTACTAGCTGAAGACAAGATAAGAAGAGAGGTTTGTGTTCATTTTTCACAAAAATGACGATTGGTTCGCCATCTTGTGCATTTTGAAGATTAGTAAGTTTTGAAAAATTAATGACGTGTAAAATCAGTTCTTCATCTCGAGTTATTAAAGTGAATGAGGGCCGTGCTGAGGAAAGGAAAAACGATTTCACGCGAAGACAATGAGATCGAAGTAAAGTTATATTGTCAAAAAGACAACAGAACAAGTGAGGAAGTATTGACTAGAGAGGAATGGGGGGGGGGGTAATCAGTTCCTGTCCTCCCTGATTTTCAAATTTTAACAAACTATTCTGCTGAAAAAGCTGAGTAGCATAAAATTAATAGGCATACAATTTCGCAACTGTTAATATTTTCTTTTCTTTTTTTTTTTTTTTTGAAATTTTTTTTCAAATTTTTTTTGTTAAATGAAATAACAAATATCATGATTTTTTTTTTAAATTAACTATTCAGGAGAAACAGTTTATGAATTGTAAAGGAGAAAAACAATATTTTTGATTAACTTTTCGACTAAATGTTCTATTTTAAATTTGTTTCTTAAAAAAATAAAGTTCCAAAATCATTGAATTTTATTTCATATAAATCAATCCCCAGGAATCGAAAGTTTCCATTTTCTACAGAAACGTTTTTGTTTTTTTTAAATGTCTGTATTCAATCAAAGAACGACATCAGACATCAATATAATATGATCAGGATAAGTAAAGTGATTTCTGAAACCCTCCATTGAATAATTTTTTAAATGTGGTTTTAAAACCATTGGATTTTATTTCATGTATATCCATCTTGAGAACTCTAATTCACAACACAAACGAATTATTCTTCGAAAAAGAAATTACAGAACAAGTATTGGATTTTGCTTCCTTTTAATCTATCACAAGAAAATAATTGTTTTCATTGAACTACACAAACTTCACTTATTAAAATACTTGTTTTCAATCAAAGAATATTCTAGATTTCAATATAAGTATACTAAATTCTAAAACTTTCTGTTGAATGACTTCGCAAATAATTTTGATTAACATTTTAACTAAGTGTTCGATTTTATTTTTCGAAGAACAAAATGGATTTAAAATTATTGAATTCTCTTTCATTTAAATCTATCACAAGAAAATAATTGCTTCAGTTAAATTACAGAAATGTCATCTTATTAAAATACTAATCAACCAAAGAACCTACGAGATTCGAATATAAATATACAAATTGCCGAAACTAACCATTGCATATTTTTATAAATAATTTTGATCAACTTTTTAACTAAAGGTAATATTTCATTTTTGTTTAAAAATTGCAATTTAAAAATCATTGAGTTCTTTTTATTCAAATCAATCTTAAAAAATATATAAAGTTTCCACTTTGCTGCAGAAATGTATTTTTACTTAAATGTCTTAAAATCTTTAATGTTTCTTTAAAAATTTCAATCAAACAATTTACCATCTATCAATGCTGGTAAACTAATTGCTAAAACCCATTGAATGCTTTTAGAAACAATTTTGATTAACATTTCAACTAAATGTTTTATTTAATTTTTTTTAAAAAATCATATGTTTAAAATCAACGGATCTGATTTTCATTTAAATAAATCATATGGAAGCAAAACTTTTCCTTGTGTTACAGAAATTTCTTATTATTTGGATTCTTAAACAAAGAATTCTTATACAAAGAATTCCTATACAAAGATTTCTTATACAAAGAATTCTTATACAAAGATTTCTTATACAAAGATTTCTTATACAAAGATTTCTTATACAGAGAATTCTTACTTAAAGGCATTGAATACTTATTCATTCGTTCAAAGGATTTGTAAGATTTTGATACGTTTGCATAAATTGTTGAAATCATCTATTGAATGATTTTATAACTATGCTTTTTTTTAACTTTTTAAACAAATATTTTTATTCAAAACATAATATTTAAATGTTGATATAATTAATCAGTTAAGAATAACCGGGCTCAAAAGTTTTTATTTAACTGTACATTGTTAGAAATTTGGAATTAAATTACCAACATAGTTTACCAGGGTGGTTAAACAAATTACCAGCATACATTTACGGTAAAATTAATTTTTATCGGAAATGTTATGAAAAAAAATTCTGATTTGTCGTGATTGCTGCCGTAATAATTACAGCGAAATCACTGAATCATTCTATTTAAATAAATTTCACTGTAAAAATTACCATTTAATATTTAACGGTAAAACTGAATTTTACTGTGAAATAGATTTTATGGATGATGCATCTAAAGTACAGATACTTTATGCTGGAATTTGAGACGGAATTTTTTACAGTGTACAGAAATGCATGTTGTTGTTTAACCAATCAAGCCTACTGGTATTCATCCAAAGAAAGTACGAGAAAAGTATACCAAATCGTTAAACTGCTTAGTAATCGATTTGTTTAAATGTCCAGATAAATGTGTTTTTTTTTATTATTAATAAAAAAGAGAAAAAAAGAAAAGAAATGGGGGAAAAAACTCCTTTATATCACTGGTTTTAAATTTCCTCAACCAAAATTTACTGATGAGATTTTTTTTTTCCCTTCAAAACAGAAATGAGATATTATTATGATAATTGTATTTATTTAAATATAACGTAAGTGTTTCAAAAATTTGCTTAATGCCTCTTTTTTTTATAAATATTTTTGGAGCGATTCCCCAAAATAAAGGTGCTGTTTTAATTAAGTATAATAAACTAATATAATTTCTTCGATTTTCAACTAAATTAATTATATCAGTGTTCAAACATTTTTAATTAATTACGTAAATGTAATACTATTTTGATTGTAACCTTTAATAGAAAGTAATTTCAAAATTTTCATCTGTTAGCACAAACTCTGAATTAATTGAATAGTCTGATGAGAAATCTTGCTTTAAATCAAGAAACTGTGAACTTTTAATACAGTAAAGAAACCAAATGTTAAAATTATTCATTACATAATTTTATACTATTTTAATTATAAATAATAATTTTATAAATCAAAACCAATGTTAATACTGTTGAATATTTTCAACAGTGTTAACATCAAAATATGTATGCATTTCTTCGCTTAAAAAATTTTGTATAAAAAATGATCAAAGCGCAAAATCGAATTAAGGATGTGTTTTTAAACTTATTTAGTACGATTTTGTAGTAAAGATTCATCCGGGCTTTACAGTAAAACAATCTAAATGTTTCAAAAGTAAAAAAGCTTTTTTTTTTTTAAATCACTCATCTGCAAAATTGCAAAAATTTCCTACCTAGACGAAAGTTGTCAAAATCAATTAATAATATCCCAGCTAATACAATATAGAAGTCGCTTTTTAAATATTAAAAATTACGGACTGACATTTTAACCACGGGGGAAAAGAACGGTTTAGGTCTATAAAAGCTGATTTGTGAAGAATAAACAGCTTTGCGCGTAAAATGGACGGTACGGTCCTTCTTCCCTGTGCAATAACTCTCGGGGAGAACCAATTTTTCACGTTATAAATTTGTCAAAACTTAGTAATAATGAGTAACATTCATACTTTTTGTGAGAAATGGACATAAACAGTTCTTCCTCCTTGGGTTTCAAACGCTTTTCATTTTCTCAAAACTAGAGGCTTTCCATATATATTGACATTTTGCATTATTTTCAAAATTAGTATACAGGGTGTCCCAAAAGGTCGTTTACAAACTTAACATGCTGGTCTGTCATATCATGATGAACAAGATTTACATAGGAACTTGTGTCCGAAAATTAAAACTGAGACCGCTAGAAGGCGATAAGTGCAGGTTTGGATGAGGAGAAAAAAAATGATATCGATAGCGGTGTTAATATGATTTTTATTATACATCACAGCAAATGCTCAAAATTCCTTCCATTCGCCACAATGCACGTTTCACAGTGTCGGTGCATGGATTCACGAACCCGTTCAAATTGGCCAAGAGTGTCACGGACGCGTGCTGCCGCTTCCGCGATCCTGGCGATAAGATCCATGTCCGATGTTACAGGTGTCTCGTACACTATGGACTTCATGTGTCCCCACAGGTCCAGGGGAGTCAGGTCGGGGGATCACGGCGGCCATGGGACTGGTCCGCCTCTACCGATCCAGCGATTAGGATAAATCCTATCGAGGTATTCTCGAACAGCGTNCCACAGAAGCCGAAAGAGGCTAATCAAAGTAAAATGCATATCCACGCGTTATGGAGAGATGGTGTGGAATTAATGTCGTTAACAAGAGAATTAGTGTAGTGCCAATGTGCACTTCTAAACTTAAATCTTCTCTTTGGAAGCATCAAGGTCTTCTGTAATGACCACCCTTAATGTATATTAGTAGAATCTTTCTCGAAACCGAGATCGAAAAAAATATACACATTCGGATGAGCATGTTAATATTTAAATAAAAATAAAAATGATCGATAGCTGAGAATCACTAATGAGGAAGGCGATGTTGAAAACACCATAACTTGTTTGATTGAGAGATGAAAATTTAAAAAGTTTCTAATAATTTCCATTTAATCCCTTTCTGTTTCTTCGAGTAAACAAAGAGGTCTCTATGTTTATTTTTATACATTCTTATTCAATAGTGATTTTCAAATTTTCGATAACGTTTTCATATACTGCAAATTTTCGATAATGGTTTCATATGCTGCAAATTTTCGATGACGTTTTCATATGCTGCAAATTTTCGATAACGTTTTCATTTGCTGCAAATTTTCGATAACGTTTTCATATGCTACTCCTACTAATGTTTTTTTTTTTAATTTCATTTTCTACTTGATTTTCAAAAATATTTATTAAAAGATGTTATGGCGGAACAAGCTGCATATTATTGGATGCAGTTTTCAATGATCATTGGAATTACAAAAGTTCTAAAACTAAACATTGAACACTTTAATAATCACAAAATCTTACTTGAAAAAAAAGTAAAAAATGTTTTGCTAATTGCGTTTTTCTCAAAATTCACTTAAATATCGAGCGATCGATTTATTTAATTTCTTTCGGTTATTCAAGAAGAAAGAAAAAAAACCCGGAGAGAATAGGGAAAAAGAAAAGAAATCATAGAAAAAATTTTTTTTCCCTTTAATAAACAAAACATAATCACACCTGAAGGATGAAGGGCAACGGTGGCATGATTTTTTTTCAGGTGAGAATACTAGACAGTTAAATCAACCATTTAATATTTTTATATATTTATTTTATGTAGTCCAAACTGAATAATATTTTTCATTTTAAAAATAAGCTTTTGTTTATTCAAAATAAGTCATTCATAATATCGTCCTTTTTAATCATGTTGAAATTAGTTTTGCAAAACAAAAAGTTCTAGTTCAAAACATTAACCAATCAAAATTTTAATCATTGCTCTATTTAAAATAATGATGAGATTTGATTTTAGTATTGTCTCCCTATGTTGAATACAAACAAAAGTTACATAAACATTTTCAAAGAAGTTCCCAAATTTTATACAACATGAAACGAGTTTTAAAATTATATACAAATTTTATTCATTAAACTTAAATGTCTTTTCCCTCAAAACCAATCTGTTTGATCTAGTTTCATAACATTTTAGAAAACTTATTTCTCTACATTTTGTTTTACGAATTATTGTTGAAATGAAAAACTAAAAAGGCTAAAAATTATTCCGTGAAAATAGGTAACTTTTTTTGTAAAATCAAACATTATTAGTGTAATAGAAGTTTTCTTTTTTTTTTTAATAATAATGTTGTGTTGAATTTTTTTGATTGAATACTGCAGAGTGTTAGATTTGGTCAAATTTAGGATTAAGTCTGAGAGGAATAATATTTGTTTTTAGTTAAACATACAGAAATATCGAAATTAAATATGCTTCAAATTAAAGGGAAATATAAGATTTATAAAATTATAATTGAATTTAAAGTTTATGGAACAATCCTTAAAACATTATTAAGTGGTAATTTTGCTTAAATAATACATATTTTGATTGATAACTAATTATGTTTGATGACTAATTATTTTTGCTAAATTTTAATTAAAGTTGCTGCCGTGATGAATTAAATATCGAAAAATTGACTTTAAAAAAATATTAGAGAAACAATCCACGGAATACTCTAAATTGTCAATTTATTCAAATGAATTGGTGAAATTTAAATTAACTGTTTCGTAACAAAGGATAAATATAATTTTGGATAAATGTAACATAATCTAAGCGATTTAAATTCCTTAGTTTTTAATTAAATGCATTAAAATTAGGTAAATATCAAATTAAAATTAAATTTGAAGCTGATAAAAATCATGAGTCAATTTTAAGAGGTCCTTATCATCGGCATCTTGCATTCTAGCTTAAATTTTTAATTGGCGTATTCTCGATATTATTTTTGCAAACTTTGATAACATAGTAATGTTATACGGCACAGTACCTTTCAAAAAAGGCAGAAATTAAAGAGGTCGCTCCATGTGATTAGGAGAAATATCACTGGATGATTTTTTATAACTTCTATGAATTTTTCCTCAAAACTTTAAAGCAATAAAATGATGCGATTTGTGGTTTTGAGTTGGTAATTTAAAACTATACGTCGTTAGTTCTTAGATTTTTTGAAAATTTAACCATGTTGCGATTTAAATTTATGAACAGCGATTTGGATGAAGCCAAAAAAATTTTTTAAAGTTAATGATGATATTTAAATAAAAAATAAAGATAATAAAATACATACGTTACGTTATAAAAATAATAATACGTTAATCAAAATAAGGCTACTTATCAAAAATTTAAAAACTAATAACTGTTTATTATTTAACTACCTTTCAAAAATCGCTTATTGGAGAATTATATCGGCATAATTTTGTAAGAAACAATTAATAGTGAATCTATAATATTCTACGCCTTATATTTCAAATTCTGGTAAAGTGACGGTTTTATATTTTACGTGTATCGATTGTAGTGCCAAATAAAGTAAATATCTATCAGGAGTTTATTTGTGAAAATTAAATGTAAAGGATTAAAAGCATACAATTTAGAATTTTCCACCCCTTTGACTGTTGAGTTCGATCGAGAAAGGAAGGGCCTCTTAAAAGAAAGAATTGTTCCATTAATTCATTTAAATTAAACACCATTCGAGTAAAAGAAGCTTTATTATTTTTAATTGTTATTCAATTCCTACTATTGTTATTCAATTCCTACTATTGTTATTCAATTCCTACTATTTTTATTCAATTCTTACCATTGTTATTCAATTCCTACTATTGTTATTCAATTCTTACCATTGTTATTCAATTCTTACTACTGTTATTCAATTCTTACTACTGTTATTCAATTCTTACTATTGTTATTCAATTTCTACTATTGTTATTCAATTCCTACTATTGTTACTCAATTCCTACTATTGTTATTCAATTCCTACTATTTTTATTCAATTCCTACTATTGTTATTCAATTCTTACTATTGTTATTCAAATCCTATTATTGTTATTCAATTCCTACTCCCTATATCTTGCTCAAATTTTTCAATCGTTAATAAAATACTTTTTATTCATCCACTCAATGTCAAATACATTTTTTTTAAACTTGTAGTGGATGACACTTTCATATTAATAGTTTTTCTCAAATATTAATTCATTAATTAAATATATTAATTAAATACATCAATTAAATTACATTACTTAATTCATTAATTAAATACATTTCATTAATTAATTACTTTTAGTTTCATATGGGGGAGAAAACAATTGTAATTATTTAGTAAAAAAAACTAAAACAAAATTTTTCTAAATAGAAATTGACTTTAAAAATATTTTTTTTAATATCACTTGTTATTAAAGATGCTCAATTAACTAAACTGAAATAGTCAATTGAATATCGTAAAATTCTATTTTTTGGGCAAATGTTACATAATTCGTATAATAAAAATTACAATATTTTTTTTAAATTTAATATGCCGAAATTGATGAATAGCTCAGATATTTAAAGTGATGTTGTGAAATTAAAAATATTGAAATGATCCAAATTAATTTGCAGATTAGCAATTTATTCAAATAAAGCACTATTACGCGAAAGAAACTCAATTTTTATTTAATAACGATGTTAATGATAAATTGAATGTTTTGTTAAAAGAATGCTTTAATTAAACTTAACGAAGTATGTTAAAAATTAAAGGTCGGAAAAGCGATATAAATTATATTTATTTTCAATTAAATAGGTTACAAATTATTAGTGAAATTAGTGAAGTATTAGTGAAATTAAGAATGAGAAAATGATCCATTGCGTATCGCGAATTAACATCTTATTGGGGGAGGGGGCATCATTGATGCGATCGAAACTTATTTTTTATAAAGGTGCAAAGATCAAATGTGTTTAAATGATCAAATGAATGTTGTAAAAAGTACGTTAAATTAAATAAGTACGTGGAAAATTAAGGGTCAGTAAAGTTTTAAATGTAACCATACTATGATCTACTGAATCATGAAATTTTGTTAAAATAGAAAATTTTCTGCAGCGCAAAGGGTAAATCGAAGTGTTTTAGAAAATGTACGAACTAAAAAATAAATGACAAATAAAGTACAGCAACAGGTTGTTGCTCTATTGAACTTGCTCAAGATTAAATATCAAAGACGAATTTCTCACCTTGAAAGTGGCAACGAGTCTCTCCGTGTCCGCAGAACGGGGTGTTGTCTCGCTGGGCAGCCCCGTCTTGACGCTGAATTCTTCCCGATGCAGAAAGGGGCTTGGGCAGCCGCGAAAATTCCAACAACTGGGAGTCGTTTGCTTTTCGAACACCGCGGGTGGCAGCAAGGACCGGTCTAGCCTCTCTGGGCTCAGAGTCTCGTCTGCGGAGACAGTAGTGTTCAGAGTGTGATAACCGAGGTCATGACCAGGTGACAGGCGGCCCGATGCGCAGAGGGTCATGTGTTGGAGTCCGCCCAGTAGCGGTCCGTCGTCCTGCACCGCCCCATTACAGCGGGGGTGGGTGTCCAGCGGCTTATCCGGGTAGAGTGCCATGAGACCAGCAGAGAAACTGACTGAAAAGGTGCAAGCATCCCTGTTGCGTCATTTAGTAGGGTCTGCAATTAGAACAAAAAATATTCCATTTAAATAATTTATAGTAGTTTCTTCTATAGAGTAAACCACAATTCTTCTAACTTCTCTTATCCTTAAAATTTCGGGAGTGATTAAAACAAAATTTCATTAAATACGCTTAAAAATCACAAAGAGTAAAATCTTTTATAATACGCATTTCAGTGGAACTTTGGTACGCCATTATCATCATTTGGTACACCATCCCGACCCTTTGGAACAATAAGGTCAGGGATGGTAAGACAGAGATGATGTTACGTAACACAAAATTTATTCGGTAAAAAGATACAGAAAAAATTGTAAGAGATAAATACGCAGTAAAAAGTAACAACATTAAACTAATAATAAGTAATTGAAAATTAAAATGATGATTTCCAAATATTTGAAAAATATTTTATTTATTCGATGATTTTTGCAAACATTTTTAACAGTGTAAAAAATTATAATGATATCATCTCCTTTTTCGTGCTTATTAAAAACAAAACAAAGTTTACATTATATTTAAAAATAATAATGAGCCACTAATAAAAGTGATAACATAATAATAAAAATTATAGGCCTTTTGCTGATAGTAGGAAAATTTTTAAAAAGTTTTATTTATTTAAATACTACCCGCTTCCGGCAACCAGTTGGTTCGTTTTTAAAGATTTTCAAGTATTTCGAGATAAAATCATTCAGTCAAAAATCAAGACAATGTGTAAGGATAAACTCATATTGCTTTAGAGAGAGTGGATTTAATTTGTTTCTTACATTTGTATAGTATCGCGTTGAATTTGTTATTTATTCAATACAACGTAAAGATAATATTTAAAAAAAAAATGCTAATGATTTCAATAGCGGTTTTAATGGATAATAAAAGAAATAGGAAGCTTTGTTAAAATCAAACTATGCATTTTTTTCCTATTATTAATCATGCGAGCCTATGAGTTTTAATTGTAAAGGTTCCACCTACAATCTGCAATATAAAAAATAAAATAAAAAAATTAAGTCAATTTTTACTTAGATCAACAAAGAAAAATTTTATTTTAATTACTTTTTATTAAATAATTAAATTTCTTTCTCCCATATAAAACCAAAATTAATTAATTAAATTTAATTGATGAATTAATACTTGAAAAAACTGTATTAACATCAAGTGAAAAACCACTACAAGTTTAAAAAAATGTATTTGAATCTGAGTGGATGAATAAAAAGTATTTTATTAACGATTGAAAATTTGAACAAGTATATATCCAGAGAGTGTGAACTAATAGTAGGAATTTTAAAAAAAGGCACGTGATATCAGAAAACTATAAAAGTATAAATTTGGTGACGTGGAACACACGTGCTACCACGTAATGCTCTTTAGTGAATTTATCTGACACAGCAAATATAAAATAATTAAATATGCGCAGTAAACTATTTTTGTGGCCGGGATAGCCTGGTTGGTAGGGCACTGGACCCATGTCCAAGTGGTCGTGGGTTCGATCCTTGCCGGCCGAAGACTCCCCGTGTAGTAAATGGTGACTGATGCACATTAAATCTGTCGAGTCTCAAAGTAATCCATGTTCACATAACAAATCAATACCTCTTGGGGTATTGAATTGGAGATTGATCGTTCTCTGATTCAGGTCAAAATTACGATCTGTGGAGGAATGAATGGATGTATAAATGGGTTCACCCTATAAACGGGTGTGACTTATGGGTGTGGCAGAAGTCGAATTCTTGGCCATAGATGGCGCCACTGGAAAAACAAGAACAATCGCACCCCCTCTGCCTTAATGGCATACGTCAACAACATCAACAAACTATTTTTTGTTCAAATAGAGCTATAAGTTAGAAATTATCACTGATGTTATTTTTAAAATGCGTGAAAAATCCGAAAATTCGACTTCGTTTTCGCTCATCCCTGTTTAATTAATGAATTAATATTTGAGAAAAACTGTTTTAATATGAAAGTGTCATCCACTAAAAGTTTAAACAAATGTCAATGAAAAGGCGAATCTGTATAGAAGAACTGATTTTAATGATGATCAAACTGGAGGGGTATTCTCTGAGTAACTTAGAAAAAAAAAATTCTGCTCGTAAAGAATAAAACAAACATCATTTAAAAAAAAATATTTTCGAATTTACTTTTCAATTCTATTGGTGCGTATGAGAATCTTGGTACCAATAAAAATATAAAAATGAATGGAATGAATTTTGTTTCTCAATAAAATTTCTGTTTAAAAATGGAAACTTAAGATGTTCATTGGTATAGGTGAGCGATACTAGCAGGGGATGGAGCTTCATATTTTAAAAGAAAAATAGTTAATAACAATTATTACTGTAAGTGTTCTGAACCGTTTTAAAGAGATTTACAGCAAGATCAATTGCTAAATTACGGAACAATCAAACAAATTGAAATATAGCTTGCCATTACACGATAAATGGTTTAGCGAAATTTAATTTTTTTCCTAAATTTCTATGGTGAGATTTCTTTGTTGAAAAACAATAAATTCTTTAACTTTTAAGTATTTAAAAGTAAAGACATTCTGAAATTCGAAAAGGATATTTGAACATGCAGTACTAAAAAAAAATCCCATAAAAAATACTGTAACAAAAATCTGCATTGTTTTTCGAAAAGATGTGTAATTATCTGAGCGTAAAAAAAAAAATCAACAGTGCAGTACAAAGGGTAGCAATAATTGTGCAAAATTAAAAACCAAAGTCACAAATAAATATTCAAGTAGCAGTTTTTTTAAAATTTTTATATCTTATGAATTATTCGGCAAATATTTTTCAAATTTTGTATTTTGCTAATTAAAATTAAGCACAAATTAGTGTAATTTACAATTCGAAATTATTCGATTGTTATTATGTAATATAATTATAAAAATGCATTAAATAATTTTTTTGCATGAAATGTTAAAACTGCATCTTAGTGCAAAACAAATTAATAATTTTTTGCAAAAGTACATTAAATCACTTATAAAGTTCTGGAGATATGAAGTACGCAAAAAATTAAATCAATATTAAGCGTCCCAAACTAAAATATGAAACATTGTAATATGTTGTATTTATAGTTATCTGCGCTATAATGCCCGGAGCATAAAAATTGTAATATTCCATTAATTTTTTTCTTTATTTTTATAATTTCCTTTCTTTTAATGTATTGTAAGCATTTAAAAAAAAGAGTAACGAATACATGTTAAAATATTATTAGTCAGATGGAAATTTATTTTATTTATTCATTATCCAATGCGTAAATTATTCAAGTTCTCATTCTTATTTCGTACTAATCAACATAAAATTTAACATAGTTACATGTTTTAAATATTAAAGCAGTTTTGGAATTTTTTATTACAGCTTTCAAAAATTTTTTACATCATCTATAATATTAAAAAGAAGAATTTGTGCGCATCTCTCCAGAAATGTTTGTACCGGCGTCATGAAATTCTGATGGATTGCAAATTTAGCTCCAGATCCTAAAAATCCTTGAAAAAATTCTATTCGATTGTTTCGAGAGAGACGCTTAAAAAATACTTTTTTTTTTTGTAGGTTCAGAACTAGCAATTGATAAAAACAAAGAGAAATATATTGGTATTATCATTTATGAATAAATATTGAACTATTATACATGATTCGGCTTTTCCAAAACATTTCAAAGTTTAACATCGTTATAGCGAGTGACCCCTTATAGGTCTTATCAATCGAAAATGCAGCTTATTACGCGTTTTTTAATTATTTTTTCCTCCGACATGCCAAATAAATTAAATGATCAACATGAAAGTGATAGCATAGGCAGGCTACGTCAACAAATCAGTAATTCGAAACTTTCTATAATACCATCTGCTATATATTTTGTTTTGAATTATGCTTTTAAATTTTGAAAAACTAAATCCATGGTGATAAATCTTTTGGAAGAAGCGTCGAAATTCGCCATACTATAATTGACTCCAATGATGCTTACTTAATTTTGCTAATAAATATTAAATGAAATGAAAAAATAAGCAACGCACTTAGAAACAAGAAGAAAAAAAGCGTTACAAAGGTACTTGTTTTTTTTTTCGGGGGAGGGGAAAATCGTAAAAAATTGCCTTACCATTATTGACTTTATTTAGTTAATAAGAACTAATTGGAATAAAAAGCAAGTTATATACTAAAAGGTAAAATTAATAAAGAGATTGTACCAATTTTTGCAGAGATGAAACATAATAAATCATCAAAATGCTTAATCTCCATAAATGTTGGTAATAAGCACAATTATTATAATGGCAATTGTGCTGTTTTAGTAAGTTCCAAAGGAATTAATATAAGAACAATTATTGTATTTGGTATCGATTAAAACAGCACCAATAGTGTATTTTTTTTAAAGTGGAAGATACTGTGTTTTTTAGATACTGTGGAAAGAGAGTTTTTACGGGCCAAACTAGTACCAAAGAAAACCGCTCAATTGTGGTAAATCTGGACTCATGAGTTGGTCTTGAGCAACAGACAAATGATATTGAATATAGTTAAATTTTTTTTGGAAAGCTGAAATGATAAAAATAAGTTCTGCTTAATCTAATAACGTAAATCCACAGTCCTGAGAAAATAATTATAAAAGGGGAATTATTTTAGCTTTATTAATTGTGTAAGTATATGTCTTTCAGTTACATGATTTCGTTGCGATCCTTAAAGTTTACCGATTCATCGACTGTTTACTTTTTCACACCCGGAACGAAGAACGGCTATACAACTAGTTTTCAATATAAACACAAATGATGATTTAAAGTTCAGTGAAAATCACCAACTCACATTTTTAAACCACATTTTCTAACTATATTTGTCTATCCCAAACTATTATAAAGCCATAACTAATACTGAAAGCAATATGAAAAAAAGAAGTGTTTGGCCACTTTTTATTCTAGGAATTATTACGCAATTATCTCCAGTCTGAATTAAAATTGACTTTTATTCAAATTGATGGAATACCACAATTTCTACACAGAGAGAGATAAATACAATAATTTTTCATCTTTCTGCGTTAACTTATTTTTACACTATTATGAAGAAAAAAAATCGCTTCATAAAATAAATAAAAAATAGAAACTTAAATACTTAATTAGGTACTTGCAACTCGAGAAGTAGTCAAGCACAGATACACAGACACGTGACCTATGACCTGAGCGCCAGCTGATCTTTTATAAACAAGACTAGGAGGCTTCGCCCTCTGCTCGCTGGTGCTCGCCAACCCCCGGAACTGCTTTCGCAGTTCATTTCGGATGGCTTCGCAATCCGATGCTCGCTTTGCTCGCTCATTGGATACGTTCTTAACGTCTAGCTTTTGTATACTTTTTTGAACACTGAAGTTCCGAAACCTTTTCACTGTAGAAAATTCTAAACCTGTGCATTTCAATATTAATTTGAAATTGCAAACAGTTCACATATTTTTCTTAATCACACTATTCTAAATTTCAGTTGTTGAGAAAAGTAACTGTTGTAAGCTTTGTTTTAAAGTCTTTCCCACCAGAGGGCTAAAACCATGTGTTGTAAAACAATATGAAATTGTACTGAACGCCGGATGTAAAGCTTCGATGAAGATAATTTTGTGATTGATAATTCGGTGAGGTTGATAATTCGGTGAGAATTCACCCGATTAGACATATGATACTCACTACGTGCTCTTGCGCGCCGAAGCCTATCAATTAAAACGTATGTTATTAGCGTTTTATATAATATAGATTAGCCATATGATGCTCACTACGTGCTCTTGCGCGCCGAATCCTATCAATTAAATATGAAAACTGTTGCCAACGCGAGAAAAGAAGTATCATCGGTTTTATTGATACATACGTAATAGCGTTTTATATAATATAGATGGCGTATTAAAGTCGAGTTAAATATAAATTGGAATGTTAATGAATGTAAGTTAATTAAATTCAGCTCCATACCGCTCATCAAATTTGTTAAAATATAATTCTTCCTTGGCTCTTAATTGATTTAGATTTAATATTTGTTTATGTATTTTATGGTAACCGTGAAATTTGGATTATTTTTATAATAAGTTTTATGATATTTTCATCTGTAGGATAATAATATGAAGATAGAGAATTTAAAATTTGTGTTTATATAAAAGATATAAAAAAAATTATTATTTAATATTTGGTAAGAAAAAGTTTTAGTATTTGAATTTAATAATTTTAAATGTCTTGACGTAGAAACGCCATTCGGACGAATAAGAATTTTAAAATTGCCTCTGACAGTTAATAATATTCTTTAATTTCTGATAACTCACGTTAGTTTGCGTTTTTGTTTCTAGAACACATTTTTACTTGAAAATTTAAGCTGTGAGCTCAGCGAGCTTTAATTAGGTTTTTCATTTTTTCCCCCTCGATATTCATCTGATTCTATTTTTTAAACATAACAATGAGAATAAAAATGTTTCAATATTGCATACCAGTCACTCAACTTAAAAGGCTTGAAAAATATCGCAAACTGATCTAAAAAATATTAGCAATTAACAAAAACCGTCATGTTGAAGCTAATTAAAAGATATTGGAGAAAATTTCATCTGTAACAATGGTTTGAAACAATAGAATTTCGCATTTTTGATACTGTGCGCGAACTACACGAAGCCTTGAAGGCTTTGCGAACCACCTCTTAAAGATTTGCAAACTGCTGGGAAAAAACACTCGATCCTTATTGGTGGTCTCAAACAGACTTTCGCCTTTGAATATAGAGAGATGGTAATGATATTATCTCATTTTACATACTCATTAAAAGCTTGACAAAATGTATGCTAGATTAACCTTTTGGAGATAGTTGAAGACTTTTTAAATGCTATATTTATTTTTAAGAAAATGAGAACGATATCATCGCACTCGAATCAATCAACAAATTTCATTTGGGATCGATACAGTAGATAATTTCTTGGTAACATGCATATCCTTGAATAAAATAGAGGACATAATAGCTTCAATTATATCTTATCGTTTATTTTGTTTCGGAAAATCTTCAGAACTCTTGAAATAACACATTAAAGCAGAGTTTAAGATTATATAATTTTTAAAAATGACGGTTTCTTTTTTTGGGGGGATAATAATATTAGATTTTTTTTTCCCAAAGGGATTTTTATTACGAAATGTGAAGAGTATTATGTCATTTGAAATAATCTCATGGGCATCTGTGAACTTAATTTGAAATCGATTCAGTTGTTAATTACTTCCATAAAGTGATCAAATTTTATCTTTTAACTGACCCANTCTTAAACTTTAAGGGGTAACATGCATATCCTTGAATAAAATAGTGGACACAATTGCTTCAATTATATCTTATCGTTTATTTTGTTTCGGAAAATCTTCAGGACTCTAGAAATAACACATTAATGCAGAGTTTAAGATTATATAATTTTTAAAAATGACGGTTTCTTTTTTTGGGGGGATAATAATATTAGATTTTTTTTTCCCAAAGGGATTTTTATTACGAAATGTGAAGAGTATTATGTCATTTGAAATAATCTCATGGGCATCTGTGAACTTAATTTGAAATCGATTCAGTTGTTAATTACTTCCATAAAGTGATCAAATTTTATCTTTTAACTGACCCATACTTTGAAATAAAGTCCCGTTCGATTACTCCATGACTATTACGCAAAATATTCTCAATTACCCACAATTCAATCTCAATTTTACGAAATTATTTTAACAATTCAATTCATTTAAAATATTACTCGGTTATATTTGAAATTGTTTTTAGATTTCAATTCTATGATAAATTTGATTCTACAGCACCAAGAGTTAAAATGAAATTCTAGATATAAAAAATAACATTAACTTCGCGAAATGAATTAGTTGGTAATTTAGTTTGACTTTGAATTTTTGTGTGTATACACACATAACACATATCATTTTACAGTTTAAGTACTTCAAAAATAGGCTTGAGTTTAAAGAATATGTGCTAAGAAGTTTTATTAAATAATTCGAGAGGTTTTTTACTTTGTTTAATTTTAAAATAGAAAAAAATTATATTGTGCTGTTCCTAGTTACATCATGTACGTAAGATGCTCCATTATTTTTCATTCGGTGAATTTATTAGATAAAATATTCAAGTTTCAACCGTATTCAAAATATTATAGAAAGTTTACATTAAAAATAAAAGTTTGTTAAGAATAAAACAAATTTATAGAATCTATGATGGACATAGAATTAATTACTTCATATAATTATGATCTTGATTCTACCGATAAATCAAGAACATGAATGAAAAAACTTTCATCAACATAATCCATGACCGATTCGGTATTAGTTCATGTAATTATTATGGATATGAATATAATTCAGAAAATCAAAATGGACAACATTTGAAATAAATTCATAAAATATACAATAGAAAAAAATATCGTGAAAACAAAACTTTCATGAACACAATTCATGAAATTATGATGAGCATGGATTGAGCTCAAGAAATCATGATGGGCATGGATTCATTTAATGGAATCATGATGAGTATCAATACAATTCAGGAAATTAAAAGGGAAATCTCATGGAATCTATAAATAAATCTATATTGACTATTCATGAAATTGTTTTTATAACCAAAATTTTGTAAATACAAGGAAATATACAAAATCACCAAAACATAAATTTTTGGAAGTAGTTCCATTTTTGAAGTTGGAAGTGTACCATTTTTTGCCAAATCTAAGATCTGGCAAAAAATGGTATCTTACAAATAATTTCCAAGTGTACTTCAAGTTGAACCATTTAATATATATTCTAAAACGGTGGCAGTGTTCCTCATTTGTGCCAGAATGGCACAGTGCTCATTCCACTCATTTGTTTAATGTTATTCCCTGTGCACCACAAAAGTTGTTTAATTGGTATGATTGTAACTTAAGGGGAAAATGTATTATCCAGTGTGGTGCTGTTTGTCTGGACATTTATCAACGTATACTAGAATGTATACTAGAACGTATACTTGACTGTATACTATGAGTCATTAGAAGAAAAGAGCTATACATACTCCTTTCATAACCAATCATTAGTAATAAATGCTATTACATTAGATTTTTCAGACAAATTTTGCCTAGTAAAAATAATGTAAAAATCTTGTGCTTGAAATAAGAAAATAAAAAAAAAGACTAACTTGCACGTTTTTTGTAACTAAAGATCGGGCTACAAATGCAGAACAATATTTTTAAAATATTGTTGGAAACATAAAATTAAAAAATAATTTTGAAAAAAAGTTTAGAGATTTAACTCCTTAAGCTGCTATTTTTCATTAAAGTAATTTATTAGCAGGTCTAGAAGTTAATGATCTAGCAATTGCTTTTAAATTCATAAAAAAAATCTTTAAAATAGTATTTTTTTTTCTTCGATTTCATGAATAATGCAGCAACTTAGCGAAGCACATCCTTTATTAATAAAAAAATATACACTTTTTATCATGAAAAATGCAAACGGTGCTCATTTAATTCATTTTTCTACCATCAATATTCGAGTCTTCAGTTTCCCACAACCACAAAATATCCGCCCCCAACAAGATCAAAAAGCCTATTTCTGTGTACCTACTACATCAGGTAAGCATTCCATGGTATCAAACGAGAACTCATTTTTTTGAAAACTTGATTTATAAACAGATCCCAGCTTCTGATGCCATATTAATTACCACCGATAACAAAGAAAAACTAAGCCTAACAACTGCTTCAGAACAAAAAAAAAATCATCGATTTGCATACCTTACCGAAGACTAATGGATTACAAACCTTGGCGCTATTAATTAATGATCAACCATCAGGTGAATCTCCACCAATCAGACCATTGTGTGCACCAGCCTAGGCATTTACCAGAGGTATTTAATTTTAATCACCATGGAATGCTTCAATTTCGCCCCTTTTTAAAAAATGACGCCTTGGCTCTGGAACTCTTGAGTCCGAGACTTAACCCGATAATTACAAGTGAAATAACAGAGAAACCTTTAAAGTCATAAATAAAAATAAAATTCTTCTTCTATCTGGATGGTGGATCTGGCTTAGATGGAACTGTCTTTGCGCCATGTTGAAACCAACTCACGTATGGAAGAATGCATTTATTAAAACTGCGTGCTTGCGTTCCACGCGTTTCGATGGTCATTAGAGGCAAGGTGTGGCATACCGCTGAAGAAGAATTGTTCTCTAATTTCCCATGCCTTAAGAGCACGGGGGCCCAACCTTTCAGAAAATCACCATCCTATAGATGTATCCATAAATTACAACAATGTTTTCAAACGGTCCGCCTTCTAGCAGGTTCTGAAGGAAAAAAAAGTAACATCAAAAAGAAAGAATTATTTTGCTATCTACAGAAGGTCTGTAGATCTATATTTTTTTTCTTTTCCGGTAAAAAGAAAAAAAAGTATAATTGTTCAGATTTGAACTGGTGCTGTTGATAAAGCCTGCTTAATGATGCTTTACTAAGCCTGGGATCGTCAGATTTGTCTAGCAGGATTAGAAGGTGTTGAGTTTTGGCTCTAAATTTGCAATTTTTTTCTATTTTTTTTTTATGGGAAAGTCTAGTAGAATTTCGCTAGCCTCAGAAAACCGGATAATCGGATCTGATTAGGAGGAATTTTAGAGTGATAATATCTAAAAGGCTATCAATTCAAAATCATCAGACTAAAATCATGAAAATAAAATGCGCATTACAGCGTTCTCCAATAAAAAAAAGGGGGGGGGGGAAGGAGGAATGGAAAAGTAGCAACTCTAAGGTTTAGTGAATTAGTTAATAACTGAGATATTTTTCAATTTCCACTTAAACACACATTTTTACCTATCAATTGCTGTTACAATTGGACTCTTTAAATGAGACAAACCATTATTTAAAAGCACACATTTCCCAGAACTCATGTGTATTGTTATTTAGTCATAATATTACACCCATAATACATATTTATCAGTGATACAACTTATTCAATCAATTGTTGTTTTTAAGTGTTTCATTTCAAAATGCCCGCGTTAGCTTTTTTCTTTAAAGAAAAATTACTATAAAATAGCTACACTTTGATCAAGTTAAACAAACTGGTAAATGAAGGAATAATTTATAAAAAAAAATTTATTTAATAAACTTAGGTTAAAATACCTTGGAAGAGTAAGTCTTCCAAGCATTTCTCAAGGATTATTTTAAGTAATCTTTAACCCCTTTAGGACCATGATCATATTAACGTGATCGCACGATTCGACCTTCTCGCCCAACGGAATCAGATTCAAAACGAACCCTTCATGCTCGATCTCTCGAATGCGATCTATATATAGTACTCTCGTATTTGTACGTATAAGTACTTTTTAGTATGTATAAAATTGGAACGTTCGGGCCTGAGGGGAAGCACTTCCTTCCTCTTCCGGTGGTCTTAAAGGGGTTAAACAATAAAGTAAATAAAAACTGTTTACTATGCCAACAATGTACTCATAGATCAGGGGTTTCCAACTTACATGATGCCAGGGACCACAATCGAAAACACAAATCAAATGGCGGGCCGCAACCTTATCAAAACTTTATGTAGGACTCGTTTATGTTTGAAGGAACATTAAATATTACTGTCAGATTTTCACCAAGTTGTACAAAACAAAAGTATTGAATCACAAATTAAAATGAGAAGTAGATTTTTAAAAAAATTTAATTGCATATTAAAAAATTCGGGCTACAATAACTTTAATGTGTAATGTACTAAACAATTAATGTGCAACAGATATCTAATTGCAATGATATAAAACTTTAAAAAGGTTGATATTAAAACTTACATAGTAGAACACAAAATTGAGAAGATTGGGGTTTGTCTGCTGCAACCACCAGAGAATAGATAGTTACATTTTAAAATTGAAATTTACAAATGTGTGTCTAAATATTTTCGTCCAAAATGAGTGGTTTCTTCGAGAGTTGGAGAATTTCTTCGAGAAAATTTCTGATACGCACATGCTAAATTATATTCACAAAATATATTTTAAAAAAATAACTAAAAAAGAGAAATATGCACCACGATTATTTTTTATTTGAAAAAATATTTTCTTGGGTGCAAAACCTGAGAAATAAATTTTTTTGCACCGTTGGTATGTTAAATTTCACATGAACGAAGAAACTAGATTTTTATTTACGAGAAAAGTATTTTAAACCCATATAGATTTTTTACGAAAATTTTCCGCAAAAATATTACAACTCATATATTTTAGTTCGGGGGCCACAAAAAAAGGCTTCGCGGGCTGGATGCGGCCCCCGGGTCGCCAGTTGGAAACCCCTGTGAAAGATGATTACATATGAAATACACTCTTCACGTCACAAACAATGTACTCTTAAAATATTAATTCTACCACCTAGAACACATAGTTCAAGTTCTATTACATTCTAATTGCATGTAAATCTCTCGACGCTTACAAAAACGATTGTCTATCATCATCGCATGATTTAGGTAAGGTTCACAATGAATGCCGATATCAACGTCTCGCTGTACTGTTCTGCGCAAGCACAGAACGCTGAGTTTCAAAATTATAGCGCTTGAACAACAATTGGACACAATTCGCTACGTGTATTTTGTCCTATAAGCAAGTGCAGAACGTAGGTTTCCAAAACTTTAGCTGAGAGTGCTTGCAAGCAGAAGAGCGCAATATGCTAGGGCGTTGACATCGGGGATTACTATACACTAATAACATAAGAAACTTTTTTGTTGTATAATTACACTTTAAACTTCATAACAAACTAACTTTTCTATTTCGCTTCATTTGACAAATAGAAAGAAAAGGATGTTGTGCTGTACAAGGTGGTCATAGAAAAAGTTACCTAGCTTAGACCAACCTTGGTTTTAGTTTATGGATATTGCTGAAACTTTGTATATACAGGGTGTTCATAAATTCCCGGACACATTTTGATGTTTAATAACTCATAAAATAATGAAGATATAAACAAACTTATGGCATTTATTGATGGAATAACTCATATGTTTTCCTTTTCAGGATTGAATACCTTTATTTTTGTAAATATCGTCTGCGCGTGTGGTTAATTTCAGATAATTTTATTTTCCAGTCTAAATATCTGTACTTTTCTAAATATCGTCTGCTTATTAATTGCATTTTTCTCTCTTTTGTTTTTGGCAACTATTGCAATGTTATGTTTACTTTTGATGTGTTTATTCTATGTAGTACTTTTCTATGTGATATTTTATTCGAGCGGATATTAAGGAGAATGCATACACAGACATGCTTGCCGCTACCTGGCATGAAATTGACTATCGACTTGATATTCTCCGTGCGACGAAGGGGGCACACGTGGAAGTTCATTGACAAGGGCCATGAAACTTTTTTAATCTATCTAACCAGTTATGTTATTATTAATCTATCTTTATTATTTTATGAGTTATTAAACATCAAAATGGGTCCGGGACTTTATAAACACCCTGTACTTTATATGAACAATGGGAAAGAAAAATCTGCTATAACTAGTTCAATTTTCCACTACCATGTGAAACAAATGACCAATAGCACATACTACAGACGCAAATCTTTAATTAATCACACGTTCAATTAGATTGCAATAATAAGACGCTACAATGATTGCAATTGTTGCAGTGACATGACGTGTTATGGACGGTTGACAGTGTAAAGCTAAGCACAGATAGCGCTAGGGGTTAAAATTCATCGTAAGACTTCCGGGTTACTGCTTCCGATAAATTTTTTCATCTAAGCTTAAAAAAGGGTGCCATCCAATATTATTATACTTTGAGGTATTTACAATACGACGCGTACTTTCAATTTAACAAATGAATTCGGAAGACACCGCAAGCTTGCTATGATCTACTAAAAAAAATAACAACCGGCGCTATTTTGTACCAATATACCCATATAAGGGATAACACTCAAAACATGACAAACGTTACGCTTTATTTATTTTGTGATATTAATTTTCTTAAATTTGTCTTAGGTACTTACAATTAGAAAACTCTTATGAATGATGAAATTACACGTAAATTTATATTCAAATCACAATAATAAAACTTCATAGAATGTTAAGCCTGTTCACAAATCGTTTCATTGTTGTTGACGTTGTTTCCAGTGGCGCCATCTATGGCCAAGAATTCGACTTCTGCCACACCAATAAGTCACACCCGTTTTATAGGGTGGACCCATTCATTCCTCCACAGATCGTAATTTTGACCTGAATCAGAGAACGATCAATCTCCAATTCAGTACCCCCAGAGGTAATGATTTGTTATGGGAACATATGGAGGACTTTGAGACTCAACAGATTTAACGTGCGTCAATCACCATTTACTACACGGGAAGTCTTCGGCCGGCAGGGATCGAACCCACGACCACTTGGACATGGGCCCAGCGCCCTACCAACCAGGCTATCCTGGCCCAATCGCTTCGTTAAGCATAGCATAAGCTGCGGGTTACTAAATTTCTTTCTAAATTTAGCTCTAAAGCTTTCTAAATTTCTTTCGGTTTAGGACGCTTGTTATTCTTTACATTCAGTCAACCATCCGTATAGTTTGTCTACGGTAAAAACTCCCCAGCCACAAAATCTGAGGCCGTCTGATGCGAAACAAGAATAGCGCATTTCAGAGAGGGTAGCTTCTCTTCACTCTAGGACTAACACAATAAACCAAAGAAAAATATTGCATTTTTCTCTCCGATCCGAGCTAAAACCTGTCCTAAACAATGACCCACAACCCTCCTTGAAATAGTTATACCTCGTTACCATAGTCATCACCACGGGTCCAGACGAATGGTTAGGGGAGTTCTTACTTTAGACAAACTACACTTGTTTTCTATTCAGCTTCATTCGAAAGCTGCAGCCACCTCCAAATTAACAATCTCTTCGAATTAAAAAAAAATAATCTTTTTCAATTCTTTATTTTAAGTTGGTTAGGTGCATAGTGATTTTGATTTTACGAACGTGACTATTGGCTTTTAAAACAGCTTCTAATTCAAGAGACGCCTTTTCTTGTACGTATAAAAAACACTTTCTATTGGTTGCAATTTGAACTTTTTTTCAAAGCAGATTCCGTTTTTCTTAGGTCCAATAATATATCTGATCTGCCTCACCAGAGACACTGTGATGGCCTAAACAGAATAACGTTATATCTATCAGGTATATACTTCTTTGTCCCGAAAAAAAACGAAAAAAGAAATAGATTTCTTATTTGAAATCGAATTTTGGGAAAATAATATTAATTGTTTTTATCTTCCTTATTTTAATTTTTTTTCTGATGAAATTTTTCAAGAAAATAAATTAGATGAAGATTGGTACGTTGAAAAAGAACGGGACTCTTCACCGCGGAGTCCCTCCGCGGTGAAGAAGTTAAACTTCGCAACCTGCGACGTTAATTGTAGAAGAATCAGCAGTCGTAGAAGGATCACTAGTTCTATTTAACGACTCTTTTTCCTGCTCCGCTCGCTTCCGTGCTCTGTAATCACGGTAATATTGTGCATTTTTCCCTCTTGAACCAGTGAAAGTGCTTGCCACATCGTCTCCCCCGGGAAAATGTATTTGCATAAATAATGTATGTGAATGCGTCATAATGTAATTTCAGAAGAGAAACAATCAATTGATATTCACAAGAGACGTACCTTCACATAACCTTAAATCCGTCGCATTGTCCGTGGGATTGTTTTCACTCATTTTTTACAATTGTTATCCACTAAATTTGAAAATAAAAAATACTACGCTATTAAATTATTTGTGTATCAAAACAAACTAAAAAAATATTTATAGAAAAACAATACTTTTATTATTTTTATGCTAGTGAGAACCAAAACAATATGGAAATGAATGAGGGAAAACTGGATCCTACCACGTGATTTCCCGGCCAATAAAAATGTAGCGTTAAACGTTTAACGCAACCTTGTTGGAAGTATAACTTCAAAAAAACTTAAGGCATATGAAAAAAAATAATAAAATTATTTTCCTGATAAATAAACAATTTCAACATTTAAAAAATGTATTATAATAATAACCCACCTAATAACAATAACCTTTATAGAATCCTGGTGGGCTACTTTTGCCTGCGAGCCACTGGCCTAGTATGGCAAGACGAAACAATAGATCATCCAAGTCTTCATATATAACAATAAATAAATAAGTAGATCATTAAGTTTCCCATATCTATCATCATTTAAATGGATATCCTGATCACATTGGTTCAAACTGACTGTGATTTCGACGAAATTAAGAGAAAAATCGCTTACTGAAATCACTCAACAACGCACTTCCAGCAACCATTTTAGTTTACTTAACAATTACGAATGACATATTGGCCACCTGTATGTAATAAAGAATAATGAGTATGGTTTAATAAATTCAAAACTACTAGATCTTGCTAAGTTTCACCCATAGAACAGTACTTGCGTGACAATAAATAGTTAGGTGAAATTGCTTTTATGTATTTTTTTCTTCTTCCATAAATCGAATAGCCTTTTCGGATTGGTGCAAAGGGGCACCTGCGCGTGTATAGCAGGCAGTGATTAGAACCCCATAAATTACGATCCTATACGGACTTAAGTGGATCGGAATTAGAATGACGAGTGTTTTTGTTTCCACGATGTTTTTCTTCCCCATCCTCTGATGACATGACCAGAAATAAGGTTTTTATCAAACGACAAAAGGTGCGGCTCATTAATTCAGCCAAAAGAATTCGCCAACAATTAGCATAAAATATTTTCCACACTTAAGAGCCTAGCTTCTCTTAAGCCTATCGCTTTCATTGTCTGATGGTGGATGTTTTGTCTCTCTTGATACTTTTCTGATGGATGCTTTTGAGGCTAATCGCATAGCGTAAGGTGATTACGAACAATCTGCAATGCTATTCGAGGATCTTTCTTTTGATTTCTCAAAAAGAGTTATCATCTGTCTTTTTGGCTGTTTTTTTTTACGCCACTCCTTTGGGCACTTTCCAGACGCCTGCCAAGTGTCATTGTGAGAGACATGAAGAGCAATTCATGTAAATGTAGTAACAAGTTCAACGATATCACGTCAATAAATTCTCGAAAGCGGAAAAGGCTTGTATACTTATCTACTAAGTAGAACTGGTGGGGCTTCTATAAAAGAAATAATGACATTTTTTTTGCATCACTTTTTATTTAATTGTTGTGTTTATGTAATGGAAACAAATTTATACAATGCTTAAAACATTATGCTTGAGAGCGTGTTTTAAAATCGCTACATTTTAAGGTGTCTGACAAGCTTCGAAACAATTTGTTTTTAAAAAAAGGTCAATTAAAATTTTAATTTTATATTTGATAAACAGGAGTCCTAAACTTGTAGAGTTTAAAAATTTGTAAAATACTTTTCATTGTAATGGAAAATTTTAGCTTAAAAAATAAAAAATTTTCATGTAACGCAAACAGCTCTAAAAAAAAAATTTTAATGCTTAAATTTCAAAATAAATTTTTTCTAGACCAATAATGTCTGTGTTTCGAACTAAAATCATAAAAAAAATGAAATGGAACTAAATAATCGTTTAATATCGAATTTTTAAAGAAAAATTCTAAATATTCTTACTTAAAAAATAACAAATTCGATAATAAAATAGATCTTAGATTTTAATTCAAAACATTGATAACATTATACAAAATCTAGATTCAAAATTATAGCGAATTCTATAAAAAAAACTTCTTTTGTAATGTACGTCAGCGTAAAAATAATTTCTCGAAATCGAAGTTCCTTAGAAAATGCGTGGGAAACGCAAGATAACTCTGAAATATAACAGAAATCCTGACAAAATTACTTCCTGAAAATGAATTGTATTTGTTTTTCTATAAATATAATAATCCTTTAAGCGTTAAATAATAGAGTTTTAATAATAGCGTTAATCAAACAATAGGCATTCATTCACAAAACAGCAATGCCGCCACAATTAAAGAAGCTAAAATAATTTTCATGAATTCTACTTTTTTTTTTTTTTTTGTAATGTTTCAAAATATGCAACAAAATATACAATCCGTAAAACCATTTATCTGCACATATTTCATTAATTTATATGAATTATGATTTGATTTATGATCATTTCAATGCTACTAGGAAATTATATTTGGAATAAGTCATAGAATTCCCCTACTAACAAAATTAGATTAATGTTAGTTTAATAATAACAATGTTAGTTTTTCGAGACACAACAACAGATTTAGTCTTTTATTAATAAAAAAAAGGTTCAAATAATAATCAAATAAAAAAAGTTTCAAATAGTCTTTATTTCTAAAAATTGGAGATAAAGATTTTAAAGAGCTTTTGAATGCTAAAGAATTAAAGTTTAAATATGGATATTTAAGAAAAATCGAAGTTTTCGTCGAAATTATCGATTAGGATAAATTACTCAATTGAATAACTTAAAACATGAAACAATAACAACAGATCTATCTTATTATATAAACGCTAATACGTACGTATAACAGGGGGCGGAGCCTCCTAGTTATAATATAAAGCATTAAGATAAGCGAGTTTAGTCTGAAAAAATATTTCGAAAATATCGAAGTGAAAATAAATGAATGAGTAAATAAAATTGCAGAATAATTTTTGCACTGCGTAATCCTGTCGTAATTTGTTTCCGTTTTAGTATTTTGAAGAAAAGAAATTTAGCATTTGTAACTTCATGGTTTACTCTACGATAACCTGAATACCTTAAAACTTTAATTACTTATGTAGGTGAGGGAGAATTTACCATAAACTATTTCTCCCATGGTATAGCATCCTTTTAAGAAATAAAACAATTAAAAGCCTATTTACATTATCCTATTCAGTGATATTATAAAGATAAAGAAAACCATTAATCCAATAAGTAACTAATAATTGAGTTGCGTTCAGTGTAACTTAAAATAAGTTAATAAATTAAACAAATTTTATGCAAAAAAAGTCATTTTAAATTTTTTGTCTCTTTAGATTATAATACAGTATTTAATACAGTATTACAGTATTTATAATACACAACGCTTCCTGAATTTACAACAATATTGTCAAAGCAAATTGCATTAATATCCAAACATCTATTATCTTCCTTCTTTTTGGTTTCGACTTTATGTATTCCCCCCCCCCCATTTATTTATTTTGCCAAAATTAATGATTTCTGTCTGTTATTTTTACGGTGACTTTAAAAATAATAGATAGATAGAAGGCTAAACTTTCTAACGGTCAAAGATTATCAAAACAGAAGAGAAAATTTATGTCGTTTTAATTTGCATATTAATTAGTAAAGTTATCAGACTAGTTTTTCTTGCCATGTTTTTGGAACCTTAGTTAGACGACCTTTTATTGACAAAATTCTTTAGTATGGGGTAAATAAGCTATAAATCAGCGTTAATCAACAATAGGTATTTATGCACAGAACTGCAATGCATGTGAAACCAGAATTAAAGAAGCTAAAAGTTTTACAATGAATTCTATTATTTTTTCTCTTTTTGTAATGTCGTTTTAAAATATGCAACATTTATGATCCGTAAAATCTTTATCTGCACATATTTCTCTTAGTTCATAAGAATTTCGATTTGATTCATGATAATTTCAATTCTACCAGGAAATTACATTTGGAATAAATAAGTCATAAAATTTCCCTGTTACCAAAATTATAAATGTTAGTATTTGGAGACACAATAATACCAATACACACTTAATACCACACAATAATACACTTTTATACCAAAGTAAATTTCTGAAATCTATATATATATATTTCTCTTACACGGCGACAAAAAAAGCCTCATTACAACTCCCTGAATGGCAACGCTAGGAAATCGACCAATGATTGCCGCTAAAAAGTCACATGCCAAATCTAACTGAGGTGGCTCAACATATAGCGCTTTTAAAAACGGAAACTGAAATAACCAGAGGGAGCATTATCATCTGCGGCAATTTCATACTATTAAGCTAGGCAGAAGTGAGTAGTCTTTGTCAATAGATCTCTATTTTAGTATTTTGTCGAGAGCGCTTTTTTTCACGAATTTACATTACGAATTTATTTGACGATTTTTGATTTATATAACGAATTTATTTGTTTTATTATGTTATTAGTTATTCATTGAAAAATGAGTCTCAGTCGTGCTGTTACGCTTTGAGATTTTATACTATAGCACATTTCTACTGGTTTAACGAATTACATGTCATTTATTTGAATTCGAATTTATTTTAATGACTTAGTATTTACTAAAAAGATGTAATTTTTTTTTAAAAAAAAG